>NC_036862.1:28770179-28882653 GCF_002910315.2 Salvelinus sp. IW2-2015
GTTTTGACTGTGTTGTAATTTGGTTTATCCTGATTGATTGGATGTTCTGGTCCTGAGGCTTCAGTGTGTTAGTAGAACAGGTTTGTGAACTCAGGATCAGCTGGATGAGGACCTCTTTTCTTTGCTCAGCTCTTGGCATTGCAGGGCTTGGTAACGATATGAGAGGGGGTCACTGTATTTTAGATGTTTCCAAAACTTAATTGCTCTTTTTTGAGTTTTATTATTAGTGGATATTGGCCTAATTCTGCCCTGCATGCATTGTTTGTAGTTTTCCTCTGGACATGTAGGAGAATCTTACAGAACTCTGCATGAAGGGTTTCAATGGGCTGTTTGTCCCATTTGATGAAATCTTGTTTTGTAAGTGGACCCCACATCTCGCTGCCATAAAGTGCAATTGGTTCAATGACATATTCAATTAGTATTAGCCAAATGTACTTTCGCTCTCAGTTAATTCACTGCCTCATTAAGGTGTCCAGTTGAGCTTATTTTTTAACCTAAGTAATTGTAGTGTGTACAGTACTCTATATATTTTGTACCAATAGAGAACTTTGGTCTAATTCCCTGAGATCTGGATCTTCTCTGGAAAATCATTATTTTAGTGTTTTTGGGGTTTACTGCCAGGGCTCAGGTCTGGCAGTACTGCTCTAGCAGGTCCAGGCTCTGCTGTAGGCCATGTGCTGTGGGTGACAGCAGGCATAGTGTCACGAATACCACCGAAGGTGGCTCCCCTTCCTGTTCGGGTGGCGCTCGGCGGTCGTCGTCACCGGTCTACTAGCTGCCACCGATCCCTTTTTCCTTTTCGTTTGTTTTTGTCTAATTGTTTTCACCTGTTCCTTGTTGGGGTTTTGGGATGGGTGTTATTTAAGTTTGTTTAGCCCGCTGGTGTTTGTGCGGGCTTGTTGTTATTTTGACGTATGTGGTGTTTGTGTTCTTTTGGGTTTTCGCTGTCCGGGTTTTCTAGTAACTATGGTTTTGGGTTTGTTGCACCTGTGTTTTGGGCTTCACCCATGTTTTAACTGGTTACTAGCCGAAAGGACATTAAAGCGTTTTTCCCATCTACCTTCTGCTCTCTGCGTCTGACTCCACACCCATCACTCTCCAGACGTTACACATAGGTCATCTGCGAAGAGTAGGCATTTAACTTCTGAATTGTGGAGACTAACACCAGGGGCTGAGGATTTTTCTAGAATAGTGGCCAATTCGTTGATGTAAATATTGAAGAGTGCAGGGCTCAGATTGCAACCCTGACGAAGGCCCTGTTCTTTTCTTGCCAATTTTAATGTTGCACGTATTGCCAGTATACATTGATTTAATTATGTCATATGTTTTACCCCCTACACCACTTTCAATAACTTTGTAGAACAGTCCTGTAAGCCAAATAGAATCAAATGCTTTTTGGAAGTTGATAAAGCAAGCGTATATTTTGGTATTATTTCGGTGGGCATGTTTATCTATCAGGGTGTGTAAGGTGTAAATATGATCAGTTGTGCGATGTTTTGGTATAAATCCAATTTGGCTTTTACTCAAGACATTGTGCTTATTAACCTGTCTAGCCCCGGGGTTCCGCTAGCGAAAACACAATATATATTTCTATTAGCTCACTACAGTAGCCAAACACACAACGCAATTTACTCCCCGCCAAAATAGCTTGCACAAAACCGACAGAATAGAGATAAAATTTATCACTAACCTTGAACAACTTCATCAGATGACAGTCTTATAACATCAGGTTATACAATACACTTGTGTTTTGTTCGAAAATTTGCATATTTAGAGCTACAAATCCTGATTATACATTGTGAATACGTAGCATCGATTCACCAGAATCTCCAGAGATATTTTGGACACTCACCTAATCTGACCAAAGAACTCATCATAAACTTTACATAAAGATTCTGAGGGGGGATATATATTGCGCAAAGGAACACATATTTCAGTACAAGTTATTTTTTCAGTTTTAACCAAATGTGATATTTGCCCATTTTGAGGGGATCAATTAGGTGTTGTAGTTCGGATTTGTACCAAATGATCAGTCCTCCAGAGTCTCTGCCTCTATTGACAGAGCTGTGTTTCTGTGACGGCACAATGACCTCTCTGTAGCCTGTGGGACAGTGAGTGACAATGTCAGCCTTACACCATGTCTCCTGCAGAATGATGACGTCAACATCTTTAAGATTTTTGTTGAACTCCAGTGCTAAACTCTTCAGTCCAAAGGTTGATGAGTTTAGGCCCTGAATGTTCCACATGCTAACTGATAGTGATTTCATGTTGCAAAAAGAAAGAATAGCAGTCAGAAATACAATAACTACTAACTAATAAGTTGTTAAGAGTGAGATAAACAGGATAACAGCTAACATTTTTTCAGTTATATATATAAAAATTCCTATTCATTGAACAATTCAATTCTAGTACAATAGTGTGTGTGGTTGTTTGTGTGTGTGGGTGTGTGTGTGTTGGTGTGTTGTGTGTGTGTGGTGGGTGTGTGTGTGTGTGTGGTGTTGTGTTGTGTGTGTGTTTGTTGTGTGTGTGTGTGTGCGTCTGTGTGTGTTTAGTGCAGATGTATTGGAGGAGACTGTCTTATCCCACTTAATCCTACAGGGTTCTCCTGTCCTCTGACGACCTCTGCGTAGCTGCGCTGGTCCTGCTGTTGGGCCCTGTTGAGTGGAGGAGGGCCAGTTCTGGGCCGTGGGGCTTCCTTTCTGGTCTGGTAGGGGTGGTGGTCTGGTGCGGGGTAGTAGAATAGGCCCGGTCCGGTCTGGATAAGCCGATGGAAGTGGTGATGCTCTGGTGGTGGGTGGGGCCTGTGGGGTGCGCCAGGTCTGGTGTGGCGTTGAAGGGGCCTGGGGCTCCTTGGTGGTGCAGTGGTCTGGTAGGGGTCTCTGGGTGGTCTGTCCAGTGCGGCATGGGGTGTTTGTCTACCAAGTGCCACGTCCTTTAGAGACTTGGCAAACATCCCTACTGTCTGCTTCCTCAGGTGGGAGTGGTCGTGCAGATGCTCTGGGGTGATTGTTGGGTGGTGAGCAACGTGTACGTTCGGGAGTAGGCCACACCCTCTGGTGATGTCAGCGTTGACTTTCTGAATGGTACAGGGATGAAAGTCTTTGCGGGGCAGCAGAGTGGAGATGGTGATGTGGGAGTTGGGGAACCGCTCAGAAGCCCTCTCTGCTATTCTGTTGACCAGGCTGCCTACTCTTTCTCCCTATACTCTCTCTACCTCACACGCTCTCTCTACTTCACTCTCTCTCTACCTCTCTCTCTCTATCTCTTTACTTCTCTCTCTCTCTACTTCTTTCTCTCTCTACCTCACTCTCTACCTGTCTCTCTCCCACACTTTCTCTCCCTCACTCTCTCTCTACATCACTCTCTCTCTCCAAGTCACTCTCTCTCCGTCTCCTTCACTCTCTCTCTCCCTATCTCTCTCTCTTTCTCTCTCTCTCACTTTCTCTCTCTATACTCTCTCTCTACCCCACTCTCTCTCCCTATCCTCTCTCTCCCATGCTCTCTATCTCTCTCCCTATACTCTCTCTCCCTATACTCTCTCTCTACATCACACTCTCTCTACTTCTCTCTCTTTCTCTTTCTCTTTCTCTTTCTCTTTCTCTTTCTCTTTCTCTTTCTCTCTCTCTCTCTCTCTCTCTTTACTTCTCTCTCTCTCTACCTCAATCTCCTTGACCTCTCTCTCACTCCCACTCTTTCTCTCCCTCACTCTCTCTTTACCTCACTCTCTCTCCACGTCACTCTCTCTCCCTCTCTCTCTTTCTCACTCTCTCTCTCTTGACCTTCTCTACCCCCCTCTCTTTCACTCTCTCTCCCTCCCTCTCTCTCTCTCTACCCACTCTCTCTCTCTCCCTCTCTCTCTCTCCCCCTCTCTCTCACGACCTCAATCTCTCTCTACCTCACTCTCTACCTATCCTCTCTCTCCCCATCGTCTCAATCCACACTCTCTCTCTCTCCCTATACTCCTCTCTCTCCTCCTATACGCTCCTCTACTTCTCTCTCTCTTAGCTCTCTCTCTCTACTTCTCTATTTCTCTCTTTACTTCTCTCTCTCTCGCTCTCTCTCTCTCTACCTCACTCTCTCTATCTATTCTTTCTCTCCCTATCCTCTCTCTCCCTATCCTCTCTCTCCCTATCCTCTCTCTCCCCCTCGCTCTCTCTCTACCTAACTCACTCTCTACCTAACGCACTCTCTACCTCACTCACTCTCTACCTCACTCACTCTCTACCTCACTCACTCTCTACCTCACTCACTCTCTACCTCACTCTCTCTCTACCCCACTCTCTCTCTACCTCACTCTCTCTCTACCTCACTCTCTCTCTACCTCACTCTCTCTCTACCTTACTCTCTCTCTACCTCACTCTCTCTCTACCTCACTCTCTCCCTATCCTCTCTCTCACTCTCTCTCTCCCTATACTCAAATTCAAATTCAGCTGCTTTATTGGCATGAAAACCATTGTGTCAATATTGCCAAAGCAACAATGTATACAATATACATTGTAATAAAATTATTAAGAATAAATAATAATACAATATTGAATTATAAAATGTAAATAATAATAATATGGTAATAAATATAAAAAGCTATACATGGAAAATGAAACTATAACTTATAATTAAATCACTGTCATCTTCACCATTACATCAGTACTACAGCTACCATCATCATTACTAATACTACTACTACCACCACCACCATCATTAAACTGCTATCACTACCATCACCCCTACTACCCATACCACAACTATTCGGAATGATAATCACAACAACAATAATAATAGTAATAACAATAATAGCAATAACAATAATACTAATAATAAGTAAGTTACTCTTTACTATGCAGATGTTATTATTCCGTGTCTCTCAYGCTATGGCAGGCAAATACATGTTCGGCTGCAAGAGGAGCCATTGCTCCTTCGCCCATGATTATTTTTAGTTTTTCCTTTGGGTTTAATGAGTTAAAATTTGGAATAAATGTAGTAATTTCTGTGAATAAAGAATCTCTTGGTGAGGAATATTTATCACAGTAAAGGAGAAAGTGCATCTCTGTTTCTACCTCCCCTGTTATGCAGTGACCACATACACACTCCTCTTTTGGTAGCCATGTCTTTTTATGTCTGCCGGTTTCTATTGCCAATCGGTGGTCACTCAGCCTGTACTTGGTAAGGATCTGTCTTTGCTTCGTATCTCAAATGAAAGTTTATTTGTCACGTGCGCCGAATACAACAGGTGTAGACCTTACAGTGAAATGCTTACTTACAGGCTCTAACCAATAGTGAAAAAAAGGTATTAGGTGAACAATAGGTAAGTAAAGAAATAAAATAACAGTAAAAAGACAGGCTATATACAGTAGCGAGGCTATAAAAGTAGCGAGGCTACATACAGACACCGGTTAGTCAGGCTGATTGAGGTAGTATGTACATGTAGATATGGTTAAAGTGACTATGCATATATAATGAACAGAGAGTAGCAGTAGTGTAAAAGAGGGGTTGGCGGGTGGTGGGTGGCGGGACACAATGCAGATAGCCCGGTTAGCCAATGTGCGGGGGCACTGGTTGGTCGGGTGTGCATGAATGTATAATAAATAATAAACAGAGAGTAGCAGCAGCGTAAAAGAGGGGTTGGGAGGGGAAAACAATGCAAATTGTCCAGGTAGCCATTTGATTACCTGTACAGGAGTCTTATGGCTTGGGGGTAAAAACTGTTGAGAAWCCTTTTTGTCCTAGACTTGGCACTCCGGTACCGCTTGCCATGCGATAGTAGAGAGAACAGTCTATGACTGGGGTGGCTGGGGTCTTTGACAATTTTTAGCGCCTTCCTCTGACACCGCCTGGTATAGAGGTTCTGGATGGCAGGCAGCTTAGCCCCAGTGATGTCCTGGGCCGTACACATTACCCTCTGTAGTGCCTTGCGGTCAGAGGCCGAGCAATTGCCGTACCCGGCAGTGATGCAACCAGTCAGGATGCTCTCGATGTTGCAGCTGTAGAACCTTTTGACGATCTGAGGACCCATGCCAAATCTTTTTAGTTTCCTGAGGGGGAATAGGCCTTGTCGTGCCCTCTTCACGACTGTCTTGGTGTGTTTGGACCATTCTAGTTTGTTGGTGATGTGGACACCAAGGAACTTGAAGCTCTCAACCTGCTCCACTACAGCCCCGTCGATGAGAATGGGGGCGTGCTCGGTCCTCCTTTTCCTGTAGTCCACAATCATCTCCTTAGTCTTGGTTACGTTGAGGGATAGGTTGTTATTCTGGCACCACCCGGCCAGGTCTCTGACCTCCTCCCTATAGGCTGTCTCGTCGTTATCGGTGATCAGGCCTACCACTGTTGTGTCATCTGCAAACTTAATGATGGTGTTGGAGTCGTGCCTGGCCATGCAGTCGTGGGTCAACAGGGAGTACAGCAGGGGACTGAGCACGCACCCCTGGGGAGCTGTTGAACAATTTAAGCACAGCATTTTGCAACTCAGGTGTGCTGTTACTCAGCATTTCATTTCTGATGTTATCTAGACCACAATCCTTCTTTGATTTTATGGATTTGAGCTTTTCATTTAGTTCTTGTTGGGTTATTGGATAATCTAATGGATTTTAGTTGTTTTTAATGACTGATTCAAGGATGTTCCATTTTTTTTCTAATTGGTTCTGTTGTAAGTCTGTCTGTTGGATGTTTTTGTATAGATTGTCAAAATAAGTTTTCCAAATTCCTTCATCTTGTATGGTTAATTGTTGTGGCTTTGTCATGCTTAAATTGTTCCACATGTCACAGAACGGATTTTGGTCAATTGTGTTTTCAATTTCATTAAGTGTCTTGTTGGCATAATTAAATTTCTTGCGTTTCAGTGTTTGTTTWTACAGTTTCAGAGTTTCAAAGTATTCATAGCGTAGCTCTGGGTTATTTTGCTGCTTATACTTTTCATTTGATATTTGTCTTAGGTGTTTTCTAATTGTTTTACATTTGTTATCAAACCATTTTTCAGAAACATTTTGATTTTTGTTTCTGAGGGTGCATTTCTTTGGTTTTCTGAWATTTGCTTTTGACGCTGGAATATTCCAAAAACATATTTTTGGAATATGCAATTGATGTTTTGAGTAGCCGAATTGACACATTCTTTATTGTCTTGGTATTGTGAGTTATTGAAGAGCTGTATAGAGTTCATCATTTCATTTGCGTTCACTGTTTCAAATAATCTTTCTGCACTGTTTTTAGCCCATCTGTACGATTGGTTTATGTTGTAGAGTTTATTGGGCTGTTTTTTTATTGAATATTGCTGGCTAATTTCTTCTCTCTCTCTCTCCGCTCCCCCTTACTCTCCTCTTCCTTCTCTCTCTCTCTCTTCTCTCTCTCTCTCTCTCTCTCTCTCTCTCTCTCTCTCTCTCTCTCTCTCTCTTCCTCTCTCTCTTCTCTCTCCTCTCTCTCTCTCTCTCTCTCTCTCTCTCTCTCTCTCTCGTCTCTCTCTCTCTCTCTCTTACTACCTCTCTCTCTCTCATACCCTCTCTCTCTCTACCCTCTCTCCTCCTACCCTCTCTCTTCTACTCTCTACCACTCTCTCTCTACCACTCTCTCTCTCTCTACCTCACGCTCTCTCTCTCTACCTCACTCTCTCTCTCTCTACCTCACTCTCTCTCTCTCTACCTCACTCTCTCTCTCTACCTCACTCTCCCTATACTCTCTCTCTCTCTCCCTATACTCACTGAGCGGCAAGTGGCTAGAGCATTGGGCCAGTAATCAGATCCAATCCTCGAGCTGACATGGTAAAAATCTGTCATTCTGCCCCTGAGCAAGGCAGTTAACCAACTGTTCCCTGGGCGCCGTGGATTTTGATTAAGGCAGCCCCCCACACCTCTCTGATTCAGAGGAGTTGGGTTAAATGCGCAAGACACATTTCAGTTGAATACATTCAGTTACACAACTGACTAGGTACCTCCCTATTCTCTGCCTCTCACAGTGTTTTTCTCTTCCCAGCTCATTCCTCTTTGCCTGCAGAGTGAAACGTGCCATGTGGCACAGACACACACACGTAAAGGATAAATCCTAAGAGACAAGAGCTCTGCGTGGAAGTAAGAGAAGGGCAAGAGGGTGAGGAAGTAAGAGAAGAGCAAGAGGGTGAGGGGGTGGTCGGGGGGAGGAAACACACACTCAAGCACATAGGACTAGAGCGGTGAAAAGGAAAAGAGAAGAGCTGGGAGGCAGAAGGGCTGCTGAACAAAGCAAGGGAAGGAGAGGGGAGTCCATGGGAGAGTAGCAGCCGTGAAATGCCTCGACGGGAGCCTGCCAGCTGCTCCTGTGGCCACCTAAAGGTAAGACTCATGCTAGACTGAGAAAAAGTAGGGAGACACGACCGGAGCAGAGAGAGAAGGAGGGAGAGAAAGTATAGCCTAACGCTGTGGTTATAGGGTACCCTTGGGCTGCAGCTGAGCCGTTCGATCTGCCTTTGAATGCGATGCCATGCTGTCATTACCTTCCGTAATTCATCACCTCGCCATCATCCATTTAGCCGCGTGTCAGATCAAAGTGTGAACGTGAATTAAAACCATATAGTATGGTTGCTATGCTCCCTAAGAGAGAGATACCTCAGATACCTCCAGCCTGCACTGCCTACGACCTCTTTCCCATCACAGCCTGCTTGTGTTCTATATCACTAATGTCACTGCAGTGCATTTGTTTGCCCTCATTCTGAGGGCTAGGTAATCAAAAAACAATGGGTTTCCAGCCCTGTCAGACCAATGTGAGATGCTGCTGAGGCTACTGCCTAGTTGCCTGATGCGAGAGGATGCTTTAATTCTCCTATTGTGGAATGCAGGAGTTTTACGAGTGCAGCAGCCAACAGTGTGGGGGTTTACTACAGAGGGTGACAGCACATCGTTGTGTTGTGTTTCCGATTGCACACATTCAATGAAAGAAGGTGGTGAGAGAGGGATAGAGAGAGACAGAGAGAGAGAGCGAGAGAGAGAGGCCATTATCTGTTTGCAGTAGCTTTTCGCTGGAATATCGGAGACTAGTGAAGAATTTAGAGCAAATCATTTGCATTGATTCCGTTGGAGCACTCTCTGAGCCGGGGATTAGAGAAGCTGGTTTCAGGGCTGTGATGTGCTATTGTCTGCTCTTATAGGCTATCCTGGTTGAGTGCACTCTGCACAAAATATCTTTAGTTGTCCCTGTAAAACTTTCTTGACAATGGGGTCTGTGGCCATGTCCAACGGGCATGTTTTTCCTACGCAATGTTCCCGGGAATGTCCTCAGCAGGGAATGCAGAGGTGGTTTAAAAGTGTTCAGTATGTGATCATTATTTTTTCTAACATTTCCCATTGAGCAGTGTAAAGGTAGGGCTAACAGGCAAATGCTATAGGAGAAGGATGGTGCAGAACAGTAGTATATAGCAAATATTTTATTCTATGCTCACCTTTTTAACCTTTTGATTAAGTTTGTGTGTGTTTATGTGTGTGTGTAACCAGTCCATTGGTATAGGTATCACTTCAATATGACATGAACTGTTGATGAAACGGTGCAGCCTGGACGGCTGTTTGATTGTTGCACGGGGTGAAAGTTGTAGCACCGTAAGTGATTTTGATGGATGGCCCTTTGWCCTTGTAAACTGCATTAGAGTTATGCTGTAACTCCTTTTGGAAAGCCATCATTATCAGCCAGCCTCTGTGCATCACCTCAGTCAACCACTGAAACCAACCCAGTCTCTCTCATGTTGTGGACTGAGGTTCGATTCAGCCCAGAACGCTAGCCCAAATCTAATGAGACATTGAGATGAGATTACTGTGTGTGTGAATAATTAATTGTGTCAATTTATTTTGTGAAAGCCAGGTCTCTGGGTAAGGTGGTAGGCATGGCTGTGATAAAAAGCAGCCCATCCCCGCCTGTATTGCAGCAATGCATCTGTGTCAGGAGCTTAGCCAAGCGTGAACAATTCTTTGTATTAAGTGCTATGGAAACTGTGTCTGTATGATTTGAAAAGAAGGCTACTGCGGCCCTGTAAAGCCACTCAGCTAGGCAGAATGGGAGAGCATTTCTTGTCCAGGTTAATTGGCCGTTACCGAGGTGGAGGTGGAAGTGGGAGGAGAGTAATAATTGGGCATGCTCTAATCTGTCCAGTGTCACCGACTGGAGAACAATGTGGGATGACATTGAGGTTTTAGAGACAGAGCTCCTTGTAAAAGCAGTGATGTCCTTTATCTTGAAGGGAATTATGGGGATTAAGATGCTGCAGCTCGTACGGACTGGAGCTCCATTGTTAAAGGGCGGCTGAACTTCCTGATTTGGCCCCGTTTTAGATTTGGTTTGTTAAGAAATGCTAGAGGCCATGACTGAATTCAAAAGTGAGTTGGTTTCGTGGTGTGGTTTGATGTGGGTGACTCCTGTGTGTTTGCCGGTGGGAAGAGTTAGCCAAATTATTTCGCCAATTGGCTTCAGCTGGCTGGTGTGAAACAGTAGCAAAATTGGCTTGACTTTGGATATCCTATCTCTGGGTCGGTCTTGTCAATAAATGACACAATGTAAATGAGACAGTATTTTCATGTTGCACGTCTTTTAAGCTCTCATTAAATGCTTTCAATATCTGTATGTTCATTTCTAGAAATTATAGTTGGAGGTTTTTAAGTTATTGAAATTTGGAGCTATTGTAATTTGAACATATCCATTGTGTAATTTTGGATGAGACTGAATTTATGACCCAAATTATCCCATTTGCACTTTGTAATACATTTTGATAGTAAAACAAATGTTTCGTACTCATATCAATGCCACATACAGTAGGCTGTTTTCCAAACGTGAAGTTGGATTTTAGGGGCAGTTGCTCTTTAACTCTGATAAAGACATTCTAGAGGAGATCTCATGATACTGTTCCTTGTGGCCAGCTTGTTAACATGCAGGTCAAGTTAGTTGAACCTTATCTCTCTTAGGATCAGACTGGTGCATCAGTCCTTTCTCAGTATGTGTTCACCTTAAGTTACCTTGGCTAAAACCATCTGCCTCATGACCATATTATTATTATTTACTTCAGAAATGTATTCATGACATTATAGCCCGTGCATCAATCTAATTAACATAATACAATTATCCCCATCAAATCCGTCAGTTTAAGCTAGAGATATCTGGGGGTTTATATGGGCTGCCTCTCAATCCCCCGCATCTGCCTATGTCGTCCTTTTTCATCTGTGGTGGAAAGTTGCAGAGCTACAGTCCTGTTTGTCAGACCAGTAGACATCGCAAAAATCAGTCTTCTCACAAAAACGTCTGTAAACTCTCACAAACATGATGGTGCTCTCTGTTTTGCTCCACGACCCCCACAAGTGTCACAGACTCGTCTGAAGGTAACCTATACAAATGAATGGAAGTATGGAGGTAGTTTTGTGCCAAAAAAAAAAAGAGGTTAAATATGTGTCCAAAAAACTAAAATATTTCCTGAGCTTTCTTATATCACCTAGATATATGACAGACACTTCAAAACCTTATTCCTCATTATTTATTTTTGTCTGGCCTTTTTTTGCCATTTATGAATGTGTTATTCAATGTGTTTCTATGGGCTACAGTAGTAAAGGCCAATATAAATGTTTTTAAAATAAAACATTTTAAATCCAAAAATTCGAATTCAAATAGTTAAATGATCCATGGTATGACCGTCTTAAAACAATTCCATATGTTAGGTTAATAGAACCCTTTCATATGACAATATTCATGTATTATTTGTTCTATAATTTGAACCAGTAGTGGTGTCTCCTGAAGAATCATAATTAGAACCCTTGCTATCATTAAGGTGAAATAAGTTAACAACTTGTTGACTTAAACATCTCCAGACGGCTTTTCCTTTGCGTATACATCTATCTATGGAGCCAAGTGTGAGCATCCATCACCCAGGGTGAGAAGTTTCCCTCAGTCACAGCCCATTAACACAGGGAAAGAGACATATGTTCAGCATAACGGGCTCAAGGCTTATTGAGTGACACCATGGATGTTCTGATATGGTATGTGGTAGTGAGAAGGAGCGGCCTCCTCAAAGGACTGGTGCAGGGACAGTGCGAGGTGCCGCAAGAATTCTAATRAGGTCTGTGTAACCTTTGGCTCTTTCTGCATGCGCTCAGCACCCCCTCCTCTCTTCCTCTCCTGCTTTCTACCTCCTCTTGTCCATCCATCCCTCACTCTCTCACTCCTGTGAATGTGGGCTCTGGGCCGTAAATCACAATAAGAGGCTGACGAGCCACCTGATAAATGCGGGACATGGTGTTGGAGCTCCTGTCCTCTCCTTAACCCCCATCCTCCTCTCCTATCACATTCATGTCCTACAGGACTGCTCTGGTCCAGTGGACTGGGTGTTGTTGGCTTGGCCTGGTGCTCAGTCCGTCCAGCATCACTCAACAGTGTTGGGGAGTCTGGGGCATCACTTTTATAAATACACGTACCCTTAGCACAGGGGCGCGAGAGGACGAGATTCGAGCAAGCAGCAGTTATTCCTGGCTGTGGCTGTGTGGTGTTTAGTTTTTTGGTCCGTTGTCATTTCATTAGACTAATAGTCTCCAGTGTGGGCAGGACGTCTAGCTGAGGCGGTGTCAATTGCTCAGGAGAAGGTGATCCGTGAGAGATGATACAAGTACTAGACTGTATACGCTCAAGACCGGCTATCAGCCACGAGGAGGGGAAAAAGGAATCTGGGCCTGAAGCCAAGCTTGCTGGCATTCACAGGCTTTGGAGACATTTTTAGTAATTTTCCCTGACCGACCTCAAAGTGTCATAAGTGAGCAAAGATAGGGATGAAGCACTGCACTGTGAGCCACTTGTCTTATGGCTCGATCACACAGTGTCCGTACATTTTGGCACACCAGAAATACATTCATTTCCAATGGAACACTTTGCTTGCCTGATAGCATTGCGTTGCAGAGGCAATTGCAGTGCGTTCTGTGTGGTGCATACGTTGGAATTATCAAACGTATGCATCAAACTGTATGCGTAGACGGCTTGACAGAAATGGTAGCAGAAGCGGAATGTTGAACTTTTGTTGCACACATATCAAGATTATGCTGCGTACCATTTTGCGCAATGATGCTCTCAGTGTGATTGAGGCATTAGCCTGTGACTAACTCATGAATGAGAGCCTAGTAACCATGACGCTGCTGCTGAGAGTTGGCTCTGGGAAGAAGAAGCAGGGAGGGGGAGAGAGGAGCAGGGGAGGGGAGGGGAAGTTCCAGTAGGCTCCCAATGCTGGACTACAGAAATGACAGAGACATTGGAGCAACTTATTCCACTAGAGAAGATATCTATCTTCTGCACTGATTGTGCAGATCCTCCCAGTGCAGATATTATTGAAGACTCAGCTCTCTCTCTCTTTTCTCCCCTCTGTCAGACCTATGCTTTGTTTTGATGACTCCTCAGAATTGAATTTTCTGTGGAAAATAGAAAGCTTCTGTATGACCTCAGAATATATGGATCAGTGCCCCCAAATAGCATAATTTGTATTGTAAACCAAAGGGTTACTGCAGAATTAGCAGTTTCTCACTGCCCTCATCATTCTCTGAGGAATGGACAGTACTGTGGTATACTGTAGCTTGTTCACAGATCTAGCTTGAAACCATTTGCAAAAAACATGCACGTCTCATGGATATTTTCAGGCAGGAAATGTGCTTGTTTGAGTCCCCTTTTAAAGAGCTTTGATTACCTTCAAATGATGTAAGATAATCGAGAAAATGAAGTGCTCCAAACCCAGTTATCTTGTTGATCAAGTTTTTTGTCTTCTCAGGCAGAGTAATGACTAGTGGCTAATCTAAGGCCTCATTATTATGGTCCTCCAGAGGCCAGTTTAACTCTGTTGGCCGACGGCCGTGTTATTGGAGCAGTAATTAGTATTGATACAAGCCCCATCCTGGCCTGGCCACCTGGCTCCTCACGGCTAGCCCTCACCTTCCCAAACTGCACTGAGGGCTGACAACGACTACATTTTAGAAGTGCCTTTAATTAAGATAATTAAACCTTACAATAGCTGTTTGTGTAACTCAAACAAAGACTTGGACTGTCCTCAAAAAACATAATGTGAAAGTATACAGGTGGAAACACTACAGAAGCCTGACACAGCTGCTGTAGTGAGAGACAGAGAAAGATAGAGAGAGAGAGAGAGAGAGAGAGAGAGAGAGAGGGGGAAAGCAGGTTTACTTCTCTGCCACTGTCACCCTGCCTCTAAACACGACAGATGAGCGCTCACGCTATCAGAGCCTAAACACAATTTACCCAAAGCATCCTGTCGCTCTTCAAGTAACAAGATAAACGCTTGTTACCCTCTTAAAGATAAAACACTGAGCTGGAATCTGTGTTCGCACAACCGCTGGTGAGTCTGCAGCGAGAGCAAAGCAGCAATCAAACGCAGGCAGAGTATGCACACAGGTCCTGGGTTCACCAGTCACTGGGGAGATGTTTAATGCATGAAAGCCTAAACTGACTTGGGAAGCAGGACCTGGTAACACTATAATGCATTCACCCAGGGTTCTTCTGGGGCTTTGTGTGTCTTCTATTCCTCTGTCTGTCTTTCTACATCTCAGATGCCTGTCACGTCACTCTGCCCTTTGCTTTAAACCCGTCAATGTCAACACTGTATTCCTGCGTGGATCTCCTGTGTGACGTGAGCCCTCATTCCTCCACCCTGCTTTGCAATTTCTCTCCATGATGCCTTGCCTTCCATCTCACTGATCAAAACAGAGCAATGTCAGGGCAGGATGACAGAGACAAATCAGATGGTGTTGTAGAAGCAATCTGGTGATTGTTCTCTGATTGACAGAGGTGGGATCAAGTCACTATTATTTTAGTCACAAGCAAGTCTCAAGTCACAAGGTCCGAGTCTCAAGTTGAGTCCCAAGTAGAATGGGGCGGCAGGTAGCCTAGTGGTTAGAGCGCTGTAACCGAAAGGTTGCAATATCAAAAAAGGTTGCAAGATCCCCGAGCTGGTAAAAATCTATGTTCTGTCGCTGAACAAGGCAGTTAACCCACTGCTCCTCGGCCGTCATTGAAAATAAGAATTTGTTCTTAACTGACTTGCCTGGTAAAATAAAATAATAATGGATTGAGTCTCGAGTCAAGTCCAATCATACATTCTAAGAGCAAATCGTTTTGTCAAGTAAAGAAAAAGCTATACATGCAATGAGTTGTTCAACTACACATCTTTGTCTATTTATTGAGACTACCAGATAGCTCTTTTTATTATTTTGTCTAAAACATATTTCGATTATGTAAAAATTAATTTTAACCACAAATTCCAAATGCAAGCTTCATAAGAAAATTATAAATTTCAAGAAATGTTTGACACACCAAAAGACCAGTAGGCCTATGCTAGTAATTGTTGCTTGATGCCCCATTGCTGGTGAGCTTGCAAAGTAAACAGTGAATATCACCAAACATTTTTTGGAGCTGCATATTTATTTATGGCAATCCTCTCCATAAAATGTGATGTTTGCACTGCACCCGATCCTATAGCTGTATAGCAAATCAGAAATCTGTTTGCTAGCTCAATGGCTCTCAAAATGTTTGACCCTTGACCCCCAAAAAGCAGTGGTTAAAAGCTTGTGACCCCCGTGCACGCACGTACATGCGCCCGCAATAGCTGCGCAAACGTAGCCTGCCACTACCTCCATAAACGGCACTGCGTTTTCAAAACTATAAACTATGTTTTACACCTGCATTTTGAGCTGAAAGTCATTCATCTTAGCAGCCAATATCAAGAAGGCATATCATGTCACTTCTCTGGAGGCCAGAGCAAGCAGAATCATACGGCCTACCTACCTGTATGCAGTGGCAGGTGCAGGAAAGCATGGTCAGTCTACACCAAACACTATCACTTTCAAGGTCTGCCCGTCTCCAGAATACTCGTTGCCAATTGGGTAGCCCTTTTCTTCCTCACAAATACTGTATTTAATTCACCAGAATATGTTCAATATTCATCCCATAATATTGAAGGCAGGGAGATGTTACAGCTATCCTTAGACATAAAGCCACTAGCCACCCAAACTAGGCCTATCTGAAATATGGAAGTCACCGCAGCAATGTTCCAACATCTAGTGGAAAGCCTTCCCAGAAGAGTGGAGGCTTTTATAGCAGCAAAGGGGGACCAACTACATATTAATGATCATGATTTTGGATGAGAATTATTACAATATGGCAAATATTTGTAAATTCTTGGATTCTATCCATGCTGGCTTTTGCGACCTACCTGAGACATGAAACAGATAGGTGGGAGGGCATACAGCCTGTCACCATCTGGCAGTCCGACGGACGAATCTGGGTTTGGCGGATGCTAGGACAACACTACCAGCCCCAATGCATAGTGCCAACTGTAAAGTTTGGTGGAGGAGGAATAATGGTCTGGGGCTGTTTTTCATGGTTTGGGCTAGGCCCCTTAGTTCCAGCGAAGGGAAATCTTAACTCCACAGCATACAATGACATTCTAGACGATTCTGTGCTTCCAACTTTTTGCCAATAGTTTGGGGAAGGCCCTTTCCTGTTTCAGCATGACAATGCCCCCGTGCATAAAGCAAGGTCCATACAGAAATGGTTTGTCGAGATCGGTGTGGAAGAACTTGACTGTCCTGCACAGAGCCCTGACCTAAACTCCATCGAACACCTTTGGGATGAATTGGAACGCCGACAGCGAGCCAGGCCTAATCGCCCAACATCAGTGCCCGACCTCAGTAATGCTCTTGTGGCTGAATGAAAGCAAGTCACCGCAGCAATGTTCCAACATCTAGTGGAAAGCCTTCCCAGAAGAGTGGAGGCTTTTATAGCTGCAAAGGGGGGACCAACTACATATTGATGATCATGATTTTGGAATGAGATGTTCAAGGAGCAGGTGTCCACATACTTCTGGTCATGTAGTGTATATAAATAGAAATGGTAGGCTATATGTAACCTATTAAAATATGTATGACAAATATGTATTTTCCCATTCAGTTTCACACTCGCAACCCCCCAAAACCTTCTCCCCAATTTGAGAACCATTGCGCTAGCTCACCCAACCTTCTGGTCTAATCAGAGGGCTGAACATGCATTTCACTAGCCAATCTGTTGCAGGTTTTTTTGGTTTTGCAAATGCATGCTGCAGCTACGGTCTCTGACTGTGTGGAGAGTAATCCATGGAGACTCTGTGCCACAAAATGAGTGACAAAACGTGGCTAGATAATTTCAAGTCCACAGTCTCAAGTCAAAGTCAGGTCCCGAGTCTTGAGGCTCCAAGTCCAAGTCAAATCTCAAGTTATTTTTTTTCTATCAAATCGAGTCTCAAGTCATCGAATTTGTGACTCGAGACAGACTTGAGTCCAAGTCATGCGACTCAAGTCCACACCTCTTCTGATTGGTGATTAGGGAACACACAGTTCATACTCTCTGTCACTCTATTGGTTTATTTTCAAACACCAGTGACCCTATCAGTTATTATGCTTTTATATAACTGAAAAGGTGTTGTTATGAAATTGCTGCTAAAATTAGTCCTTATCGATGTGCCCTCTCCGCCTCTCATATCTGTAGTGCTGACTTCCTGTATGTGTTATTTCATCCTATTGCCAAAATATTTTTTTCTTCTGTTTTTCCCTCTGTCAGTTTGAGTCATTGTAATTGATGTTTAAAAATAAAATTTCCAGCACTTTAAAATCAGATCACAGATACTGCAGTCTGTCACTAGATCACTGTATTACACCAACATACCTAAAATAGCAACAAAGAAACCACATTTAGTGTTCGAAAGAAGTCTTTGAAACTACATCAAATCACCTTTCATAGTGTTACTTTATTTTAAAATGCCAAAGAGCTATTATTGTAGTCACATGGGAAGTTTAAACAAAGAAATGAAGATTTTAAAATGTGCTGTGGACAGAATGTGAAAGGTCCAGGCTGGTGATCGTTGTGATTCAAGTAATGGTCAGCGTGTCCGTGCAGCATCAGGGCTTTTAACAGTTGGGTTGGTGTTCAGCCCAGGCAGCGTACTGGCACTGATGTGTTCTCCTCCTCTCCTCCTCCTTAGACCACATTTACTCCACACACAAGAGATACATTAAAAGTTCTCCCCCACCCTCCATTTGTCAAATCTGACCACAATCATATCCTCCTGATTTCCTGAATTCAAAGAAAAAACTAAAGCAGGAAGTACAAGTGGCTCGCTCAATACAGAGCTGGTCAGATGACGCGGAAGCTACACTACAGGACTGTTTGCGAGCACAGACTGGAATATGTTTTGGGATTCATATGACTGGAACACCACCTCAGTCATTGGCTTCATCAATAAGTGCATCGACGACGTCGTCTCCACAGTGACTGTACGTACATATCCAACCAGGAAGCCATGGTTACAGACAACATCCGAATCGAAACTAAAGGCTGAGCTGCCACTTTCAAGGAGCGGGGACTAATCTGACGCTTATAAGAAATCCAGCTACGCCCTCAGACGAACCATCAAACAGCCAAAGCGTCAATACATGATTAAGATTGATCCTCTACACCGACTCTGACGCTCGTCGATGTGGCAGGGTTGAAACTTATTACGGAATACAAAGGGAAACCCAGACGTGAGCTGCCCAGTGACACGAGCCTACCAGACGAGCTAAATGCCTTTTATGCTCGATTCAAGGCAAGCAACACTGAAGCATGCATGAGCGCACCAGCTGTTCTGATAATGGACTGTGTGATAACGCTCCCAGTAGCCTGTGAACAAAACATTTTAACAGGTCAACATTCACAAAGCTTGCTGGGCCAGACGGATTACTAGGACGTGTACTCAAAGCATGCACGGACCAACTGTCAAGTGTCTTCAATGACATCTTTCAACCTCTCCCTGACCGAGTCTGTAATACCTACATGTTTCAAGCAGACCACCATAGTCCCTGTGCCCAAGGAAGCGAAGGTAACCATCCTAATTGATTACAGACCATGGCACTCACGTCGGTAGCCATGAAGTGCTTTGAAGGCTGGTCATGGCCTCACATCAACTGCATCCTCCGGACACCCTAGACCCACTCCAATTCGCATACCGCCCCAACAGATCACAGATGAACGCAATCTCAATCACACTCCACACCGCCTTTCTCACCTGGACAAAAGAAACACCTATGTGAGAATGCTGATTCATCAACTACAGCTCAGCGTTCAACACCATAGTGCCCATGAAGCTCATCACTAAGCTAAGGACTCTGGACACACCTCCCTCTGCAACTGGATCCTGGACTTCCTGACGGGCCGCCCCCAGCTGGTTAGAGTAGGCAACAATACATCTGCCACGCTGATCCTTAACACCTCAGGGGTGTGTACTTAGTCCCCTCCTGTATTCCCTGTTCACCCACGACTGCGTGGCAAAACACGACTCAACCACACCATTAAGTTTGCTGACGACACAACATGGTAGGCCTGATCACCGACAACGATGAGATGGCCTATGGAGGAGGTCAGAGAACTGGCAGTGTGTTGTCAGGACAACAACCTCTCCTCAATAGTGAGTACAAAAGAGATGATTGTGGACTACAGGAAAGGCGGGCCGAACAGGGCCCCATTTACATTGACGGGGCGCTCGGGTCGAGAGTTTCAAGTTCCTTGGTGCCCACATCACCAACGAACCATCATGGGTCCAAACATACCAAGACAGTCGTGGGAGGGCACGACAAACCTTTTCCCCTCAGGAGACTGAAAAGATTTGTCATGGGCCCCCAGATCCCAAAAGTTTCTAAGCTGCACCACGAGAGCATCCTGAACTGGTGCTCACCGCCAGTATGGCAACTGCTCGGCATCTGAACGTAGGCGCGACAGAGGGTAGTGCGAACGGCCAGTACATCACTGGGGCCAGCTTCCTGCCACCCAGGACTATTAAGGCAGTGTCAGAGGAAAAGCCATAAAATTGTCAGAGACTCCAGTACCCAAGTTATTAGACTGTTAATCTGCTACCGCGACGGCAAGCGGTACCTGAGCGCCAGTCTAGGACCAAAAGGCTCCTCAACAGCTTCTTACCCCCAGCCTTTCAGACTGCTGAACCATTCATATAAATTGCCACTGGACAATTTCATTGACCCCCCTCGTGTACACTTGCTGCTACTCGTACTTGCTGCACACTTGACTCGGTTACTTGGTGCCCCAACTGTATATGAGCCTCATTATTGTATTTCTTATTTGTTATTTTTTATTATTACTTTTATTTTAGACCTACTTTGGTAAAACGATCTGTGTTTCTTGACTGCACTGTTGGTTAAGGGCTTGTAGTAAGCATTTCACGGTTAAAGTCTACACTTGTTGTTATTTGGCACGTGTGACCCTAGATGCCTCACAAGTCCTCAACTTGCAGCTTCATTAAATGTACCCGCAAAAACAACCAGGTCTCAACGTCACAGTTGAAGAGGCGCATTCCAGGGATGCTGGCCTTCTACAGTTAAAGTCGCAGTCCCAGAGAGAGAGAGAGAGAGAGAGAGAGAGAGAACAATTGCAGGTTTACTTCTCCGCCACCAACAGATGAGCACTCACTCTATCAGAGCCTAAACCCAATTCACCCAAAGCGTCCTGTCGCTCTCCAAGTAACAAGATAAACGCTTGTTACCCTCTTAAAGATAAAACGCTGAGCTGGAATCTGTGTTTGCACAACCGCTGGTGAGTCTGCAGTGAGAGCAGAGCAGCAATCAAACACAGGCAGAGTATGCACACAGGTCCTGGGTTCACCAGTCACTGGGGAGATGTTTAATGCATGAAAGCCTAAACTGACTTGGAAAGCAGGACCTGGCGACACTATAACGCATTCACTATTCTGGGCCTTGTGTGTCTTGTATTCCTGTCTGTCTGTCTCAAATGCCTGTCACGTCGCTCTGCCCTTTGCTTTAGATCCGTCAATGTCAACACTGTATTCCTGTGTGGATCTCATGTGTGACGTGGGCCATCGCTCCTCCACCCCGCTTTGCATTTTCTCTCCATGATGCCTTGCCTTGCATCTATCACTGATCAAAATGGAGCAATGTTAGAGCATGACGACAGAGACAAATCAGATGGTGTTGTTATTCTCAGGTAGAAGCAATCTGGTGATTGCTTTCTGATTGGCAGAGGTGGAATCAAGACACTATTATTCGAGTCACAAGGTTAGAGACTCTAGTCGAGTCCCAAGTAGAATGGGTCGAATCTCGAGTCAAGTCCAAGTTGTGCATTCTAAGAGCAAGTCGAGTCTAATCATACGTTTTTTCAAGTCAAGTCTCAAGTATAAGAAATAAGCTATACATGCAATGAGTTGTCTATGTATTGAGGCTACCAGACAGCACTTTTCATTATTTTGTCTACAACATATTTTGATTATGTAATAATTCATTTTAACAACAAATTCCAAATGCAAGCTTCATAAGTAAATGATGCATTTCAAGCAATTTTGACATACTAGTAATTACTAGCATAGTCAAGTTTTGACTATGCTAGTAATTGTTGCTTGAGGCTCCATTGCTGGTGAGTTTGCAAAGTAAACAGTTGATATTCTTGATCACACATTTTTTGTAGCTGCATATTTATTTATGGCAATGCTCTCCTTACAATTTGATGTTTGTGTTGCACCCGATCCTATAGCTGTATAGCAAATCAGAAATCTGTCGGCTAGCTCAGTGATTCTCAAAGTTTTTGACCCCCATTCCCCAAAAAGCAGTGGTTCAAAGCTTGCGAGCATTGCGCACACACATGAATGCGCACACAATGGCTGCGCAAATGTAGCCTGTCAATACAGCCAGAAATGGCAATGCATTTTCAAAACTTAAGATACAGAAATAAACTATTTTTTTACACCTGCATTTGAGCTGAAAGTGATTCATGTTAGCAGCCAATATCAAGTAGGGATATCATGCCGTCACTTCTCTAAGCAAGAAGAATCATACAGCCTAACTACCTGTGCACAGGAGGTTGCAGGATCAGATGGAAAGCATGGTCTGTCTGCACCAAACACTATCACTTTGGAGGGCTGCCTGCCCGAATAATGCTTGTCAACTAGGTAGCCCTTTTCTTCCTCACAAATACTGTTATTAATTCACCAGAATATATCTTCATCCCACAATACTGAAAGCAGTGAGATGTTACAGCTGTCTTTAGACATGTAGCCAGTAACCACCCAAACCTTGAGAATGTTTTAACTTATTGTGTGCATAATGTTGCTGCTACCGTCTCTTATGACCGAAAATAACTTCTGGACATCAGAAAATCGGTCACTTACCACGGACTGGAAGAAACTTTTTCCTTTAACAAGTCCGACGAGAAGTATATCCTGCTTTCACTGGAACAGGCCCAGATCCACGCCTTTTGCGTGAAGAAAAGACGCTGGAAAAGGGGACGCAGATTGGGAATCCTTCTGAGAAGCCAGAGGCGAGCGAGTAAACTCCCAACTCCATCCTCCTTGCTAACGTGCAATCGTTAGAAAATAAAATTGATGACCTATTATTAAGATTATCCTACCAACAGGACATTAAAAACTGTAACATCCTATGTTTCACTGAGATGTGGCTGAACGAAGAAAAGGAAAATATAGAGCTGGCAGGATTTTCCATGCACCGGCAGAACAGAGACACTACCTCTGGTAAGACAAGGGGTGAGGGTGTGTGTCTTTTTGTCAATAACAGCTGGTGTGCGATGTCTAATATTAAAGAAGTCTCAAGGTATTGCTAGCCTGAGGTAGAGTACCTTAAGATAAGTTGTCGACCACACTATCTACCAAGAGAGTTCTCATCTATATTATTCGTAGCCGTCTATTTACCACCACAAAGCGAAGCTGTCACCAAGACTGCTCTCAACCAACTCTATAAGGCCATAAGAAAATGCTCACCCAGAAATGGCGCTCCTAATGGCCGGGGACTTCAATGCAGGCAAACTTAAATCAGTTTTACCAAATGTTTACCAGCATGTCACATGTGCAACCAGGGGYAAAAAATCCTAGACCACATTTACTCCACACACAGAGATACATAAAAAGTTCTCCCCCACCCTCCATTTGTCAAATCTGACCACAATCATATCCTCCTGATTCCTGAATTCAAGAAAAAACTAAAGCAGGAAGTACAAGTGGCTCGCTCAATACAGAGCTGGTCAGATGACGCGGAAGCTACACTACAGGACTGTTTTGCGAGCACAGACTGGAATATGTTTTGGGATTCATATGACTGAGGAATACACCACCTCAGTCATTGGCTTCATCAATAAGTGCATCGACGACGTCGTCTCCACAGTGACTGTACGTACATATCCCAACCAGAAGCCATGGATTACAGACAACATCCGAATCGAACTAAAGGCTGAGCTGCCACTTTCAAGGAGCGGGAGACTAATCTGGACGCTTATAAGAAATCCAGCTACGCCCTCAGACGAACCATCAAACAAGCAAAGCGTCAATACATGATTAAGATTGAATCCTACTACACCGACTCTGACGCTCGTCGGATGTGGCAGGGCTTGAAAACTATTACGGAATACAAAGGGAAACCCAGACGTGAGCTGCCCAGTGACACGAGCCTACCAGACGAGCTAAATGCCTTTTATGCTCGATTCAAGGCAAGCAACACTGAAGCATGCATGAGCGCACCAGCTGTTCTGAATGACTGTGTGATAACGCTCCCAGTAGCCTATGTGAACAAAACATTTAAACAGGTCAACATTCACAAAGCTGCTGGGCCAGACGGATTACTAGGACGTGTACTCAAAGCATGCACGGACCAACTGTCAAGTGTCTTCAATGACATTTTCAACCTCTCCCTGACCGAGTCTGTAATACCTACATGTTTCAAGCAGACCACCATAGTCCCTGTGCCCAAGGAAGCGAAGGTAACCATCCTAATTGATTACAGACCCATGGCACTCACGTCGGTAGCCATGAAGTGCTTTGAAAGGCTGGTCATGGCTCACATCAACTGCATCCTCCCGGACACCCTAGACCCACTCCAATTCGCATACCGCCCCAACAGATCCACAGATGACGCAATCTCAATCACACTCCACACCGCCCTTTCTCACCTGGACAAAAGAAACACCTATGTGAGAATGCTGTTCATCAACTACAGCTCAGCGTTCAACACCATAGTGCCCATGAAGCTCATCACTAAGCTAAGGACTCTGGGACRAAACACCTCCCTCTGCAACTGGATCCTGGACTTCCTGACGGGCCGCCCCCAGCTGGTAAGAGTAGGCAACAATACATCTGCCACGCTGATCCTTAACACCTCAGGGGTGTGTACTTAGTCCCCTCCTGTATTCCCTYTTCACCCACGACTGCGTGGCAAAACACGACTCCAACACCACCATTAAGTTTGCTGACGACACAACAGTGGTAGGCCTGATCACCGACAACGATGAGATGGCCTATAGGGAGGAGGTCAGAGAACTGGCAGTGTGTTGTCAGGACAACAACCTCTCCCTCAATGTGAGTAAGACAAAAGAGATGATTGTGGACTACAGGAAAAGGCGGGCCGAACAGGCCCCCATTAACATTGACGGGGCTGCGGGTCGAGAGTTTCAAGTTCCTTGGTGCCCACATCACCAACGAACCATCATGGTCCAAACATACCAAGACAGTCGTGGAGAGGGCACGACAAAACCTTTTCCCCCTCAGGAGACTGAAAAGATTTGTCATGGGCCCCCAGATCCTCAAAAGTTTCTARAGCTGCACCATCGAGAGCATCCTGACTGGTTGCATCACCGCCAGGTATGGCAACTGCTCGGCATCTGACCGTAAGGCGCGACAGAGGGTAGTGCGAACGGCCCAGTACATCACTGGGGCCAAGCTTCCTGCCACCCAGGACCTATATAAGAGGCAGTGTCAGAGGAAAGCCCATAAAATTGTCAGAGACTCCAGTTACCCAAGTTATAGACTGTTTAATCTGCTACCGCACGGCAAGCGGTACCGGAGCGCCAAGTCTAGGACCAAAAGGCTCCTCAACAGCTTCTACCCCCAAGCCTTCAGACTGCTGAACAATTCATATAAATTGCCACTGGACAATTTACATTGACCCCCCCTCGTGTACACTGCTGCTACTCGTACTGCTGCACACTGACTCGGTACTGGTGCCCCCTGTATATAGCCTCATTATTGTTATTCTTATTGTGTTATTTTTTATTATTACTTTTTATTTTAGCCTACTTGGTAAATATTTTCTTGTTCTTGAACTGCACTGTTGGTTAAGGGCTTGTAAGTAAGCATTTCACGGTAAAGTCTACACTTGTTGTATTTGGCACGTGTGACCCTAGATGCCTCACAAGTCCTCAACTTGCAGCTTCATTAAATAGTACCCGCAAAACACCAGTCTCAACGTCAACAGTGAAGAGGCGATTCCAGGATGCTGGCCTTCTAGGCAGTTAAAGTCGAGTCCCAAGTCTTGAGGCTCCAAGTCCGAGTCAAGTCTCAAATTTTATTTTCTACCAAGTCGAGTCTCAAGTCATCAAATTTGTGACTCGAGTCTCACTCGAGTCCAAGTCATGTGCCTTGGGTCCACACCTCTGCTGATTGGTGATTATGGAACACATAGTTCATACTCTCTGTCACTCTATTGGATTATTTTTAAACACCAGTGACCCTATCAGTCATTACACTTTTATATAACTGAAATGGTGTTGTGAAATTGCAGCTAAAATTAGTCCCTATCGACTTGCCCTCTCCCACTCTCATATCTGTAGTGCTGACGTCACGTATGTGTTATTTAATCCTATTGCCCAAAAATATTATTCATAATTTTTTTCCCCCTCTGTCGGTTTGAGTATGCAATTGATGTTTAAAAATACAATTTCTAGCACATTAAAATCAGAGCACAGATACTGCAGTCTGTCACTAGATCAATGTATTACACCAATAGACCTAAAACAACAACAAAGAAACCACATTTACTGTTCGAAAAGAAGTCTTCGAAACTACATCAAATCACATGTCATGGTGTTACTTCAAAAAAAGCGAAAGAGTTATTATTGTAGGCACATGGGAAGTTTAAACAAAGAAATTAAGACATAAAAATCTGCTGTGAACAGATTGTGAAGGGTCCAGGCTGGTGATTATTGTGATTCAAGTAGTGGTCAGCTTGTCCGTGCAGCATCAGGGCTTTTAACAGTTGGGTTGGTGTTCAGCCCAGGCAGCGTACTGGCACTGATGTGTTCTCCTCCTCTCCTCCTCGGGGGGATAACAAAGGTTGAACACGGTAGCTACTGACAGCTGAGACTGCTTCATTCAGAGATTACAAATTAGCTAACAGAGTGAGTCCCATTTCTCATGTGAGTCCAGAGTTAATCCACACATTAGCATTCTGTGTTGGTGAAAAAGGTCTGTCTTATTATGATGAACTGAGGCTCTGTTTTAATGTCCTCACTACTGACTTCACTGTCCTCACATATCACCTACTGTAGCATGAAGTAATGAATGAAGTAATGTACTGGATTTGCATTCTTAATGGAATAATAGTATGATTGTTGGAATATACTGTTTTAGCCTAGATTTGACATGAAAATGGAGACCTGAGCTTGCATTGTTAAGATTCAGGCTCACTGTTAGTAGTGGCTCCTATTCAAACAGATGACTGGCATAGTAGTACTGATTTCGTTAAAGTGATTGACATGATATGTGTAGAAAACTATTTTTTTGCAGGGTTATCAGTCAATGCAGTATTGACTATGCAGAATTTTTCCTGATCCTTGATTTTTCCTGATTGATCTTAGGGGATATATTGTGAAAAACAATCTATTGTTGAGATTTGATTGATGCATAATTCTGTGCATTAATGAAAGTGAAATGCTGAATTCATTGGATATTCACAGCTTGTTGAATCTCCATCTCCCTCTCTCCCCACAGGTGTTGAACTCCACCTGAGGATGGCAGGAGATTCTCAAGTCCACATGGACCACGACATGGAGATAGGAGTCACACCCACAGCAGTAAGAACATGTTTTCCATACACACACACACATTCCTCTCCCTCCCCCAATTGTCCTGTGTGAAACTGCTGGGAGGTAGAGAGAGAGCGAGGAAGAGGGAAAGAAAGAGGGGGTGGTGAAAGATGGAAGTGTCTGGTGTAAGGGGAAAATATAAGGGGGAAACATTGTGGATCATGAGTTTCCTATTAGAAGGGTGATCATGTGTGTGTGCCTGACTGTCTCTGCGGAAGAGGATGGATGGTTCAGCCCACTACCATGGAGAAGGAAAGAGAGGATGATTGTGAGAAAACGACTCACATGTCCTGATAATGGATGGTGAAATAGTCCAGGTTATTTGTCTTTATTCCAGAGGCGATTTAATTTATTCTTCCTGAGTGTGGTGAGGCAAACCAATTGTGGAAAAACACCAGCACACAGCAACTGCTAATTAATTTGTTTATGGAGTATCTGCCCTGGGGACGTCATTGACTCTGGGCTGGCTGCACTACTGTAGCACTGTCTGTGATGGCTTCATCAATCACTCAATTAGGAATTTCTTTAACACTCTCAAATGGAAACAAATAGGTCCATTGTCTTTGATTTAGGACTGTACAGGTACAGATGTAGGATCTTAATTTGTTCACCCTGTTGGAGGATAACTTGCAATGCAGGAAATGTAAAATGTGTAGTGTATTCAAGGTTTAAAAAATATTCTGAAGTTTGTAATTCCACTTTGAAATTTACAAAAAATGTAGCAACCCCTACAAAAATGTCCATTCTAATCCACATGATAATTCACATTTCCTGTTGCTATATGATTATTTTCCTGCTGTAGAAAAATGGCTCAAATTAAATGAAGAAGAGTTTCAAGTAACCCCTGCTTTCTCCCAAACACACGTCACAGGATCCCAATGTCATTGAGTGACTAATTGCTGTATTGGTCAATGGGTGTTGTCTTTCACTTCACTGTCAAAACTTTCATTACTATATAATATATCAATAAAGCAACATCTGGTACATGGAATACTTTCCTAATGTGCGTGTGTTTATAGAACTACAACGAAGAGTCTCTAGCTAGAATTTCAAACAGTAGCTATGTTTCCATGAACTTGTCCAGTGATTTTTTTTGTCGACATTTACAAAATGTTCATAGAAAATAGGTTTGACAATTGTCTGCTATGGTACGTTTCCATTTAAATGTCTTGTGTCAATAAAAACAGCTGGTCGAAATGACGTCACAGCTAAAAAGAATCTACAGTGTTGATTAAAAATTAAGTGGTTGATGTATTTCCATTACCTATTTAGACAAATTGCCGATTAATAAATTGGTGACAGGCTGTATGCCCTCCCACCTATCCGTTTCATGTCTCAGGTAGCCCACAAAAGCCAGCATGGATAGAATGCAAGAATTTACTAATATTTACCATATTCTAATAATTCTCGTGTCAACGTATCGCCACGGTCCGTGCCATGGTGAAACTTGCACACCTGTAGATCTGAAATAATTGGATGGTGAAACTTGCATTCAGCCAACCACAAAAGTCAAAGCAAATAAGCCATTTTTGAAAGTCAGGACAAGGATCCTACAAAGATAGATTTAACAGGCAGTAGGCATTTCGAATTAAATGTGGAGTGGGGCTTCATCGTTACGTGTTGACATCACATGGACTGTGTACCTTCAAAATTATTGGGCAAGCATTTATTCGAAAAAAAACCTTTTCCATCATAATTTGTCGCAATATATAAAGTTTATTGCTCGACCCCTGTCAAATGGATAAAAATGTTGTAGATCTTTACAGAATTCCTCCTATATCTGCTGTTTCCATTAAGTGTCACAATTACTTTTTGTTTTGCTTTTGTCGAATAAACCTGGGTCAATGGAAACCTGCTTACAGTATTCAGATCTATATTTAAATCATTTGCAGGACTATAGCATGTATTTTCAAGGGCATGTCTTTAATTTGAATTCCTCCAATTGAACATAGCGAGCCATTCTTTCAGTTTTGGAGCTGGATCTGAATCATACTCAATGCAGGTTGCAAAAAAAGAGACTAGATTAGCAGCCTCCTATGTTCCTATCCAGGCCTGCCAGTGTCCCATAGGGAGTGAGGTACAGGAGAGGCGCAGCAGTGGAAACAGATCGCCTGTCTGGAGCTGGGCCAACAATGAGGAATGAAGGCCCCATACCCTTGTGGTCTCTCTCTCTTCTCCCTCCCACAGTCATGATGCACCATGTGCTTGGAGAGACACTCTCTCACACAATGTTATGGGAGCAGTGCAGCTACAGTATCACGACCCTTCATTTCAATTAGCCAGGGCAGCGGTTCCCAAACTTTTTATAGTCCCGTACCCTTCAAACATTCAACCTCCAGCTGCGTACCCCTCTAGCACCAGGGTCAGCGCACTCTCAAATGTTGTTTTTTTGCCATCATTGCAAGCCTGCCACACACACACTATACAATACATTTATTAAACATAAGAATGAGTGTGAGTTTTTGTCACAACCCGGCTCATGGTAAGTGACAAAGAGTTCTTATAAGACCAGGGCACAAATAATATAATAATAATAATCAATACTTTTGCTTTATTTAACCATCTTACATAGAAAACCTTACTTGCTAATCGAAAATTGTGAATAACTCACTACAGATTAATGAGATGGGTGTGCTTGAAAGGATGCACATAACTCTACAATGTTGAGTTGTATTGGAGAGAGTCTCAGTCTTAAATCATTTTCCACACATAGTCTCTCCCTGTATTTAGTTTTCATGCTAGTGAGGGCCAAGAATCCACTCTCACATAGGTACGTGGTTGCAAAGGGCATCAGTGTCTTAACAGCYCAATTTGCCAGGGCAGGATACTCTGAGCGCAGCCCAATCCAGAAATCTGGCAGTGGCTTCTGATTAAATTACATTTTCACAGAACCGCTTGTTGCAATTTCGATGAGGCTCTCTTGTTCAGATATCGGTAAGTGGACTGGAGGCAGGGCATGAAAGGGATAACGAATCCAGTTGTTTGTGTCATCCGTTTCGGGAAAGTACCTGCGTAATTGCACACCCAACTCACTCAGGTGCTTCACTATATCACATCTGACATTGTCCGTGAGCTTGAGTACATTTGCACAAAAAAATCATACAATTATGGAAAGACCTGTGTGTTGTCCTTGTTAATGTAGACAGAGAAGCATTACAACTTCTTAATCATAGCCTCAATTTTGTCCCGCACATTGAATATAGTTTCAGAGAGTCCCTGTAATCCTAGATTCAGATCATTCAGGAATGTCAGGCATTCCCTTGGTAGCATGAGCCTCTCGCTGGATGCTGCAGTGTACCCAAGTGGCGTCGAGAGCAACTGCTTGCATGCGCGTTACCACTCCACTATGTCTACCTGTCATTTCTTTTGCACCATCAGTACAGATACCAACATGAGCAGCAACTACGTTTGGCTACATACGGACCGTTAGTGGAATTCCTACAAGAGAGTAATGGTTAATGTGATTGGATGTTAATTATTTGACTAGGCTACCTGTATTTGACATTGTGTTGTTATTTCGCTGAACACTAGATGGTTTAATTTTATTTTTGCCAGTGAAACAAGGCTACTCAGGCAAGAAACATCAAAAAACCTCACCCAAATGTATAGCCCCATTGGAAAATATAAATGGACTGTTTTTAAATGTGAATCACGTTTTTATTTGGCGTAACCCCCGACGGCATTGCACGTACCCCAATGAGGGTGGCAGTTGAAGGTGGTTGAGGATGAAGTCAAAGCAATTACTTAAAAGGTTGAGAATGTGTATTTTCTCATATAACATGACAGTGTGACAGCACTGGGTAATATGAGGAAATTCCACACAGACATTTCACACAGACATATGAAGACATTTCACACATTTTAGCAACAAGGGTAATAGGAGTACATTTCACACATTGTAGCAAGAAGGGTAATAGGAGTACATTTCACACATTGTAGCAAGAAGGGTAATATGAGGACGTTTCACACATTGTAGCAACAAGGGTAATATGGGGACATTGCACATGAATAGAGGCAGACATTTTTGCTGACCTTTTGACCTGACCAGGAAAAACAATGGTCTCAAGCGATAGACTGTAACGAGAACCCAGTGTTTTTCCTGAACAGGTCACTCCTGGCTCCAAACATTAACTACTGAAGACAATGATATTGTGACCAATGTCTCAGCGGAACTGTCTCTCTTCCTCTGTGTCTCTCCAGGTGCAAAAGCTTCCCAAACACATGCGGGAGGCCCAGATCTCCACCGAGCGCACCCACCTCATCGCCGACTCCGTCAAGAAGCCCCGGCAACGCTATGTGCAGAAAGACGGCAAGTGCAACGTTCACCACGGTAACGTGCAGGAGACCTACCGTTACCTTAGCGACCTGTTCACCACCCTGGTCGACCTGCGCTGGCGCTTCAGCCTCTTCATCTTCACTCTGGTGTACGTGGTCAACTGGCTGTTCTTCGGCCTGCTGTGGTACATCATCGCCCTGATCCGAGGGGACCTGTGGCACAGCGACGAGGAGGGCTGGACCCCCTGCGTTGAGAACCTCAACAGCTTCGTTTCGGCCTTCCTCTTCTCCATCGAGACGGAGACCACAATTGGCTATGGCTACCGTGTCATCACAGAGAAGTGCCCTGAGGGCATCATCCTGCTGCTGATCCAGGCCATCCTGGGCTCCATCGTCAATGCCATGATGGTGGGCTGCATGTTTGTGAAGATCTCCCAGCCCAAAAACCGTGCCGAGACGCTCATGTTCTCCCACAAGGCGGTGATTTCTGTGCGGGACAACAAGCTGTGTCTCATGTTCAGAGTTGGGGACCTGCGCAACTCCCACATCGTGGAGGCCTCCATCCGGGCCAAGCTGATCCGCTCACAGCAGACCAAGGAGGGGGAGTTCATCCCTCTCAACCAGACGGACATCAACATCGGCTTCGACACGGGAGACGACCGGCTCTTCCTGGTCTCCCCACTCATAATCTCCCACGAGATCAACGAGAAGAGCCCCTTCTGGGAGCTGTCCCAGGCACAGATGGATAAGGAGGAGTTTGAGATCGTGGTCATCCTGGAGGGCATGGTCGAAGCTACGGGTACGTCCTCTTGAACCAAGGCTAATAGGTCACTAGAGTATAGGGCACCAGGTTAGTGGTCACCTGAGTGAAGTTCACTAGTGTATTGGACCCCTAGCCCATAGACCCCTCATGTAGACCTGAAACAATTAGATAGTTATATAAGCAATATGGTAGTAGCGCCACTTTGTCTTCTGATAGGCTTGGTGGAATTGACCAATAATTTTGCATCTACACTAGTGAATAGGGGGTAGGGGACAGCTTGGTGTTGTTTCTGAATAGGGCCTTGGTCAGTTCCATTTAAACTCTTGTCTGTTCAGTAAATCCATTGTGGTTCTTCATATTCATTGATAATGTCATGTCTTTCATTCAACAAACCAGACAATTTCCAACCCATACAAACACAATTTCTAAAGGTACCATGTGGTTTGGATCTGCATATACAGTAATAAATATATTTACCAACTCAGGTAAATATGGCTGTTCTAGTTTCATAAGAGACCATGTAAAAAAAAATATATATATAGCTTTTTGAGAGCATAGGTTATGTCCTGTTACCATGACCATCTTTGTAATTTTCCACAAAGACAAATGACCCAAAAAAGAACAGTGGGCAGGGTCTTTACTTGGAAGGTTGTTGCAGGTAGGCAAATGTTTCCACATCCATACTGAGGCCCGCATCTCCCCTATGTTGGTGCATCAGGGAGGCCTCTTTGAGATGTTTGTTTGTTAAAGGAAGGAGCGTTAGCCTCCCACGCTGGTCTGTGTTTAGGGAGAGGTGTTGCAGTAATGAAAGAAAGCGCTCCAGGGGGGTTGCAGACAGTACTGGCCTGGCTAACGTATTCTCTTCTCTGGAATGTTACCACCAAAAACACAGAACCACCTTTTTATACACGTCTGTAAAATAGCCAGGAATTTACACTTAAATTCAAACTGTAAAAAAAACTGTCTCATGCCTAGTGAGTTGCATCCCAGAGACTTGAACTATTTGCATTCACGAGATCCCCAGCTAGCTTCCTGGTAGCCTTGGAAGTCTTTGTATTGATTATTGATTGAGGAAATCTGCTTATTTATCACTGTAGCAGAGGGAATGGTGACACTTGTACAGCCCTGGCCACACTCCACTGCTAATTCCTTATTTGCTCCAAATATGTTCCTGTGGTGAATTAGTCCACTCAGGTAAACACTGTATGTGCAAGCCTAACGCATTGTGTATTGGCCTTTGTTCAAGGACAGATTATAATGCACTAATCTAAATAATAATGCATTATACATGTCACTTGCTTACTTTATTCAGTAGGGTCATGATTTTTCTTCTTCCTTGTAGATATTAATGTTTTTAAAAAGAAAGGAGAAACAAGGCACTCTTCATGTAATTACAATGCCTTTATTTGWATGGCATGTTCAATGGAACAAATATTTAAAAACTCATTTAAGTGACGCATTTCGGCAGCATGGCCTTCGTCAGGGAATAAAAAGATACAATGATGCAATTATTTCTTTGTGCTCCTTGATGAAGGTCTAGCCCAAAGGCAGGCAGATGGCGATATTGAGTCGCTTCATTTTACAGTCCAAAGGGAATGTATGCAGCCTGCTATACACTTGTATCCCCATGGACCGGTTCGTACATAAAACATTCTCCATTCAGGTAGCAAAGACGTCAATTTCCTCCTTAACTCGATTTAATGGCGAGAAGGTGGGAAAAAACGGGGAAAATATGCATACTTTCTTCATGAATCACCTTTTTCCACCACCATACTGGACTGGCTCAGCCAATCAGGTTGCAGCAGTCTGTTGTTTACCCTGAATATATGCAATGTCAGGAAGTAGCATTAGCCACCCAAGCATATTGGTGGGAAATTGTTTAGAATAGTCAGTTTGTAACTCCACTTACTACTTGTAGCGGTATAGTCTGTTTGTTAGAGTTGTTGGTTTTGGATAGCTTATTGTTCCAGTCGGGAGCTAACTAGCACTCACTCACGTGGCTGCTAGCGCCATCATGAAAAGGGACATGAGAGAAGCTCTACAATATTAGGTTTTTCTAAGTACAGAGAACGCTCGAGAGCAGGCAACATTGAAAAGTAATATTTAGACCTGTTTTACTTTTCTTTAATGGAGTTTTATAATATTCTAAAACAAGCAGACAACAAGAAAATTCTGTTTGAAAAAACTAACATTTTAGCTGTGAGGCAATTGGGTAACCTAGGTAACCACAGGTTGTTTTCCCCACAGGCGAACGGGTCCACGACGTTCTATCTAATACCGACTGGGACTACTGCACATGCAGCAAATACCCTTCCTAAAAAAAATTGGGATTAAAATAACAGCTATATATTGGTAAGACACCAAGAGAAAACCAAAATACTATTTAGACACTATTCATATATACAAATATTAATAGTCCTATATGCAGTACAGTTAAATTAGATTTTTAGAAAGAGGAGAGGATCTGTGATACAATATGTATTTTTAATCAGTTTCTTTTTAAACTAAGCTTGCTTTTTGCCTGAGTAACCTCTGGTGGCAGAGCATTACGCGATAGCATGACTCTATAAATAACTGGGTGACGCATTAAATCTGGTCAAAATCATTCATTTTGGTTTGGGTAACGTAAAGAAACCCATTGTGGCGTGTCTGGTGGGACATGTCTGTTTGAAGTGTATGCAGGTAGCCTAGCGGTTAAGCGGTTTGGGCCAGTAACTGAATAGTTAATGGTTTGAATCCCTGAGCTGACTAGGTAAAAAATGTGCCGATGTGCCCTTGAGCAAGGCACTTAACCTGAATTGCTCCTGTAAGTTGCTCTGGATAAGAGTGTCTGCTAAATGACAAAAATGTATGTAAATAGATTATACAAGCACGTAGGCATTTTTAACATAAAAATATTTCTCAAAAAGAGAAGTAGTCAATCTTTCCTCAACCAGGAAAGACTATCATGCATAGTGTTGATGTTAGTTTTGTGTGTGCAGTTAACGACAAGGCATTTTGAGCCAGCTGCAGCTTTGGTAGGTCTTTGTCGCACCTGACCATATTACCAGACAGTAATCAAGATGGACAAGACCAGAGCCTGAACAACTAGTACAGTTGATGTTTGTGTCAAAAACGCAGAACATCTTTTTATAACATATTTCTCCCCATCATATAAATGCAGTTTAAATGCAGTGACTACAAGAAAAACACAGCAGCATAATTAGGAATATTTTAATCGGTGGACAGAGGATTTTCTGTCTGCGTTTTAACCTCCCCTGTTTTTAAAATACAGAAATCACCAACCACTAATTTGATCTGTCACTGCCTTTCATACATCTGAACATTTCTGCTCTATTTTTTMGGGGGGGCTTATTTAATTTGTCTTTTCATACCACCAGTAGTCAACCATCACACTCACACTGTGCCTGATGCCTAGACACAGGCATTAAATCGCATCACTTTCCTCTTGACCAGTAAGAGCATGGCAGACTGGACCGTGTCGTCATGGCAAGCACTGATCATTGAGTAATTCTGACCCCTCCCCCACTATGTCATGATACTAAAGTTTTTTTTTAGCAATCACACGTTTTTTAGCAATCACACGGAATTAACAGAAGGACATCTCCTGACCTGGGAATTGTGGCCTTCAACCATTTTGCATTAAATGTTGTTAATCTGCAGGAGAGGAAATCAATGCTACGGGGGGATATGGTCGACTCTTGCTAATGACATTGATTTTGTGGACTTTGTGTAAATTGCATCTGTACTGCATCTGACGAATGGCCCAAGTGATCAGTCGTCTTGGTATTGGCTATAAGCCAGAGAAACCATAGGTCTACAACTCTTACTGTTGGATCGAAGCCCACAGTACCTAAATTGGGAATGATGGCTCACTTTTTTGTCATTACAAAGGTTTGTTAGCCTGCTCTGTTATGGCTAGATAGATTCTATATGAGGTACATCATCTGCTGCAGTGATAAATTACTAGGCTTGTACGGTAGCTAACGTGCTGTTGACAGACAGTAAGGATTTTCAGACTAATAGTGGAATCATCTGGATGGTTAGTGGGATCCATTCCTATAGCCAAGCAGATGATTTGCTAAACAGCCACCAATGCAAAACACATCTCCATCTCTTGAAGTACAGTAAACTGCACTTTTTGTGTACATTTTTTGCAGTGTGGACATTTATAGCCCTTCAGCAAGCATCTGATTGCATAAGCATAATCTCATTGACAAAAATAAAATCTGACATTTGCTGCTACTGTCAACAGAGCCTATCATATAAACACTCATACACACAATCTATAAGGTATGAGCCACCTGCAGATAGAATGCTACAGCGTTCTGAATTCTGACAGAGACAGCATATTAAGAGGAGATGAGGGATTGGAACAGCTTCAATTTCATGCTAATGACCTTACCACCCTGTAGATTGGACAAAAACACTGAGTCAGCAGCTTATATCACTGACAACTTTAATTTCTCTCTCGCCTTGAGCATTTCAGATAATTAGAAAACATTAATTAATGTCAAAGAACATTATGTCAATGTCTTTGTCATTGCAACAGTAACAGATATAAAGCGAATACATCAAATAGTCTTGTACGATACTCTGATTATCATTCTCACAGCACATATATTATTAAAATGTCCATACACTATTTATTAGAACCTGCTTCAAATGCAATATCACAAATGAACATCTTATGAGACCCTCTACATTTAAAATTCAAGCCAAGCTAAGCTAATAACCATTTTAATCCTCCCTGACAAACTGAACAGAAAACACATGTCAGCAAGTATTGCAATGCACAAGAGAAAACAAGGTGTTCTGTGTCCCCATACAGCCTGCATTGTGTTACCAGCAGTCATCCTGTGTGTGTGTGTGTGTGTGTGTGTGTGTGTGTGTGTGTGTGTGTGTGTGTGTGTGTGTGAGTGTGAGTGTGAGTGTGTGTGTGTGTGTGTCTGTGTGTGTCACTGCGTTCCGGACACCGCAAAGTCGGGGGGGGGGCGGGGGGCAACTTGACCTTCTGTCGGTGGACAAATGCCATTGGCTAAGGCTAGGACAGCTCCAGTGCAATGAGTGGCGCTTACTCAGGTGTTCAAAAGTGCATATCAGACCAAGAGCCTAATGATTCTTAGGTAGTTCTTTACGAGTTTAAGTTTAGAAAACAATCTCTCCACAGAAGTTACAGAGATGATAAAAACAGCTTGACTGCCGTAGCAACATCAGGGAAACTGGGCAGAAGAGAGCTTCAAATACAGCAGTTCTACAACATCTTTAATTGAGCCTCACATTCAAATTAATTGCTGGTCTCAACATGTTACGGAAAGAGATTAACTGTATAGGAAGCTCTGGGGACAGGTCGTCTGGACTTGACAGCCGATAAATTAGCAGATGCAAACAGATTATCATATTTAGCAGATATTTAACAAAAAAAGAGGTTTGTGATTTCGTTCATACTGGTGAACCGGCATTTGAATTGTGTGGTTGCAATATCAACAGTCATTCAAAACATTTTCACACAAAGAAAGCAGGACATCAGGAGACCAGGGGAGTCTCTCAAGTAGGATTTAATTTGATTTAATTTAATTTGCCTTGACTATTGCAGTCCATTTGTGTAGGCTAGGTATTCCCAAACTGTGGTATGCGTTACATTTTTGTTTTTAAATCTTCACATTTTCAAACAGTCAATTTATATTTTCCAATGGGGCTATACATTTGGGTGAGGTTTATTTCTCGCCTGACTGGCCTCGTTTCACTGCCCCCCCCCCCAAAAAAATCAACCATCTAGTGTTCAGCGAGATAACAACACAATGTCAAATACAGGTAGCCTAGTCAAATAATGAACATCCAATCGCATCAACCGTTACTCCCTCGCAGGAATTCCACTAACGGTCCGTATGTAGCCAAACGTAGCTGCTGCTTATTCCGTTTCCTCAAAATTTGATTAATTGTTTAAAAAAAGTAAAGCCCGCGTCCGTAGAGACACATACCATCTCTACTGGTAGTATTGCTACTACCAGCAGTACTACACCTGCACTTGTCGACGACACAAGTTGTACTGCTTCAACGAGCACATCCAATGCTAGCATCAGTAATTGTACATTTGTTGTTAGCCCAGCTAGCATGGACACTGAGATTTGTGAATCTGATGCAGCCGAAGAGCTACTGCCCCCTTATCTGGGAAAGCACCGTACAACAGACAGGGACGTTGGACCATCGAAGAGGCGCAAATATGATGAGAACTACATTGATTTGGGGTTCACTTATATTGGGAGTAGTGCCATTCACTCAACCCCAGTGTGTTATATGTGCAAAAGTACTATCTCACAACTCAATGAAACCTTCACCATTGCGCAGACATTTAGAAACAAAACATGCCAATTTGAAAAATAAGCCACAGGAGGTTTTTGAGCGAGAATTGAAATGACTTTTGAGTAGTAAGACATGTATAAAAGCAGCAGATACCATTAATAAGAAGGGGCTAGAAGCGTCTTATATGGTGAGCTACTGAGTGGCTAGGACAGGCAAGCCCCATACTATTGTGGAGGACTTAATTCTTCCTGCTGCCACGGATATGGCTGGGACAATCCTGGAAGAAAAGGCCCAAAAAACTATACAGACAATGACTTCATTAAACAACATTGTTTCACAATGCATCAGTGACATGGCAGTAGATGTTTTGAAACAATTACTGCTACGCATACAAGCCAGTGAATTCTATGCGTTACAGCTGGATGAGTCAACAGACGTGTCGGGCCTGGCACAGCTCCTGGTATATGTCCGTTACGTTTATGGGGGGTCAAATAAGGAAGACATCCTCTTCTGCAAACCACTGGAAACCAGGACAACAGGAGAGGATAATTTGAAAGTACTGAACTGTCTTGTGACATCAAATGGACTTTGGTGGTCAAGATGTGTTGGTATCTGTACTGATGGCGCAAAAGCCATGACAGGGAGACATAGTGAAGTGGTAACACACGTGCAAGCAGTTGCGCCGGACGCCACTTAGGTACACTGCAGCATCCACCGAGAGGCTCTTGCAGCCAAGGGAATGCCTGATAACTTGAAAGACGTTTTGGACATTACAGTGAAAATGGTTAACTTTGTTAAAGCAAGGTCCCTGAACTCTTGTGTATTTTCTGCGCTATGTAATGACATGGGCAGCGACCATGTAACTCTTTTACAACATACATAAGTGCGCTGGTTATCAAGGGACAAAGTATTGACACGTTTCTTTGAATTGAGAGACGAGCTTAAAGTTTTCTTTACTGACCATCATTTTCACTTGTCTGAAAGCTTGCATGATGACGAGTTTCTCACACGACTGGCCTATCTGGGTGATGTTTTTTCTCGCCTGAATGATCTGAATCTAGAATTACAGGGACTCTCTGCAACTATATTCAATGTGCAGGACAAAATTAAGGCTATGATTTAAGAAGTTGGAATGAACTTAAGCTTACGAACAATGTCAGATGTGATATAGCGAAGCACCTGAGTGAGTTGAGTACGCAATTACGCAGGTACTTTCCCGAAACAGATGACACAAACAACTGAATGTGTTATCCCTTTCATGCCCTGCCTCCAGCACACCAATATCTGAATAAGAGAGCCTCATCGAAATTGCAACAAGCGGTTCTTTGAAATGTAACTTAATCAGAAGCCACTGCCAGATTTCTGGATTGGGTTGCACTCAGAGTATCCTGCCTTGACAAGACACTGATACCCTTTGCAACCAAGTACCTACACTACCGTTCAAAAGTTTGGGGTCACTTAGAAATGTGCTTATTTTTGAAAGAAAACTATTTTTTTGTCCATTAAAATAACATCAAATTGATCAGAAATACAGTGTAGACATTGTTAATGTTGTAAATGACTATTGTAGCTGGAAACGGCAGATTTTTAATGGAATATCTACATAGGAATACAGAGGCCCATCATCAGCAACTGTCACTCCTGTGTTCCACTGGCACGTTGTGTTAGCTAATCCAAGTTTATTCTTTTAAAAGGCTAATTGATCATTAGAAAACCCTTTTGCAGTTATGTTAGCACATCTGAAAACTGTTGTCTCGATTAAAGAAGCAATTAAACTGGCCTTCTTTAGACTAGTTGAGTATCTGGAGCATCAGCATTTGTGGGTTTGATTACAGGCTCAAAAGGGCCAGAAACAAATAACTTTCTTCTGAAACTCGTCAATCTATTCTTGTTCTAAGAAATGAAGGCTATTCCATGTGAGAAATTGCCAAGAAACTGAAGATCTCGTACAACCTTCACAGAACAGCGTAAACTGGCTCTAACCAGAATAGAAAGAGGAGTGGGAGGCCCCGGTGCACAACTGAGCAAGAGGAAAAGTACATTAGAGTGTCTAGTTTGAGAAACAGACGCCTCAAGTCCTCAACTGGCAGCTTCATTAAATAGTACCTGCAAAACACCAGTTTCAACATCAACAGTGAAGAGGCAACTCTGGGATGTGAGAGTGGATTCTTGGCCATCGTTAGCATGAAAACTAAACACAGGTACAGACTGTGTGTAAAAATTATTTAAGACTGAGTCCAAATCAACCCAACATTGCCGAGTTATGTGCATCCTTTCAAACACACCCTTCTCATTAATCTGTCGTGAGTTATTCACAATTTTCGATGAACAAATAAGGTTTTATATGTAAGATGGTTAAATAAAGAGCAGAATTATTGATTATTATTATATTATTATTTGTGCCCTGGTCCTATAAGAGCTCTTTGTCACTTCCCATGAGCCGTGTTGTGACAAAAACTCACACTCATTCTTATGTTTAATAAATGTATCGTATATTGTGTGTGTGGCGGGCTTACAATGATGGCAAAAACAATATTTGAGAGTGCGCTGACCCTGGTGCTAGAGGGGGTATGCAGCTGGAGTTTGAATGTTTGAAGGGGAACGGGACTATAAAAAGTTTGGGGACCACTGGTGTAGGCTATAAGCCAGACAAAACTCACTGAGTTCAACAATAAATAGTGGCTGAATTTATCCTCAAGCCGACTACTTTTTTCCACATTGTTAGGCTATTTGATGTGTAATTTTTATAAAAAGTTTATAAATAGCAACTAATTACGATATATAGATATAGATAGTACACTGCATAATGAAACAATCCCTTCTAAGCTAGGGTTTTGAGGATGGAGGGACTGTATTCTTTGGCATTAATAGACTTTGCAGGGGTCCAGAGAAACTGTGTTACCTAGTGGTGTGTGTGCGGGCATGCGCACATGCGTACGAGCGTTCCATTGTGTCAGCTGAACTCACTGTCAGGCAGCACACACACAGCTCTCTAGATAGAAATAGCCAGGGAACCCTGATGTTGAGGTGCTGGCTAGTGTTCTTAAGGGGCCAGAAACACGTTCCAGTGTTCTATTGACTCTCAGAATTAAGAGGGATCCAGGTCCAGTATGTGAGTAAATAGGCTCCGTTGTGCTGCTGCTGGATGCTAAATGAATGATGCAGAGAGATGACATCCCTCTCCCACACATGCCTCTTCAATTTTGATGGCCCTGAGAAGTGACTGTGGATGGGGATGGAGGGGAGGGGTGGGTAGAGACCACCGTGGCGTAGTGTTATAGCCCATGGATTATTCCAATCCCAACTTTGAGAAGAGCTGTAGAGAAATTGTGGTGAACAACATGCGACAGAGCCTTGCAAAAGTTTTCTTCCCCTTTGCGTTTTTCCTATTTTGTTGCATTACAACCTGTAATTTAAATGGATTTTATTTGGATTTCATGTAATGGACATACACAAAATAATCCAAATTGGTGAAGTGAAATTGAAAAAACAATTTCTTTCAAAAAATTCAAAAAAAATTCAAAACTGAAAAGTGGTGCATGCATACATATTCACCCCCTTTGCTACGAAAACCCTAAATAAGATATGGTGCAACCAATTACCTTCAGAAGAAACATAATTAGTTAAATAAAGTTCACCTGTGTGCAATCTAAGTGTCACATGATCTGTCACATGATCTCAGTATATATACACCTGTTCTGAAAGGCCCCAGAGTCTGCAACACCACTAAGCAAGGGGTACCACCAAGCAAGTGGCACCATGAAGAACACGGAGCCCTCCAAACAGGTCAGGGACAAAGATGTGGAGAAGTACAGATCAAGGTTGGCTTATAAAAAAAAGTCAGAAAGTCTGAACATCCCACCGAACACCATTAAATCTATTATTAAAAAGTGGAAAGAATATAGCACCAAAACAAACTTGCCAAGAGAGTGCCGCCCACCAAAATTCACAGACCAGGCATGGAGGGAATTAATCAGAGAGGCAACAAAGAGACCAAAGATAACCCTGAACGAGGTGCAAAGCTCCACAGCGGAGATTTGAGTATCTGTTCATAGGACCACTTTAAGCCGTACACTCCACAGAGCTGGGCTTTACGGAAGAGGGGCCAGGAAAAAAAAGAAGAAAGAAAATTAATTGCTTAAAGAAAGAAATAAGCAAACACATTTGGTGTTCGCCAAAAGGCATGTGCGAGACTCAAACATATGGAAGAAGGTACTCTGGTCAGATGAGACTAAAATTGAGATTTTTGGCCATCAAGGAAAACGCTATGTCTGGCGCAAACCCAACACCTCTCATCACCCCGAGAATACTCTCCCCCACAGTGAAGCATGGTGGTGGCAGCATCATGCTGTGGGGATGTTTTTCATCTGCAGGGACTGGGAAACTGGTCAGAATTGAAGGAATGATTGATGGTGCTAAATACATGGCAATTCTTGAGGGAAACCTGTTTCAGTCTTCCAGAGGTTTGAGACTGGGACAGAGGTTCACCTTCCAGCAGGACAATGACCCTAAGCATACTGCTAAAGCAACACTTGAGTGGTTTAAGGGGAAACATTTAAATGTCTTGGAATGGCCTAGTCAAAGCCCAGACCTCAATCCAATTGAGAATCTGTGGTATCGACTTAAAGACTGCTGTACACCAGCAGAACCCATCCAACTTGAAGGAGCTGGAGCAGTTTTGCCTTGAAGAATGGGCAAATAGTTATGCACGCTCAAGTTTTCAGATTTTTGTCTTATTTCTTGTTTGTTTCACAATAAAAAATATTTTGCATCTTCAAAGTGGTAGGCATGTTGTGTAAATCAAATGATACAACCCTCCCCAAAATCCATTTTAATTCCAGGTTGTAAGACAACAAAATAGGAAAGATGCCAAGGGGGTGAATACTTTCGCAAGCCACTGTATAAGCACTGGTTTACTTTTTGTGTTTTAGTAGCTTTTGGAGTTACTACGCCCAAAGACACTAGTCATAAAATAACTTCCTGCAGTGTTTCTTGTTGCCTATATGCACTGCTGTTGTTTTTAATGTTCTCGGAAGAGTTGAGGGATGAGAAAGTTTCACCTTATTTATAGACCAAATATTCCTGTTTTATTCCATTTTCTGACATTTTTGTTGTTGTGTAAATGCTGAAATCTATATAAAGATGCCCTTGGGTATGCATCCCTTTAAATGAGAGAATAAACTTAGTCCTATGTATAATGATAGGGACGGATGGTAGGGAGAGAGATAAATACATTTTGTCTGTTTACTGAACATTCTTCTCCAATATCCCTCTTGCTCACTGTGTGATTTCAAAGAAGAGCGTGTCAAACTTAAAACAGAATGACTAACTGATTCATGAATGTGTTAAATATAGAATCTTGTTTTGTATTATGTAACAAAATGTAACATTTCTATGATAATCTAACCACATATACTGCAGATTTCTTGTGTAGCCTGAAAACATTTGCATAATATACACTGAGCCCACATGTAATTCATATGTTAACCTAGAAGTTGGAATTGTATAGAAAACATCTATTGTACATTATAAAGTGGATTTATTGCTTAATTTGAAACATGAACAAACACTGGTTACAGTCAACCAACCAGGTCTCAGAGTATTTCGTATTATTCTGTCTGTAAATCCCAGATATCCATTTAGTATGATATGTTACTTTTGGGTGGTATGTATTAATTTGTGGCTGTCCGTCACCCATTTCATATGCTATTTCACAATTCGTATTATATGTTACGAATTTACTAAACATATAATATGTTACGAATTTACTAAACGTATAATATGTTACGAATTTACTAAACGTATAATATGTTATGAATTTACTAAACGTGCAATATGTTATGATTTTGCAAAATATACGTTATGTTAAGAATTCTAGCTAGGTGGCTAGGTTGCTAACGTTAGCAACCTTTGAGTTGCTAGACATTCGTGTAGTACGCCCACCCATCCACCCCGACCAACCACCCTGCTTTTATTTTTGTCTTAAGTAGCCATCTGTCTTATGTAACCATACCAAACGTAACATATCATACTAATTTGGTGTCCCAAATTTGTACTCATTTGGTATCCCGGTTTATGTTTACTATGTTACGTCTAGACTATGAGACCAAGCTGAGTCAACAGGATCATACCACATCTTTCTCTCTCTTCCCATATAATAGATAGTGTTTGTGTCTTCTTCCCACCCAGAGTAATGGATTTACTATGCCCTGATGTAATCACAGCAGGAGAGTAGCAGGCTGCTGTAGATGCTGGTATTTAGCTCTAGATCACAGCAGATAGGTGGGTCTTTGTTTTCCCCAACAGACCAAGAGATGTTTATTCAGTGATTCACCAATACTTTTTTRCCCTATGCCAGTTACCTAAAGAAGCAGTTGGCTTCGCAGATCAATTGATTGTGTATCAAGGACGCTGTGTGCTGTCAATTACAATGAGGACCCTCCAGTATTCTGCCCTAGCAAGCAAAAGAGCAGGTAATTGACTGGAACTGAGAAGAATGGCATTAAAGGGTTTTTATTGTCAAACCAAATTAGTTGTAGGTAGATCACTGTAAATGTGGTTATTTGTTGTCTTACTAACAGGTTATGTTTTATTCATATTGACCGTGACCTCTGACATGACCTTTGACCCTAAACGGCAGTTCCTGCCTTCTTGCTTTGTACACCTACTGGAATACGTTTCCATGATCATTTATTATTGCACAAACTTGTGTTCATAGATTTATTTATATGTGGTTGTCAGTTTCATATAGTTTGATACTTGTATTAGCAAAGAACAATCAATAATACCAAGGTAAACCGTAGACACTGCAGCCCAAAGCTAAAAGTTATTTACTGAGGTAAGTGATGGCAGTTACTGTTTTTTTCCTTGCTTTCACTGTAACTTTTTTGCAGCTACTGCAAACATGACCTCCCATTTTCTCCATAACACAAAACAATGGAGGCAGGATATACTGTGTGTTCACATGATAAAGCAGGTATTAAATGTCATTAACACATTTTTGACCAAATGTGCAGTTACTGCCCTTTTGCTTGCTAGAGCAGTATAGTCTACATACTCAATGTGGATAGATATTCCCCATGTATTATGTTGGACACTACAGCGAGGGCTGTATGGTTAGTGACATCTAATTTATAATACTTTGGATTCATATCAGGTTATGAGACAGAGGATCCAGGGGCATGGACATTGGTGTAGACACACAGAGAATCCCAGGTGGAATACATCTTCTTGGACCTCTCACTCCTGATGCTCCTCGTACCTTATTCTCTCTGACCTCAGACCGTTATTGACTCTGGAGTGTTGTTTGTGAATAATTTACTATTCCTCTTCCTCCCTCCATCTGGCTCTCCTTTTCTGTGTTTGTGTGTGTGTGTGTATTTCTGTGTGTGCATGTGCGTTTGTGTGTGTGCACGTGTGATCGCGTCTGTGTGTGTTAACAGGGATGACCTGCCAGGCCCGGAGCTCTTATCTGGACAAAGAGGTGTTGTGGGGCTGGCGTTTCACCCCAGTCCTGTCTCTGGAGAAGGGCTTCTACGAGGTGGACTACAACAGCTTCCACGACATCTACGAGACCAACACACCGTCGTGCAGCGCTAAAGAGCTAGCCGCTACACTACGAGAGGGCCAGCTGCTCCCCACGCTCTCTRRGCTGACGCCCGAGCRCKCCAAACCCTACACCCTGGAYCCRKTGTCCACCCACAACCCWCTCWCCAAAGAGGTGGACAAGGGGGYGGAYGGGGAGAGGGGYGAGATCAACGGCTCYGCTGCAGCTCTGYAAGACCAGCCCGGACTGGACTGACTACTTCAGATAAGCCAAACCAGAGACAAAGTTACTAAAGACTATGCTTAATTTAGTCAATGGCCAGCTTGTTCCATTGCATTGCTTGGAGATCAAAGATCCCCCTCCCCATGCAATACTTCTCTAGAGTGTCAATCTTTAGTATATATTTGTTTTGTAGACACAAATACACACAAACACAGACACACACACTTACTCCAGATTGGTCGTATTGTCTTTATATATTTGAGGCGACCACATATTTCCATTACACTATTAATAGCTCAAGTGATATACTGTAACCTGAAGTGGAACAGGTAGCCATGATGAATGAATATCACATCTTACAAATGATCCAATAACCTCATTTTAGAGGTTGTTGATTCTGCTGATCGAGTATTGATTCCATCTGTTGGCTAATATCTCCCCACGTTGCTCCCTGCTGCTCCTAACACAATGACAGAATATGTGCGGACCAGATCATTATCTTCAATCCCATCACGCTTTGTTATTACTCCACTATGGAAACTCTTAATTGAAGGCAATATGTACGCAGCCGCGCTTTAACCCTCCTTCATTCCTGTAGGCAGGATGTGGAGCTAAGCTCAGTTCAGCTCATAGATCAAGCTTTGTCTCTTTGTATTGGGTACAATCATCTTCGTTTCGCATTTTGTCCAATCACCCTTGCGTTTCCACTGTCATGCTTAATCGCATTACGTGTGAGGAATATACTAGAAAAACAAAACACAGGGCCCAGAGTTCCTCAGTATTGGAACCAGAGCAACGTGCAGTACCTCATTTTGATACTCATGATACATAAGCACAAGTCCTGTGACCCTGATATGCCCCCCTTTCCTCCATCCCTGTCCCCCCTCCTGCCCATGACTGGTGCATATTTTAGTGCATGGTGTTGTGTATAGGCTTCTGATGATACAAGCAAGTTTATAATGATGTCTACGCTCATGCGTGTTTCTTCCCTGCACTGTGACATAATACAAGCTATTAGTGCTATTCCTCTTCTTTAACCTTTGGTTAGTTCTCTTTATATCAAAAAACAATGAAACTATTATTCGAGAACACAAATTTTGCAGATGTCCAGATTCAGTTTTATTCTACCCATAGTCCTGGTCTGGACTCAGCTAGCTCCTGTTGTCTCTGCTTGAGAGAGTGTATGAGCCTGTCACATTTTCTACAGTTGTATTTTGAGGATGTTTGTGACAGAGCTTGCATGATAATGAACTGTCCCCTCGACATAGCAAGTTTAATACACTGCTAATAATACAGGGTATTTTCTAGGCATGCAAATTGCAATTAACATTTTCTACAGATATTGACAACCAATACGTTGATGATAGCTAAAATGACAAATCTCTTAAACGTTAACCATTCCCCCCCTTCTATAACATTTATTTGCATTTTTCTGGACACTTGTCCCATCAATGTATTTTATTTCACTGTGACATTGTAGCATCATATTTATGCCATTTACATAAAGATCATTTATCATTAGAGAAAAAAAACTGCTCCCATATCTGGAATGTCATCTGTTTTCTGTGTGTTCTCATGGGAATAAACCTAATATGGCCAAAAGCACATTACAGTATGTTTCTGTTAGAGAACCGTGTGTGTGTGTTTGCATGCTTGTGTGCATGTTTGAGTGGGTATCTCTGTCCGCGCACACGTGTGTGTGCGTTTGTTAGTGTGTTAAAACCTCTCTAGGGTATGTGGGACGCTAGCGTCCCACCTGGCCAACATCCAGTGAGATTGCAGAGCGCCAAATTCAAATACAGAAATACTCATTATAAAAATTCTGAAAACAAAACATATTTTACATAGGTTTAAAGATTAACTTCTTGTGAATCCAACCACGGTGTCAGATTTAAAAAATGCTATATGGCGAAAGCATACCTTACGATTATTTGAGAACATAGCCCAGCAGACAAATCATTACAAACAGTAACCAGCCAAGTAGAAGAGTTACACAAGTCAGAAATAGAGATAAAATGAATCCCTTACCTTTGATGATCTTCATATGTTTGCACTCAGAAGACATTCATTTACTCAATAAATGTTCCTTTTGTTCGATAAAGTCTCTTTATATCCAAAAACCTCCGTTTTGTTTGCGCATTTTCTTCAGTAATCCACAGGCTCAAACACAGTCAAAACAGGCAGACAAAAAAATCAAAATTGTATCCATTAAGTTCATAGAAACATGTCGAACGATGTTTATATTCAATCCTCAGGTTGTTAACCTCTAATTCCTCCCAAACCCGGATCCGGGAGCACCCCCCACAGTAAAAAAGCTGACTAGCATAGCCTAGCATAGCTTCACAAGTAAATACTAGCATCTAAATATCATTAAATCACAAGTCCAAGACACCAGATGAAAGATACACATCTTGTGAATCCAGCCATCATTTCTGATTTTTAAAATGTTTTACAGGGAAGACACAATATGTAAATCTATTAGCTAACCACGTTAGCAAAAGACACCACTTTTTTTACTCCACCAGTTTTTTACTCCATCAGTAGCCATCACTAATTCGACCAAATAAAGATATATATAGCCACTAACCAAGAAACAACTTCATAAGATGACAGTCTGATAACATATTTATTGTATAGCATATGRTTTTTTAGAAAAATMTGCATATTTCAGGTATAAATCACAGTTCTACATTGCAGCTGCAATCTGAAATAATGCCGAAGCTGCCAGAATAATTACAGAGACCAACGTCAAATACCTAATTACTCATCTTAAAACATTTCTGAAAAATACACAGCGTACAGCAAATGAAAGCCCAACATCTTGTGAATCCAGCCAATATGTCAGATTTTTTAAGTGTTTTACAGCGAAAACACAATATAGCATTATATTAGCTTAGCACAATAGCCAGAAACACAAGCAATTTACCAGCAGCACAGGTTAGCGATCGTAACAATACAGCAAAAGATATATAATTTTTGACTAACCTTGATATACTTCGTCAGATGACAGTCCTGTAACATCATATTACACAATGCATATAGGTTTTGTTCGAAAATGTGCATATTTAGCAGCACAAATCGTGGTTAAACAATGTGATCAGTGGCAACAGGTCATGCATTCTGGCCGGCGCCATCTTGGAAAGGCACCTAAGTTTACGATTATTTATTGACTAAAAAATACAGGTTGGACAGCAAATGAAAGATGCATTAGTTATTAATGCAACCGCTGAGTTAGATTTTTAAAATTAACGTTACTAGACATACAGTGTGCGTTACAGCCAGACTAGTGCCGCAATAATGGCGGACAAATGCGTTAACATTTTTCCACATKAATACGGAATAACATCATAAATAGCTCTTACTTTTGGACGAGCTTCCATCAGAATCTTGGGCAAGGTGTCCTTTGTCCAAAATAATCGTTGCTTGGTTGTAAAACGTCGTCTTCAACTTCGGAATTAGCAGCTAACAATAGCTATGTGGCCACAACATGCCCAAATCCCCAAAACGCAATACTAAGGAAATTCCGAAAATAGCAATATACTCGCATAAACTGATATAACTCGGTTTAAAATAACTTCGTTATGATGTTTCTAACACCTATATCGAATTAAATTACAGACGGATATAACTAAGGCCGATAACTGAGCGTTTCAAAATGCCATCTTGAGGTCTTGCTTTGCGCAATGACGAACGACGAAAAGAGAGCTCACTTCGTTCCTTGGCCTTTTATAAGCTCTGAGAACTACGTAGACACTCCATTCCACTTCTCATTGGTTACTGACATCCAGGGGAAGGCGGGTGCAGTTCATGTCGACCCATAGGATACATACAGAGCTTTAAACTGATCTGAGAACAGAGCCTCATTTTCAGACCTTCGCAGTTCCTGTCATGGATTTCGCTGCAGAAAGAGTTCTGGTTCACCCACAGACATAATTCAAACGGTTTTAGAAACTACAGATTGTTTTCTATCCAATAGTAATAATAATATGCATATTGTACGAGCAAGAATTGAGTACGAGGCAGTTTAATTTGGGAACGATAAATGTCCAAGTTGAAACAGCACCCCCTGTAGTGTCAAGAGGTTTAATAGCCTAAATAATCGATAATATTTCAACCGGACAAAAACGTCGTCAATATAAAAGGTCAACAAGAAAGGCACTCTCTCTGGTCGCGCGCATGAAAAATCTCTGTGACACGGCAGGGTCCACTCATTCAGACTGCTCTTATTCCCTCATTTTTCAGAATACAAGCCTGAAACTATTTCTAAAGACTGTTGACATCTAGTGGAAGACATAGGAACTGCAATTTGTGTCCTAAGTCAATGGATACTGTAATGGCATTGAATAGAAAACTACTAAACCAAAAAATATATACTTCCTGAATGGATTTTTCTCAGGTTTTTGCCTGCCAAATCAGTTCTGTTATACTCACAGACACTATTTTAACCGTTTTGGAAACTTTAGAGTGTTTTCTATCCAGATCTACCAGTTATATGCATATCATATCTTCTGGGCTCGAGTAGCAGGCAGTTTAATTTGGGCATGCTTTTCATCCAAAATTCCGAATGCTGCCCCCTACCCAAGAGAAGTTTTAATTTAGTCCTCTGTAAGTATGTGTGGTTAGGAGTTATTCCCCTCACAGAGAGAGAGAGCTTCAGTGGCTTGCGAAAGTATTCACCCCCTTGGCATTTTTCCTATTTGTTGCCTTACAACCTGGAATAAAAATGTATTTTGGGGGGGGATTTGTATCATTTGATTTACACAACATGCCTACCACTTTGAAGATTAAAAATATTTTTTTATTGTGAAACAAACAAGAAATAAGACAAAAAAACTGAAAACTTGAGCGTGCATAACTATTCACAAAGCCAAGACTTTATAGAACCACCGTATTACAGCTGCAAGTCTCTTGGGGTATGTCTCTATAAGCTTGGCACATCTAGCCACTGGGATTTTTGCCCATTCTTCAAGGCAAAACTGCTCCAGCTCCTTCAAGTTGGATGGGTTCCGCTGATGTACAGCAATCTMTAAGTCATACCACAGATTCTCAATTGGATTGAGGTCTGGGCTTTGACTAGGCCGTTCCAAGACATTTAAATGTTTCCTATTAAACCACTCAAGTGTTGCTTTAGCAGTAGGCTTAGGGTCATTGTCCTGCTGGAAGGTGAACCTCCGTCCCAGTCTCAAATCTCTGAAAGACTGAAACAGGTTTCCCTCAAGAATTGCCCTGTATTTAGCGCCATCCATCATTCCTTCAATTCTGACCAGTTTCCCAGGCCTTGCCGATGAAAAACATCCCCACAGGGATGGTATTCTCGGGGTGATCAGAGGTGTTGAGTTTGTGCCAGACATAGCGTTTTCCTTAATGGATAAAAAGCTACATTTTAGTCTCATCTGACCAGAGTACCTTCTTCCATATATTTGGGGAGTCTCGTACATGCCTTTTTGCGAACACCAAATGTGRTTGCTTATTTTTTTCTTTAAGCAATGGCTTTTTTCTGGCCACTCTTCCGTAAGGCCCAGCTCTGTGGAATGTACGGCTTAAAGTGGTCCTATGGACAGATACTCCATTCTCCACTGTGGAGCTTTGCAGTTATCTTTGGTCTCTTTGTTGCCTCTCTGATTAATGCCCTCTTTGCCTGGTCTGTGAGTTTTGTTGGGCGGCTCTCTCTTGGCAGGTTTGTTGTGGTGGCATATTCTTTCCATTTTTTTTWWATGGATTTAATGGTGTTCGGTGGGTTTTTCGGATATTTTTTTTATAACTCACCCCTGATCTATACTTCTTCACAACTTTGTCCCTGACCTGTTTGGAGAGCTCCTTGGTCTTCATGGTGCCACTTGCTTGGTGGTACCCTTTGCTTAGTGGTGTTGCAGACTCTGGGGCCTTTCAGAACAGGTGTATATATACTGAGATCATGTGACACTTAAATAAAGTCCACTTGTGTGACTTTAACTAATTATGTGACTTCTGAAGGTAATTGGTTGCACCAGATCTTATTTAGGGGCTTCATAGCAAGGGGGTGAATACATATGCACGCACCACTTTATACTTTTTAATTTTTTAGAATTTTTTGAAACAAGTAATGTTTTTCATTTCACTTCGCCAATTTGGATTATTTTGTGTATGTCCATTACATGAAATCTAAATAAAAATCAATTTAAATTACAGGTTGTAATGCGACAAAATTGGGTAAACACCAAGGGGGATGAAAACTTTTGCAAGTACTGTAGTGGAAATGAAGGTTCAGCTTGAGCAAGACCTGGTTTCACCCAAGGCTCTGCAAAACAGTTTTACACATGCTACCTGACAACTGGATTAGAGGTGCATCGAATCATGATAAACAGACTTAAGGAGCCATTTGGCACACCACATTGGTGTGGAACAATCTCCTCTTGCACAGAAGCTCTGGGCACAAACACACTGCTCAGCACAGGCAGCTGGTAGGGAATAATGATACAAAAAAGAAATAGAGATCCAAGGCTATGTATGAATTTAGCACCATCTGTACTGTACATACAGCGTGTATTGAACCACAATTCCTTGGATGACTACCAAGAACTGTGTGGGTGATACAGTTTTCCTGTGCTCATCGGTATTGACCAAAAACATAATGTCATAGGTTACCAGGGAAAGGAGCCAAATCCTGGCTGTATGATTCCCAGCTTATTCACTGTTGCCTATCCAAATGATTTATGAGTAAGAATCCCTGGTAACAGAAATAGCTATACTCACCACCCAGCAGCAAAACACCATCTCTGAGTCAGCTTCCTCAGTGTATTAGGAGATTCGTAAGGAGATTCATTTGGATGTGGTTCCCCCTGAAACAGCCTGCCAAACGATTATGAAGATGTCACAGCTATTAACCGGGAACAGAGAAATAACCCGCCACAAAAGTCACTGCCATAATCACATTTCTGCTTGGGTTCAAAGCAAAGGCTAGCACAATCAGATCAAGCTACCAACAATAGCAAATATCCGCATAGAGACTTTTGGGCACGTCGGAGCCGTCAAATTGGTGAGCTATTGCAATCATTGTCATGAAGCAACATCCGCCCCACTGGTGTTAGATGTTCAGAAGGAGAAAGTGTAGGCTACATAGAACAATAATGATAATAATAATGAGGGTTTCTATCATTATACTGGAGGTGTAGATTACATCTCAAATTCCAGTGTTCAAACTTGGAAAGAAGGCTGCATGGGATTTCTCATAACGCAACTCAATGGCAATTTCCAATGGCAATTTCCACTAAGTTTAATGACAGGAGCCTCTTGTGGATTTTACAGCTGTTACGCAGTTCCACCTCAGACACCGCCAAAAAAAACGCTATGCGGATCAGATTGAATAGACCCTAGTCTTTTTTACTGTTATTTAACTAGGCAAATCAGTTAAGAACAAATTCTTATTATCAATGACAGCCTAGGAACAGTGGGTTAACTGCCTTGTTCAGGGGTAGAAAGACAGATTTTTACCTTGTCAGCTCTGGGATTCGATTTTGCAACCTTTCGGTTACAAGTCCAACACTCTAACCTCTAGGCTACCTGCCACCTCAAAGTGTGTTTGAGTTTGGAAAAATGCAGTTGTGGTTGAGACTTGGGTGCCATAGAAATACGTTGCCAAGGCTGTACATGGATTGAGGTTTTTAAATCAGAACCTTGAACTTCAAATATCTACTGGCTCCAATATGACTATAAATAACCTGAAATGATGACAGAAACAAAGGTTTCATGAAATTATGAATTACTATTTATATGAAACTGTGTGTGTGTGTGTTTGCGTGTGTGTGTGTGCATGTTTTCCTACATTTTCAGAATGTCCTGGCAAGGTCGGAAAACAATCATTTTTTAGGGTTTGGGGTTAAGGTTAGGAGTTAGGGTTAGGGTTAGGTTTAGGGGTTTGGGGTTAAGGTTAAGGTTAATCATTTTTACTCCCCAAAAAGTCCTGAAAATTCATGAGTGCTCGTCAAATCAAATTGTATTGGTCACATACACATGGTTGGCAGATGTTATTGTGAGTGTAGCGAAATGCTTATGCTTCTAGATCCGACAGTGCAGCAGTATCTAACAGGCAATATCTAACAATTCCACAACAAAACCTAATATCTAACACATTCCACAACAAAAGCTAATACACACAATCTAGTAAAGGAATGGGATGAGAATATATAAGTATAAAATATATGGATGAGCAGTGACAGAGCAGCTAAAATGCAATAGATAGTGAAGGATACAGTATATACATATGAGATGAGTAATGTGAGATATGTAACCATTCTTAAAGTGGCATTATTAAAGTGACTAGTGTTCCATGTATTAAAGTGGCCAATGATATCAAGTCTGTAGGTAGGCAGCCGCTTCTCTGTGCTAGTGGTGGCTGTTTAACAATCTGATGGCCTTAAGATAGAAGCTGTTTTTCAATCTCTCTGTCCCAGCTCTGATGCACCTGTACTGACCTCGCCTCCTGGATGGAAGTAGGGTGAACAGGTAGTGGCTCGGGTGGTTATTGTCCTTGATTATCTTTTTTGCTATCCTGTGACATCGGGTGTTGTAGGTGTCCTGGAGGGCAGGTAGTTTGCCCTCGGTGATGCGTTGTGCAGACAGCACCACCCTCTGGAGAGTCCTGCGGTAGTGGGCGGTGCAGTTGCCATTCCAAGCGGTGATACAGCCCGACAGGATGCTCTCAATTGTGCACCTGTAAAAGTTAGTGAGAGTTTTCGGTGAAAAGCCACATTTTTTCAGCCTCCTGAGGTTGAAGAGTGTAACGAACGTCGTTGGGAGAAGGAGAAGAGGACCAAGGTGCAGCGTGGTACGTGTCCATATTTATTAAATGAACACTGAAATAACAAAGCTAACGGCCGAAACAGTTCTGGCTGGTGCAGACACACAAAACAGAAAACAACTACCCACCAAGCACAGGTGGGAATGAGGCTACCTAAGTATGGTTCTCAATCAGAGACAACGATAGACAGCTGCCTCTGATTGAGAACCACACCAGGCCAAACACCTAGAAATACAAAACATAGAACAAAACATAGAATGCCCACCCCAACTCACGCCCTGACCAAACCAAAATAGAGACATAAACAAGGAACTAAGGTCAGGGCGTGACAAAGAGGCGCTGTTGCGGCTTCTTCACCACACTGTCTGTGTGCGTGGACCATTTCAGTTTGTCGGTGATATGTACACAGAGGAATTAAAATGTCCACCTTCTCCACTGCTGTCCTGTTGATGGGGATAGGGGGGTGCTCCCTTTGCTTTTTCCTGAAATCCACGATCATCTCTTTTGTTTTGCTGACATTGAGTGAGAGGTTATTTTCCTGACACCACACTCTGAGGGCCCTCACATCCTCCCTGAAGGCTGTCTCGTCGTTGTTGGTAATCAAGCCTACCACTGTAGTGTCATCTGTAAACTTGATGATTGAGTTGGAGACGTGCATGGCTACGCAGTCGTGGGTGAACAGGGAGTATAGGAGAGGGCTGAGAACGCACCCTTGTGTTGAGGATCAGCGGAGTGGAGATGTTGTTTCCTACCTTCACCACCTGGGGGCGGCCCGTCAGGAAGTCCAGGACCCATTTGCACATGGCGGGGTCGAGGCACGGGGTCTCAAGCTTAATGATGAGTTTAAAGGGTACTATGGTGTTGAATGCTGAGCTGTAGTCAATGAACAGCATTCTTACATAGGTATTCCTCTTGTCCAGATGGGATAGGGCAGTGTGCAGTGTGATGACGATTGCATCGTCTGTGGACCTATTGGGGTAGTAAGTAAATTGGAGTGGGTGTAGGGTAACCGGTAGGGTGGAGGTGATATGATCCTTGACTAGTCTCTCAAAGCACTTCATGATGACAGAAGTGAGTGCCACGGGGCGATAGTAATTTAGTTCAGTTACCTTAGCTTTCTTGGGAACAGGAACAATGGTGGCCTTCTTGAAGCATGTGGGGACAGCAATTTGGGATAGGGATTGATTGAATATGTCTGTAAACACACCAGCCAGCTGGTCTGCGTACGTGCATGCATGCATGCAAGCATGTGTGCCTGCGTGTGTGTGTGATTGTGGACACACTCACTGTAGAAAAAAGGCAAAACTCTCTAGGACTGATGAATGTACCTATACAGTACAGTTAGTACAGTACAGTACAGTTGGACTAAAGGGCTACTGTTCTTACCAGGGCCATCCGTGGCAATGCAGGTTCTCTTACCTTTCAATGACGCAGGCTCATTAAGAATATAAGTGCAATGTCCATTAACAAACATGTAGCCAAAATAATGAAGGAAAATATATTTTAAAAAGATGTGCGTATATATACAGTATATAAATAGGAGACAGGATGCACCCTAATTCTTTTTTTCTTTATAGTAACAAGCCTGTTTGTTTATATTCTACTGTATTTGTTTTGTCTGTTACTGTTCATCCCGAAATCTGGATGAAAATACAATGTTTTGAGAAAGAAATACATTTTATTCCCCCCCTTGCATTTCTGTTTATAGTGTAAATATATACTGAATATGCATACATACTGTATATATTTGTGCACATACATGTACGTGTGAGTGCTATGACCAACTGCCGTGGACTCCACTGCACACTGAACATGCAAAAGACACAAGATGGTAGTGTTTTTAAATTTTTCAAATCTGTGTGTAGTTGGCGTGTATAAGAGCTGATCATTTTATGGTTTGTGTGTAGAGATTTGGGGCAAAAACACAATTTTGAGAAGAGTTAAAATTGTTTGGAATGAAGTGTTTGATTTGCAAGAGATGTGTGACGTTTTGCATGTTGTGTGTGTGTTTTGGGGTTTTGTGTGTAGAGTCTAGAGAAAAGGAGCCATAGTTTCAGAAATCATGTGTAAGCAATTGTCAAAAACTGTGAAGCTGATCTACCCCCCCCCCCCCCAAAAAAAAATAAAAAGAATAAAAGTAACCAGAACTGAACATCCTGTTTAAGCAAGATATTTTAACTTATGGAAAAGCAAGTGGGAGGAATTCACTTGGCATRTGTTCCAAAACAATGGAGTGGGCCCACTCTATCTCTGACCCTACTGAACAACACCCACGCACTACTGAACACACACACACACTCCACTTTTAGAGATAGCCTGTACCTGTAAATGTATTAATTTTGAATTAGTAGACATACTGTCTTGTGTTATTTTTCTCTGAACTATACTGAACAAAAATATAAATGCGACATGCAACAATTTCAATGATTTTACTGAGTTACAGTTCATATAAAGAAATCAGTCAATTGAAATAATTTCATAAGGGCCTAATCAATGGATTTCACATGACTGGGCAGGGGCGCAGCCATGGGTGGGCCTGGGAGAGCATAGGCCCACCCACTGCGGAGCCAGGCCAAGCCAATCAGAATAACTTTTTCCCCACAAAAGGGCTTTATTTACAGACAGAAATACTCCTTAGTTTAGTAATTTCTCCGGGTGGCTGGTCTCAGACGATCCCACAGGTGAAGAAGCCAGATGTGGAGGTTCTGGGCTGGCCTGGTCACAAGTGGTCTGCGGTTGTGAGGCCGGTTGGACGTACTGCCAAATTCTCTAAAACGACGTTGGAGGTGGCTTATGGTAGAGAAATGAACATTAAATTATCTGGCAACAGCTCTGATGAACATTCCTGCAGTAAGCATGCCAATTGCCTCAAAACTTGAGACATCTGTGGCATTGTGTTGTGTGACAAAATTGGGTATTTTAGTGGCCTTTTATTGTCCCCAGCACAAGGTGCACCTGTGTAATGATCATGCTGTTTAATCAGCTACTTGGTATGCCACACCTGTCAGGTGCATTGATTATCTTGGCAAAGGAGAAATGCTTACTAACAGGTATGTAAACAAATTTGTGCAAAAGATTTTGGAGAAATAAAGCCTGTGCGTTCTCCTCCAAGTGTTGAGGTGCATCTGATGGAGAGATGATCACATACACCAGTGTTATGTGATCATCTCTCCATCAGACAGGCCTTTAACTTCACCTCGGGGCCAGAGAGGCGAGAGACTCTTTTATGCGTCAGGGCTGCTTATGGGTAGTGAAATGCGTCCCATTTTGCCTTGAACACAAATAGTTACATTTTGAATCATAATGTATGTAGTTTATGTCTGCAGAGTTTGAGTGATCCTTTCGCTGACAATTTTTGTTCGTTAGACAGGAAACAATAAAGAGCCATCTGATAGTACCTTCTGTCTTGGAGCTTTTCAGTCTCATAACATGCAGTTAAGGAAAAGGGCATCCAGATGGTTATTGTAGAAATGACTACATCTCCCTAATGATTTGGACATCGTTAGTGAAGGAACATTCAAATGAGGATAAAACAAAAAAATGAAAAGTAGACTTTTTAAACATCCTAATGTGCTTGAAGTCAATGGACTAGTTCAGCTACACTTTTGATTTGCATTAAAACTATGGTAAATAAAACAGGAGCTGCTGCTTTCTTTCCCATTTCGATTTGTGTACATTTGTAGTTGTGTAGAATTATATTGAATATAATAATTAACTACATTCATCAATCTGACTATATTATTATGTGAATAAATGCAACAGGTCCTGTGCGTCTCTGGAGGATCTAGTCAAGGTAGCGAGCCTTACATCACCTCTCAGTATTACTATAATGAACATGTGTCTAACTTGCACCATTATGCAATTATTAAAAGGGTAGAGACAAATACTGTACCTAATCCTGGCGACCAATGTTCTAGAGAGAGGGTTCTGTTCAAAGTGAGAAAACCTACATCAATGGTAAATCAATAGGCCCAAACAATGGCTACAAGTAGAGGCCTCAGTTAGTTGTGTCTTGAAGTTCTATCGTCAAAAGATACTTTGTTGTAACAAAGTTCTGAGCTTCTGCAGGGCTTGATTCTGCGCAGAGACAGTTTTCTATACCAATATTAAAACTCTACAACCAGTTAGGATGCAGCCTCCTTGTTCAGGCGTATCTGATAAACAGACTTCAAAAGGCAGACAAATGGTTCTGGGCTATTTAAGATTTGATTCAGAAACATCAAAACTCCCACCACAGTATACAGTACGACTGAGTCAGTAGAACTACCTGTAGTATGGCCTCTACAGTAGAATAATGTCCACTGTGTCCAAAAATGTTGTGAATAACTATCTGTAAAGAACACTTGAATAACTGGCTGGCAAAATACCAACTAGGCACAGATGTCAATTCAACATCTCCCATGTTGCGTCAACGTAATTTAATTGAAAAGACGTGGAAACAACATTGATTCAACCAGTGTGTGCCCAGTGGGTATGCCCTGAGGTACCATTTTCATGGCCAGTTTTAATTATAAAAGAATATGGACTGCCTACTTTGCAATTTGCTACTTATTGGTATTGAATAACAGTAGGGACCAAATGACATTTGAGACACATTTTTTTCTCTCTATTATTTGTTTACTAGAGTTCTTCACCTTGACTATGTGTTTCCCACTTCCACCTACACACTAAAACACAGTGTAAAACAAAAGCGGTATACTGTCCTCACTCTCACTACAGTCGTGACGCATAACTGGATGACTAAACAGTTTTTCCTCCTACTGACTCACACTCCTCACTACTGCAGGAGTTTAACAGTATACATTTTTCTGCTCACCTGTACAAAATGACACCTATTGTCCCTCATAAATAGAATATATTTAATTTAAACTGCAACATTAAGTTTGATAGATTCCGCATAAGGCAAAAAACACCCCATTAGTTATTTTATTAAGCGGAATATCTTGTCTACTTACAACGCTGTATTGGGGCACATATCCATACTGCTGCGTTATTCTTCTTAGCTTTGGGTTACAGATATTCTGGACCAGTTCGCGGACTCTGACAATTCCAGGACTAAAATTGTCCCTTTATGTTCAATGGATTTTCATACCATTATTACATACTGTAGTTGCAGGGTATATTGACTTCTGGAACATTTGGTGGGTTAAGTCAGGCCAGGGTAAAGGGTATTGAAGATAGATAAAAATGAGTGTGGCCAAGGGGGAAAAACTCTAGTGAAAGTTCAGTGATTACTCATGTGATCCAATTGAAATCCTCAGTGAGTGAACCCTGGCTGACCCCTCTGGCTGTGAACCTTTAGCCGTAAATTGCATTAGGATTATGAGGGAAGCGCCGGATGACAAGGAACAAATTCATAACAACCAGAACCATCCTTTTCCTTAGCCTCTGCAATTTATAGATTTACTGTACGTATGTACTGTATTGACTGCGTATGTGTACTGCCTGTGCCTTTGCGTAAATACTCTTGTATAGAAAGAAGCATGCTGCAAGATCCCGCTGGATGAGTCATCCTTAAATCATCAGCAATAGTATAGTGCATTGTACTTACACATACAAAGCTAAGATGAAAGACAAATTGCTCACACAATTGTCACTGCTCTATACAACTAAACAAAAGAGTTTGCAAGCCTCAGTCTCAACCACACTTTATTGTTCTATAACGTGAGTTTCTTCTCCATTGCTGTTTGTCTCAAACAGAGAAAGTACATGCTTGTGACCTTTCCGCAGATTCCCCTGACATCCTCCAGCCTGCAGCCATAGTTCTCAGTCAGTTCTCTCCTCAGCCTCACTGCAGCATACTTAATAACGCTTCTCACAGAGTCATATTTAAGTGACAGAAACGCCTTAGATACCCCCCAAAAAATATATATATACATATGAAAAAATAAACGTCTTGGATTTAATGTCGATAGGTAATGTTTTAGTAGTAATAATTAAACGTTGTACGTATAAGTGCATCTTTAACTGTGCTGTGCACTGTGATTGGTTTGTCTACCCTTCGGCATTGGATTAAGACTATATTTAGCCCTTTCGGTCATTGTAATGAGCACCTTGCTACTGGAATGCATTTGTGTTAGTGATAGCTTCCACTGATCCTTGCCAAGTCCACAGTCTTATCCCCACTGTTATGTTTGTTATTTAGCTCCTGTGAGTTTGTTTTGTTGGTATTTTGACTCACCGTACTATTATCCTGAAGGGCCAGCATACTTTGGCAAAATGTTGTTGTCATGCGAGCTCAGGGAAGTGGGCATGTAAGAGTGAGAGCTAATAAACTTGTGTCATTGATAAAGAACAAAGTCTCGTTCTTCCAACACAACCTTGGCGACGAGGATGGCTGATACCGCACCCATCATCTCCACCATCTCTCTGCCTCCTCCGGCCCCATTTCTGATCCTGTCATTCCCTGGGAGCAATGGAAAGGCTTGCTTGAAACGTACCTTCTAGCCATAGGACTAGATACTTTTGCCGGCGCCAGGAAACGTGCTATCCTCCTACACTGCCACGGAGAAGAGGGGCGCCGCATTTTCAGCACTATTGTTTCTTAGTAGTCTCATACTAAGAAACAATAGCAGCTCTTAACAGACAGTCTCAAAACGTTCTACTGAGACGGCTTCTGTTCAAACAACGACGTCAGCGAGCTGGTAAGTCAGCTAGCCAGTCTGTAGCTCATTTGAAAGCTCTAGCATAGTCGTAATTTTGGAGCAATACAAGACCAACTGATAAGAGATCAGGAAATTTGAAAAACTTCCAACCTCCGGGTACAAGAAAGACTGTCATGTGAAGATGCTAATTTAACCCTTGCTAAATCACACACTTGCTCTACAAATGTAATATTTTCTGGATCTACCTGTCACACTTCAAGGTCTCCAGATTGCCCCGCTATGGGCCAGACATGCAGATAATGTCAAAAGTTGAACCATTTTGGAAAGTGGCCGCTCCACTCCCGCCAAAGCATCAGCGAAACCACGTGCCTACGACAGCCACAACACACAGGCAGTGATCCATACAGTGGGGCCCCACTCAGAGAACTTTAAAATGTGCCCTGGAAGAGAGCTGCGTTCCCGCTCTCCTTGACACCGGTGCCAAGGTGTCTTTGCTAAATGCAACAACATACCAGTTCTTCCAACACGTACCGCTTCTACCTCTGTCCACCACACTCTGTGGCTACGGTCAGAGCAAGATAGATGTCGTTGGCCTCCTCCACCTCCCAGGCCTTAGACTCCTTCCAGCTTCACATCACATGCCAGGGTGCAAACAACATAGGCCTGGACCTTTTTGTCAGTCTCGGATTCTCTCTACAGGACAACAGTGGGGCCAAGATACTTCATGTGTCTTCTCCGTGGCATCAACGGTATCCAGAGCTGTTTAGTGGTTTGAGATGTCTGACTGCATTCAACCACCGCTGCGTCGGATTCCCCTGGGCCTCCACAAAGACAACAAGGAGGATCTCCAATCGTGGCTGAGGATCTAATCGAACCCATTGACGCCTCTCCCTGGGTTTCGAACCTGGTGATTTTTCAGAAGAAAATAGGGGGCATCAGAACCTGTGTTGACATGCGAGCAGCCAACAAAGCAATAGTGCCTGACAGATATCCACTACCCACCACGGAGGAGCTCACAAAACACTTCCATGGCTCCCACGTCTTCACCAAACTCAACCTTCGACAGGGCTATATGCAGGTTCCTCTTCATCTGGAACTTAACGGCCTTCATCACTCACACCAGACTGTATCGCTACAAGCGCATGGCTTTTGGCCTGAGCTCAGCACCAAGTTTCTTTCAGAAGATCATGACCACTGTCCTCGCCAGCTGCCCTGGTGTTGTGGTCTACCAAGATGACATCGTGGTGCATGGGTCACACATTGCCACTCATGATGAGCGCCTATGGCAGGTGTTCACCGGCCTCAACCACCATCACCTCACACCTCACACCTCACACTGACAAGTGTGAGTTCTCAGCGTCAGCCATAGACTTTGTGGGGTTCCGGTGTCATCCAAAGGTATCTCTCCGCTGCAGTCGAATGTGTATCCAATCTTCGAAGTGCCCGCCCGCCCTCACATCAGCTTCACAGTTGGCATCATTCCTAGGTATGACCACCAACTACTACTGTGGTTTCTACCAGAATACTCCTTCATCACATCACCGCTGTGACAGCTTCTTAAGCAGGACGCTCCTTGGAACTGGACTCCGGCCTGTCAGGCAGCAATCAATGAGCTAAAACACCTTCTCACCACATCTCCGACCCTGGCTCATTTCCACTTGATCTGCCGCACGCTGGTGACCTGTGACGCCTCAGCAGCACTCTCAGTCCGACAGGGCAAAGGTACTCAGTAGAGGTTCTCGCTTGCATCTGGGCTTGTGAACGGTGGCATTGCCACCTTTATGGTTGCTCCTTCACCCTCCGAACAGACCATCATGCCTGACAGCCCTGATGTCCACCACTGGCAGGGGACACAGGCCCCTCTGTCTCAATAGATGGTCAGATCGCCTACAACAGTACGATTTCCAAGTACAGTTCACGCCAGGAAAATAATGTTGTAGCAGACTCCCTGTCCCGCCCCATCAGCACACAGAACTCATCTACTCAGATGGTGACAGATGGTAAAGAGGAGTTGGTGCATCTTGCCTACTCTCCTCTACAGAACATGGTGTCCCTGCAGGAACTCGAGGACGCGTCAACTGCAGAAGCATGATTTGGCACACTATTTGAGAACATCYGGAATGGATGGTCTTTCCATGACCCATCAGAACTGAAGTTATTCTCACATGTGAAAATGAACTGTCATGCTGAGGTGATGCCTGCATTGCACGCGGTTACTGTGCAGTGAACCTTTCTGTCCTCAGGGGTCGCGAAATAACAATGGCACATGAAGGTCATCTTGGCATTGTCAAAATGAAACAGCGGTGTCGTGACATGGTGTGGTGGCCTGGCATAGATCGTGACCTTGAAGAGCTCGTCAGGTTCTGCACGTCATGCCTCATCAGTGGGAAGACTGGCCCACCTGCTCCTTCCCCTCTACAGGCCCTGGACTACCCATCTGGGCCTTGGGAGCACCTACAGCTCGACGTCTGTGGGGAGCTACACAATAACCCACACCATCAAAGGTTCCACATTGTGCTGTATGACCTTCACTCTAAATGGCCCGAAGTCACCCCAATGGGCACAGTCACAGTGGAGACCATAGTCAATTTTCTGGATCAGCTCTTCGCACAGTGGGGCCTGCCACGGGCCATTACCACAGACAAGGGACCCAAGATCTTATTGAAACCACTTCACCTCTTACCTAGCAACCAAAGGTGTCACACACATCCGCACTGCTTTCTATCACCCACAGGCAAACAGAGGGGGTGGATAGATTTAATCAGTGCCTAAAAAATGGACTGCGCATGCACATGGCCAGAGGTTGCTCTCTGGGGACTGCACTCTCCCAGAGCCTTCTCCACTACCGCTCAGCTTGTCATTCCACTACAGGAGTCTCCCCCGCCTCACTCATGTTGGGGCGTGAGCTTGTGCTACCCCTCACCAGACCTCGCCCACCAGTTGGGTCTTCAGTGCGGAAGCATCAGCATGACATGAAGCACAGGTTTGACAAGAAGCCCAGAGCTCAGCCACCAATCATCGAGGTATCTGAATCCGAGCATGTCGACCACATCGGGCCAACAAACTGAGCACATTCTGGTCCTCTCCAAGTCAGGTCAGTCGTCAACAGGGCCCATTGACATTTCAACTGGCAGATGGATCTCGTTGGCATGCCAGCTGTCTACTCAGGGTTCCTGCTCCCATGAACACAGTAAACGTGGCCACTGCTCCAGTGGTCAGGCAGGACATTCCTGTTGCCATGCAACCTGCTCAGCCTCCTGAACAACAGCCAGCTCTGTCTTCTCCTGAGTCCAGACATCAGGGCTCGTGGCCTCATGCACCCCCTGGGCATTTTCAGGATTTTGATACTACAGTTGAAGTCGGAAGTTAACATACACTTAGGTTGGAGTCATTAAAACTCGTTTTTCAACCACTCCACAAATGTCTCGTTAACAAACTATAGATTTGGCAAGTTGGTTAGGACATCTACTTTGTGCATGACACAAGTAATTTTTCCAACAATTGTTTACAGACAAATTATTTCACTTACAATTCACTGTATCACAATTCCAGTGGGTCAGAAGTTTACATACACCAAGTTTACTGTGCTTTTAAACAGCTTGGAAAATACCAGAAAATTATGTCATGGCTTTAGAAGCTTCTGATAGGCTAATTGACATCATTTGAGTCAATTGGAGGTGTACCTGTGGATGTATTTCAAGGCCTACCTTCAAACTCAGTGTCTCTTTGCTTGACATCATGGGAAAATCAAAAGAAATCAGCCAAGACCTCAGATTTTCTTTTTTTACCTCCACAAGTCTGGTTCATCCTTGGGAGCAATTTCCAAATGCCTAATGTTATGTTTGTTATTTAGCTCCTGTGAGTTTGTTGTGTGGGTCTTTTGACTCATCGTATTGTTATCCTYAAGGGCCACCATACTTTGGCAAAATGTTGTTGATATGTGAGCTCAGGGAAGTGGGCATGTAAGAGTGATAGCTAATAAACTTGTGTCGTTGTTAAAGTCTTATTCTTCCAACACAACACCCACATCCACTTCACTTTAGCTTCCCCTTGTGTTGTGATCCTATTGTTTAGCCTACGTGCTCTAGGATCAGACAACACTGGACGCCTGATTAACATGGACTTGGGTTTGAAAGGTTAGCTCTGTTAACACGTAGTGCACACATAGTGCTGTAGCATCATCTAATTGAAACCCAGGCCTCTCAAGACATATAGCGAGGCACTTGTATAATTGTGCTCCATGAGGAAGACAGAGGCAGACCCTCTTGGGATGTTTTGGTACTGTGCTGTCCTGATCTAACCTAGTATGTATGGAGAGTGTGTGTTCAGTTATGCAACCATATGCAGAGGGGCTTAGTTTAGCATTGTTACGGTCCATTCATGTTTGACAGGATCGTTTTCAATGGCTTTCTTTTAAATCTCCCACATTGACTACAGTACATGCCATAGATAATTGGAACTGTAGCTATTTGGATTAATTTACGCAGATGACTGTAATGACTGCTTGAATCTGCTCAACACAGTATGCAGTATTTTTTGCTATTTATATATGTTAATTGAAATGCAGTATATGTGTTTTATAAAATGAATGGTCCCATAGAGCCTTTACTTGAACAAATGTAATTTCAGAAACAAAACAATAAGACACTGGGGTAGACATAAAATGTATTATATTCGCATGTTATGCTGTGGTTTCCCTGATATAGTCCAACTCTTGTTGATGACTAATATTAGCTCTCTTTGCCAAGCAGGCAGGGCACCTTACCCCAGCCCCCCCCCCCCCCCCCCCCCCCCCCCCCCCCCCCCCCCCCCCCCCCCAAGTACTTACCACACCACACTGAGTTGAAAAATGAAAAGCCATCTCTAATTTGGCAGTGCATTAATATTTATACCATGAGGTGGTGGCTGAGGGAAAGTTCTCTCCAAAAAGTAGTTTGTTTTGTTTTGTTGTTGTTGATTATGAAGAATGTGATGCCTATTATACAATATAATGACTTATACAAGATAACGTTTAGTTAATCAATTCCTTAATTATTTTTTTTACAAAAGATTCAAAAGAACCTCCTAGCCACATTTGAAACCATAGAAGACCCCCGTTCAATTTGTCCATGTYAAGTTGAAAACCAAGTACTTTGACGTCACTCTTCAGTCACAACTGACTATTTAATCTCTTGCTGTTATCACTCATTGTGACTCACTTCCACCACTCAGTGTTAGGACATCACTGTAACCCAAAAGGCTATTTTATAATGTATTATTTACTTTATGCCCACCGTTTTACACATCACAAGTTCTTTGGGAGTTAAGTATGTCTCTGAATGTACAATACTTGTTACCCACTGGACTTGACCAGTGAGTTTCCTTCTCAGGTGACTGAGAAGGAATGAGCTTATAAGGCCTCTTTAATTACAGTTGGATGACTCCCTGTATGCTGGCTGGCTGTTCTCTGCTAGTACTTCTTCTCTCTCCTCAGAGACACAACCAAGGTACAGGAAGGCTGAAGAGTTGAGATGGAGGAACATTTGACTATTGGGTTGTTCAATTATGTTTTTAGTTTGCTAAATCCTTTGAGGGAGATGGCCCAGCTCAAGTCATTCATTAAAGTGTGTATTTTATTTCTAAGGACATTTTAAAGAGCTTGCATTACCACAAGAAAGAACAATAAGATATGATGATTTTTCAATTAGAAATTATCTGCTCCAAAGTACTGCTTTTGGCTTGTGTAATTTATCAAGGTGGTGAAGGTGAAGACATTACTATTTGATAACCAGGGATATTGATATCTTGCAATCAATGTACAGTGTGTTACCCTACTAATGTGTAGTATATCAATGTATAGTGTGTTACCCTACTAATGCCTAGTATATCAATGCTCCAATTCATGTCTGTGTCATTCTTAATCCAAGAATATTCACAGTGGGGAGCTTCCTGTCATGTGTTATTATATGGGCCACGGCACAGCGAGCCACCTGCAGCATGACAAAATCCTAATGTCAGGGGATGAGATCATGTGGAAGCCTGGTGACTAGGACACATTGTGCTACATACATCAACTGGGTTTGACAGAAACCACCTATGTTTTTGGATGAGTAGTGCTTAAATACACATTTATTTACTCTGCAAATTACCAATTGTATTTTTATTTAATTTGGTTTCTTAATAAACTGGTTAAGGAGGAGTGGAGGAGATAACACGCCAAGATATGTGTATGAAACCACTGCTGACACAGCCATTGTAGAAGATGTACACTGACTTCTGGCCAGGAGCCTTGACACCAGCAACTCTCACAGTGGAAAGCATTTTCCCATTCCAAGAGCCCTGAGCCCTCAATACAGTCCACCTCAGTCTGCTGTGTCTGCTCCCAGACATTCCATTCCATTTTCTCTCACATCCTTCACATTATGTGACTGCTGACTTTTGTTTCACAGACAATTGGTTCCTTGGCTCAGTTTCAACTTAGTACCCCCTTGCAAACAGAAGTGCTGTCAACTCATCCCCGATCCCCACTCTGTCCCGTCCGTTCTCACCATGGCCCAGGAGTCAGGACCACTTCAGTGTCCGATCAGATCCACTCCTCCTGACACCTCTCTTCCACAGGCCAATCAAGGGAGCTAAATCCCTATGACGATATCAATAGCTGAACCTGAGACCATTGGTTCTCCTTGTTTTACACTTGAAAATGTGGCGATGTCTCTCACTATAGCTTCAATTTGCTCCCACAAAGGGAAGGGAAACCATAAGTGTCTGAACATTTCAAATAGCACACCATTTTGGGACTTGTGCCCACACCTACCATCTCTYGACAATAAACAACATATGTAGATTGATAAATAAATTCACTTTATTAGATTCAGCTCTTGTGATCGCTTGGCGCAACCATCTCATTTGCTCCTGTGGTTGTTATCATTGATTGGGTGTGATCAGGGTCTAATAAACCACCTAATATGTTCCTGTGGTGGAGTTTTGATTGGTTAATGTAATATTCCTTATGTTTAATATCAATAATAAAGTAATGTCCAGACACAGATCCAGTTGATGGTCATTTATTTAGAAGTGTTGATTGGCTCACACACTCACGTTCGGGGATTGACTGACTACCATAAACTGTAGTACTATGGATCCACCATGAGGTGTCGTATTAGGTTAGTGTTGTCGTAAACAATTAGCAGTGTTACTGCAATGTTGTGCATAAACAATTACAGTTAATGTTCTAATTGAGCCTAATCTTGGGCTATATTCATCCATGCTGCAGCAGCGAGGCTCCTCTGTGGCCCCCTCCCTCCACAGGGAGTCAGTCTAACAGCTCTGTCTCCACTTTCCTTCCATCCCTAATCTTCAATGTTTCATCTTTTAATGGCTGCTCATTTCCTCCTTTCCACCCTTTTCTGTCTCCCTCTCTGCATCACTTTCCCATCATCCCTTATAGTGGTGCAGAGCTCCAGAGAACAGCTGTCAGTCACCTGTGGAAACAGTATAATAAGCTCAGACAACAAGACTGGGACTCAAAATTGTGCAGCCGTTAAATGTCCCTCCCAGTCGCAGTAAGCCTCCTTTTAAATCTGCATACTAGGAGAAGCTGGAATATTAAAGTGGGGCGTAGGGGCGGGTGAATGAGATGCAACGGGCACAGTTGGAATCAGTGTGGAATGAAGATGAAAATTCATTCCCAGTTTTTGCATTACCATCTTTCACTGCCAAGAAGAGCTTGGTCAGGTCCAAGGAGCAGAGAATTGGCTGGCAAATATTCTGCTGATCTATGGCTTCATACAGCTTTTTTCACAGGACAGAAACTGTTGCATTGCTGCCAGAGATGTAAAAAAAATGGTAGGACACCACTTGTATACAGATTGTCAGTCTGAGAGGGAAGTGCTAAGTGAAAGTGATGGGGTCACCTTGGGGTCATGATAGGGGCTGGACCAAATGATTGATGTATTACAATAATTGATTACGCTTATTTACATTTACATTACATTTAAGTCATTTAGCAGACGCTCTTATCCAGAGCGACTTACAAATTGGTGCATTCACCTTATGATATCCAGTGGAACAACCACTTTACAATAGTGCATCTAACTCTTTTAAGGGGGGGGGGGGGTTAGAGGGATTACTTTATCCTATCCTAGGTATTCCTTAAAGAGGTGGGTTTCAGGTGTCTCCGAGGTGGTGATTGACTCCGCTGACCTGGCGTCGTGAGGGAGTTTGTTCCACCATTGGGGTGCCAGAGCAGCGAACAGTTTTGACTGGGCTGAGCGGGAACTGTACTTCCTCAGAGGTAGGGAGGCGAGCAGGCCAGAGTGGATGAACGCAGTGCCCTTGTTTGGGTGTAGGGCTGATCAGAGCCTGAAGGTACGGAGGTGCCGTTCCCCTCACAGCTCCGTAGGCAAGCACCATGGTCTTGTAGCGGAGCGAGCTTCAACTGGAAGCCAGTGGGAGAGAGCGGAGGAGCGGGGTGACGTGAGAGAACTTGGGAAGGTTGAACACCAGACGGGCTGCGGCGTTCTGGATGAGTTGTAGGGGTTTAATGGCACAGGCAGGGAGCCCAGCCAACAGCGAGTTGCAGTAATCCAGACGGGAGATGACAAGTGCCTGGATTAGGACCTGCGCCGCTTCCTGTGTGAGGCAGGGTCGTACTCTGCGTACTCTGCGAATGTTGTAGAGCATAAGACCTACAGGAACGGGTCACCGCCTTATTGTTGTATTAATAGAAGCGGAATGGGCTATAAGACCCTCCCCCACTACATTTATAGGGTCCTGGACCACAGATTAGCAATATATGCATTATAAGGTTTAATATTGTTCCACAGTTCTTTTCTAGTCTCTGCCTCTTATAAGAAACGGTCTGAGAGATGTGTGAGTTATTGCAGTCAAAACAGGGTGTCTGTGAGAAAGCACCTCAAGGCTAAAAGAGATACATAGACACAGAACCCTGCAGGGGTGTAACGGGTGTCGTCGTCTGAAGAGGAAGAATCGGACCAAAGCGCAGCGTGGTAAGTGTTCATGACTTTTATTGAACTGAACACTGGAACAAAATAACAAAGAGAATAAARGAAACCGAAACAGTCCTGTCAGGTGCAGAAAACACTAAACAGAAAATAACTACCCACAAAACACGGGTGGGAAAATGCTACCTAAGTATGGTTCCCAGTCAGAGACAACGATAGACAGCTGTTCCTGACTGAGAACCATACCCGGCCAAAACAAAGAAATACCAAAACATAGAAAAATGAACATAGAATGCCCACCCAAATCACACCCTGACCAAACCAAAATAGTGCCATAAAAGCTCTCTAAGGTCAGGTCGTGACAAGGGGAGTAAAGAGATAAGAGACAAGTCAGACATACCACTGTAAGCCACACGGGAATTGAAAATTACTGCTGAGCCCTTAGAAAACACTGGACTACTGTTTTCTCCTGCAAGTTTGCATTACTGTATATGCATGGGCTTGGTCTCATGAGTAGAAGGTGTTGACGTAGGCAGTTACATCACTAGGGGTTGACTGCAAGCATATTAAAGCAACTTTGACCTTTTTTATTTTGCAGAACTTACTCGGAAACATGCGTGCTATGTTCTCGTTGTCAACTTCTGTCTGCAATTGCATTAATAAAGGTTTGATTGATTGATGTACTTAAAAATATTGTCTGATTGCTGATTTCACCAATAAGCCAATGATTGACAAGGAACAATGAACCTACCCCAACAAAAGCTAGGAGCTGAGTCACCACAGAAAGGAGGGTCGTTTGATGGTTCGAGCCAACATGTCCATTACCACAGCGATGTGTCCTGGTCTTAACTCCTGTCCTGATGCCTTGCTATATCATGTAATGGTTTCTAAAGACCAGCATGCTAATGGGGAAGACAGAAATCAAATGTCACTACAGAATATAAATTAACTGGTGGAACATTTTAAAGGCAGAGAAAAGAAAAATGTGTTTGTGAGCTAGATATTTACTAGAGTTGTCTAAATGTCAAACTAGGGTTGCATGCTTTTCTTTCCAGTAACTGGCATTCTGGCCCCACAGGCCTTAATGCGATCCAGAGGCTATTCAATCTTGTGTGTGTGTGTGTGTGTGCCCGCACGCGTGCTGTGTGAGACCACGCTAACTGGGACAGGAGCCAAGGGAGAATTTCTCTCCAGCTGCTCCTCCCAGCCTGCCTCTGTACCCCAGGGTTATCCCTCTCCTCTGGGACATCACCACACAGAACACATCCAGCTACCTCAGTTTCACAACATGGCTGAAGGGGAGAGAGAGTGTTTGGGGTTAGAAGAGGCTAAATGAGCGCCTGACAGACCAGCCTGGTGCCTGTCACAGTCTTATTGAGAATCTATCGCGCTGGCTCCTTTTTCTCAGAATACAGTTATAACACAATCACTAGTGTCAATATGCTTAAACCTACAAGTGGCACTTCAGTTAGTTGTTTGTAGACACATGCAACTCTGCAAGTCCAGCTAACCAGATGCTAGAATACAAGGGGATTTCTTTTGTCTGGTGCCCATTTGTGTGAGATAACCGTAAAGTGCAATGTTTGCCAYGATTGTCCTAAAATGCTCAGTCAAGCACAACCTTTCAGAAATGATCAGAGTCCAAGGAAAAGCTTTTATTCATGTCATAATTAGATCAAGGAATGGCCCCTGGAGTTCTGGGAACATGGCTTGACAGTTCCTTTGGAACAAACATTCTTAGAACACTGAAAAGAAAATGGACAAGATGAGGTTACTTATACTTACAGCTATTTGCTCCATGTGAAGCATAAGGCTGAAACAAGCTCACATCATGACTGCAACATGAGGTGAGCTGAGTATTGCATCTAACCATGTAGTGGGAACCAAAATGTGTTTACTGGTAGTGTGTAGTGTGGTAGTGTGTCTGGTAATGTGTTTACTGACACCCAGAACATGATTTATTGTTTGCAGGCCTTTGACACCGGTTGCAGGGGGCAGAAACATTGCACTGAGATCCTTTGAACTCTGGTAGCCTGGAGTGCTTATTTTTGTGGCCACTGAGATGTAAAGCTATGTTGGCTCAAGGTACTCTTCAATTTGTTGCTTGGAGATAAGGCTCAGATATATAGATCCTGCTTGTCCGACTCTGTAGCACACAGTCCCCTATAAAAGTGCCAAGCAGAGTCTGCACTTGAGCCCTTTGCAGGCCAGATAATCATGGTCCACCTCATTTGCTGATTGAAGCACTTTTTCCCCATTGAACATAGAGAAATCTATTTAGGTTTGTCAGATATGGTCTCATTTTGAAAGAATAAGCCACACAGAAGAAAATATATTACTTCTTCAAGCCCGGAGTGCATTTAGGCTGACCACTGTTCCTCAACTCTCCCTCAATCATGCTTGGCGAAATAGGTTTTTCTCAAATCCTCTTTATGTAATCATATTTACTGCCAAGCGCCTCATTGGGGAGGAGTTAAGTGGGAGGGAGAGAGCCAGTCAGAGGGGCCATACATAGTTGAACTCCACTGATTCTAATGACATATGATGATGTCACTTAAGGGCTCATTGAAAAGAAGGCTTGGATCACATACAATTCAGTTCCACACTGCAGAGTTGAAGGCATTCTGTACATGTTTTCAATCAGCTCCCTGTTTTCAGTGGCATCGATAGACATACATCAATTTTAATGTTGTAAAATAAATCTCAAACACATGAAATTAGTAAAAGTGCATGCAAAAGTTGTGACAAATAATCATAGTACTATTTGGAGCAATACAGTAAACAAGTACTGACAAACCTACTGTAGAAGTCCTCAACATTATTTCAGAACGCCTCTTTCCTCTCCAAGAGCTGGAATGAATATTCTCAGGGCAGGGAAAACACTGCTTTGATGGTTATGAAACAGTCTACTTTATTTTTACATTGTTTTCTAGGATTCTTATTCAACTCTTTCTGTATCGGGTAGACGGAGAGACACGAAGTTGACCTCTTCATAGCGTGGGTGGGTGTTACCACATCAAGAGCTGGTCGACAAGAGCATGGAGTTTGACTTTGCTCAAATCATTGATGATCATTGCATGATGATTTTGGGGGGATTTTGGAAAAAAAGTGACATTGCAATATWATGCAAGCATATTCCTAACCCCATACTTCCCTTCGTTGCCAAATTATTTTAAACAAATAGATGTTTGAGAGCAACTAGCTTTGCAATGCAACATTTCCATTGTGGTTCTGTTCTTGTCTTTAAGCAAATGTCAAAGGCTGTATCCACACCTGGGCCTGGAACTGTTCATGTTCTCTGACGTGCTCTGAGTTTATAGTAAACACAGCGTATTGAGTTAAATGCTACCATTTGTCAGCAAACACACTTATTTCCAGGAATATTTTTACACCTCATGTGATAAGTGATAAGGCGCACGTTTCATGATGCTGCACAAAATGTAATTTGGAGATCAGAATTGACAGATCTTCAAATGCTAAATTCATTTCACATTACACAAAAACCTATGCTAAATCTAAACAGTGATGCAAAAGATATTCACCTGACCTGAATAAGTCAATAAATAAAAAGTAAAGGGTGTACACAGAAAATGTGTCTGGGATGTTGTGGGTCAGGCAAGGCGTGCAGAGCAGGCCTGCAGGTAGCCAGAGGGAGGGGGCTTGGTGAAGCCCCCATGTGACATGTCAGTTAACCCATTTGTTTCCCAGACATGCCACTATGCAAATTTTATACCATTAGTAACCCAAACATGTAATCCATATTGCTTAATATATATGTTAATGTTCTCTGACATGCGCTCTGGGTTTGCCTATAATAAAATGAACAAACAAGTACCCCCATTCGCCAGTCCCAATATTTTACCTTTATTTAACTAGGCAAGTCAGTTAAGAACAAATTCTTATTTTCAATGACGACCTAGGAACAGTGGGTTAACTGCCTTGTTCAGGGGCGTAATGACGAATGTTTACTTTGTCAGCTCGGGGATTCGATCTTGCAACCTTTCCGTTACTAGTCCAATGCTCTAACCACCTGCCGCCCCACTAGGCTATTTATATACCTCAGCCCACTTACCCACACACCTAAACTCAATTACCCACACACCCCAGCCCTGTTAACACACACACACCCTAAAATTGGTACAATCAAGTACCGATACACCCATATCCTAGATCCTTTGCCAATACACCTGTTACTTGCATATATCTGCCTTGTTACACTTTCCTTAGCCCTGTATTCCCCAAGTCACCAACAGTAACCTATATTCAGCTATTCGATGCACATTCCAACACTGTTATTTGCATATCTTAGTCATGCGACCTCTAACCTGTTTACGCTAATAATTTCCTAAGTCAATCCATAGTACAGTGGTATAACAAATGTGCCCCAGACCGATTAACTTTTTTCATACCACAAACGTGTTGCCAGAAAGGTTTTGAATGGGCAATAGACGTCCATCCAGACACATTACCTGTACTAGCCTTGAGTATCCCTACACTACATTACTAACGTAAACCAGACAAATCCATGAGCATACTCATATAACTGCAGGTCTACCCTAGTGCCCAAGCCTCAACATTCATACAAACCAGATCTATACTTGTACTTCAGTCCCAATTGTCATAGAAACCAGGTCTACACCTGTACACCTGTTCACCTCCAATGTACATACCTACAAAGTCAGCACCTGTGCTTGAACCCAGTAAGTCCTCGAAGCCATGTCTAAATGTGCCAAAGCCTGAAAACTCAAACTGTAAACTAGGTATACCCCGGCACCTCAGCCCAAATACCCATACAAACCAGGTTTACACCTGTGGCTACAGTATGTCCCAATACCCTGATAAACCAGGTCTACCCTTGTGACTATCCAGCAAAACACCACATAAACAAGGTCTACCATTGTGCAAGAGACACTAAACAAACCTATTAAAATGTTATATTTGTTAAGTTATTATTACACTAATTCAGATTATGGGTTCATACATGAACAACTCCACCTGAAATAACAAAATATGATGTTTTAAAGTCAAAGTCACTTATTTAAACATAGGTAAAGGCTAATGCATAATGGTAGATTAATCTGTAAGATCATCTTGATCAACTACAGTGCATTCGGAAAGTATTCAGACCCCATGACTTTTCCCACTTTGTTATGCCTTATTCTAAAATTGATTAAATATATATTTTTCCCCTCATCAATCTACACACAATACCCCATAATGACAAAGCAAAAAGAGGTTATGACATTTTTGAAAATGTATTAATTTAAAACTGAAATATCACATCACATAAGTATTCAGACCCTTTACTCAGTACTTTGTTAAAGCACCTTTGGCAGTAATTACAGCCTCGAGTCTTCTTGGGTATGATGCTACAAGTTTGGCACGCCTGTATTTGGGGAGTTTCTTCCATTCATCTCTGCAGATCCTGTCAAGCTCTGTCAGGTTGGATGGGGAGTGTCGCTACACAGCTATTTCCAGGTCTCTCCAYAGATGTTCGATCGGGTCCAAGTCTGGGCTCTGGCTGGGCCACTAAAGGACAGTCAGAAACTTGTCCCYAATCCACTCCTGCATTGTCTTGGCTGTGTGCTTAGGGTCGCTGTCCTGTTGGAAGGTGAACCTTCGCACCAGTCTGAGGCCCTGAGCGCTCTGGAGCAGGTTTTCATCAAGGTCTCTATATGCTCCATTCATCTTTCCCTCGATCCTGACTAGTCTCCCAGTCCCTGCCACTGAAAAACATCCCCACAGCATGATGCTGCCACCATGCTTCACCGTAGGGATGATGCCAGGTTTCCTCCTGACGTGACGCTTGGCATTCTGGCCAAAGAGTTCAGTCTTGGTTTCATCAGACCAGAGAATCTTGTTTCTCTTGGTCTGAGTCCTTTAGGTGCCTTTTGGCAAACTCCAAGCAGGCTGTCATGTGCCTTTTACTGAGGATTGGCTTCCATCTGGTCTAGAGGTTGACCGATTATGATTTTTCAARGCCAATACCGATTATTGGAGGACCAAAAAAAGCTGATACCGATTAAATCGGACGATTTTTATATATATTTGTAATAATGCCAATTACAACAATAATGAATGAACAATGAACACTTATTTTAACTTAATATAATACATAAATAAAATCTATTTAGTCTCAAAGAAATAATGAAACATGATAAATTTGGTTTAAATAATGCAAAAACAGTGTTGGAGAAAAAAGTAAAAGTGCAATATGTGCCATGTAAAAAAGCTAACTTTTAAGTTCCTTGCAGAACATATGAAAGCTGGTGGTTCAATAATCCCAGTTCTTCAATATTCCCAGTTAAGAAGATTTAGGTTGTAGTTATGACACGTCGACTATTTCTCTCTATACCATTTGTATTTCATATACCTTTGACTATTGGATGTTCTAATAGGCACTTTAGTATTGCCAGCCTAATCTCAAGAGTTGATAGGCTTGAAGTCATAAACAGCGCTGTGATTCAAGCATTGCTAAGAGCTGCTGGCAAACGCAGTAAAGTTTGAATGAATGCTTACGAGCATGCTGCTGCCTACCACCGCTCAGACTACTCTATCAAATAATAGACTTAATTATATTACACAGAAATATGAGCCTTTGGTCATTGATATGGTCAAATCTGGAAACTATCATTTCGAAAACAAAATGTTTATTCTTTCAGTGAAATACAGAACCGTTCTGTATTTTATCGAACGGGTGGCACCCTCAGTCTAAATATTGCTGTTACATTGCACAACCTTCAATATTATGTCATAATTATGTAAAATTCTGGCAAATTAGTTCACAACGAGCCAGGTGGCCCAAACTGTTGCATATACCCTGACTCTGCGCGCAATGAACGCAAGAGAAGTGACACAATTTCCCTAGTTAATATTGCCTGCTAACATGAATTTATTTTAACTAAATATGCAGGTTTAAAAATATATACTTCTGTGTATTGATTTTAAGAAAGGCATTAATGTTTATGGTTAGGTACATTCGTGCAATGATTGTGCTTTTTTCGCGAATGTGCTTTTGTTAAATCATCCCCCGTTTGGCGAAGTTGGCTGTGATTCGATGATATATTAACAGGCACTGCATTGATTATATGCAACGCAGGACACGCTAGTTAACCTAGTAATATCATCAACCATGTGTAGTTAACTAGTGATTATGTGTAGATTGCTTTTTATAAACATAAGTTTAATGCTAGCTAGCAACTTACCTTGGCTCCTTGCTGCACTCGTGGAATGCAATGTAATCGGCATCCAAAAATGCCGATTACCGATTGTTATGAAAACTTGAAATCGGTCCAAATTAATCGGTTGACCTCTAGTCTGGTCACCATAAAGGTATGATTGGTGGAGTGCTGCAGAGAAGGTTGTCCTTCTGGAAGTTTCTCCAATCTCCACCACAGAGGAACTCTAGAGCTCTGTCAGAGTGACCATCGGGTTCTTGGTCACCTCCCTGACCAAGGCCCTTCTCCCCCGATTGCTCAGTTTGGCCGGGCGCACAGCTCTAGGAAGAGTCTTGGTGGTTCCAAARMTCTTCCATTTAAGAATGACTGATGCCACTATGTTCTTGGGGACCTTCAATGCTGCAGACATTTTTTGGTACCCTTCCCCAGATCTGTGRCTCGACACAATCCTGTCTCGGAGTTATACGGACCTCATGGCTTGGTTTTTGCACTGACATGCACTGTCAACTGTGGGACATTATATAAACAGGTGTGTGCCTTTCCAAATCATGTCCAATCAATTCAATTTACCACAGGTGTACTCCAATCAAGTTGTAGTAACATCTCAAGGATAAATCAATGGAAACAGAATGCACCTAAGCTCAATTTTGAGTCTCATAGCAAAGGGTCTAAATACTTACAGTACCAGTCAAAAGTTGACACACCTACTCATTCAAGGGGTTTTCATTATTTTTTACTATTTTCTAGTAAAGACATCAAAACTATGAAAGAACACATATGCCAATTTGTAAGTCGCTCTGGATAAGAGCGTCTGCTAAATGACTTAAATGTAATGTAAATGTAATATGGAATCATGTAGTAACCAAAAATGTGTTAAACAAATCAAAATGTTATATTTTACATTCTTCAATGTACATTTTGCTACATAAGACTACATATTTACAAATAAAATATATTTTTTAAATCAACAATGTATTTGTTCTTTAAGTGTCGAAAACAGACTTTTGGTGGCAAATTTGTCTGAACTATACCTTTGAATTGTATGCTTGTGACCATTTTGAGAAATCATATGAAACTTCAGAAAAATACTAGACACCTTAATAATGCACCATATATGACTTATTTGTTGATAAGTACAACTTTAAATTCTCTAGAGCCTGTAAAGTACAATTAATAATTTTTTACTATTATGATTGATGGGATTAAGTCCCACAGTTGACAGTGCATGTCAGTGCAAAAACCAAGCCATGAGGTCAACGAAATTGTCCGTGTACTGCAGGAGTAAATAACCCTGAGATCTGCAATCAGACCATGGATAAAACCACACACACACACACAGCCTTAGCAGACAAGGTTTATTCATCTATAAGTCCATGCTAGGTAAAGCTCCGCCTTATCTCAGTTCACTGGTCACGATATCAACACCCACCCGTAGCACGCGCTCCAGCAGATATATCTCACTGATCATCCCAAAAGCCAACACCTCATTTGGCCGCCTTTCCTTCCAGTTCTCTGCTGCCTGTGACTGGAACGAATTGCAAAAATCGCTGAAGTTGGAGACTTTTACCTACCTCATCGCCTTACTGTTTTTATTTATTTACTTTTCTGCTCTTTTGCACACCAGTATCTCTACTTGCTCATGATCATCTGATGATTTATCACTCCAGTGTTAATCTGCTAAATTGTAATTATTCGCTCCTATGGCCTATTTATTGCCTACCTCATGCCTTTTGCACACAATGTATATAGACTCATTTTGTTTTGTTTCCTACTGTGTTATTGACTTGTTTACTCCATGTGTAACTCTGTGTTGTTGTCTGTTCACACTGCTATGCTTTATCTTGGCCAGGTCGCAGTTGTAAATGAGAACTTGTTCTCAACTAGCCTACCTGGTTAAATAAAGGTGAAATAAATAAAAAATWAAAAAGTGGGTTTAGCCTTGTTCACACTGGCTGTTTGAAGTGACACAAGTCAAATAAAAAAAATAAAAAGTTGTTATTTTTCCTGCAGTCTGAACAGCCAAAAAGCACATCAAACTCGATATTTCATGGTTTGAAATCCTTTACAAATCTGATTCCTGGAAATGTGACTTGTCTGAAAAGTCATATCTGATTTATTTGCCCTCTAGTGGGTTTGAGACTTATTGGTCAGATTGTGTTGCTTGCTAGCTACTCTGTTGACAGTTTGTAAACAATTAACAAGCTACCACATGTTTTTGTCAAACAGTTTAGTGAACATGCTAAACAGCTACCTAGCTAGCTAGTTGACTGCTGTGGCTAGCCAAAAATGACTTGTTTTGAAAGTTGGATCATCTTATCCTGAGGCTTTAAGTGTTCTTACACTATGATTTGAACACTCAAAGCTACTGGGAAACTTCCATGGCAAGCACTGTTGTCACCTTAGCTTGCTACATAACTTCTGAGTGATAGAAAGCAAGAACACCACTATACACACCCGCCATTACCATGACAACTAGCATAGCCATGTCAGCAAATGACTAGTCTGCAAACACACAAATCTGGTCACTTGTAACTTGCTGTTTGGACAGTCAGTATTCCAATACGGATTTGAAAAACAAAACAAATTTGAGCATTAAGGCGTCCTGTGTGAACAAACTTGAATGTCACTCTTGTTTACCTGTCCCTAGTCAGTCAGATGGAACACTAAACTGGCGTTGTTTATAGAAGCATGGTGACACACACAGTCTTGTGGCACTCTGTCCTAGCTTTAGATGCTGGAGGACAGGAGACGACGGACAGATAAGACTGACAGTAACACTGACAGCGGGCACGCTGCCAGACAGACAGACAGAGTGGTGCCTGGCAGAAATCCCACCCACATGCCACACAAAATGGCCAGAGAGTCTCAGTGAATGAGGCGAGACAAGCATCCCTGAGTGTACTGCAGGAGTAAATAACCCTGAGATCTGCAATCAGACCATGGATAAAACCACACACACACACACACACGCAGCCTTAGCAGTCAAGGTTTATTATGCACACAGCATACCAATTCCCCCCTGACCCTGTCCACCTATAGCAGCCAGCAACTGTAGTGCTGCTCAATAACACAAACAACCATTTTTGGCCACAACACCTTCAACCGCAGTTTAGGAGAAAATGGCAGTCTACCAGACTTTAAATCATCCAGGACAACTGATCTTTGTTGGTTGTCAGGGAGATGAATTACTCCTCCTGCCATAAAACCATAATAAATTAGGTTAGGGGTTCTTAAACTTTTCCAGACTGGGACCCAAATAAGAAATCCTGTGTTTTCTTGAGACCAAAGCTTATGAAAACATGTAACTATACGTAAATATCGGTACATTTTATTGCCCTTATGCCTAAAACAAATGCAATATAGACAAATAACAAAATACTCATATAAATAGCTATTCATGTTTATTTTTCCCCATTAAACACTCTTACATATCTGTCTAGGTTGGAACTGTTGCTGTTAAAATACATGAAATCCTTTTCATTCTGAAATGGAATAAACTGATTGATCACAACACACAGATGTATAACAGAACACACACACAGGCTCAGTTTTTGATAGTAAAACCATAAGTAACTGTAGATAAAAAATTGATCAGGCCTACTGTACATATTACTGTACAAAGTATTGTTGAAAAAAAGGTCTAGGCTGAAACGATTGCTGTTAAAATACAATAAAAATTTCAACTAATTCTGAACTGGAAAAAAACTGACTGATCACATCACACAAATGTAGATAAGAAAATACACTGCTCAAAAAAATAAAGGGAACACTTAAACAACACAATGTAACTCCAAGTCAATCACACTTCTGTGAAATCAAACTGTCCACTAGGAGCAAACTGATTGACAATAACATTTCACATGCTGTTTGTGGCAAATGCGAATAGACAAAAGGTCAATTGTGTTTCTTTGTGTGCTGTCTTGTGTGTTGGTGTTTTTGGTTTGTTTGTTTAGTGTGTGGGTTGTTGGGGTGGGTGGAACTTTGATAGCAATTAGCAAGACCCCAATAAAGGAGTGATTCTGCAGGTGGTGACCACAGACCACTACTCAGTTCTATGCTCCTTGGCTGTGTTTTGGTCACTTTTGAATGCTGGCGGTGCTTTCACTCTAGTGGAGCATGAGACGGAGTCTACAACCCACACAAGTGGCAGGTAGTGCAGCTCATCCAGGATGGCACATCAATGCGAGCTGTGGCAAGAAGGTTTGCTGTGTCTGTCAGCGTAGTGTCCGAAGCATGGAGGCGCTACCGGAGACAGGACAGTACATCAGGAGACGTGGAGGAGCCGTAGGAGGCAACAACCCAGCAGGGACCGGCTACCATCCGCTTTGTGTAAGGAGGAACAGGAAGGACACTGCCAGAGCCCTGCAGGAATGACCTCCAGCAGCGGCACGAAGCTCTCAACCAACCTGATTACATTGCACTCCACGAGGAGCCTGCTGTTATGCGAATGCAGTAGAAGCCAAGTGTAAGTTGCTAGCTAGCATTAACTTATCTTATAAAACACAATCAATCTCATAATCACTAGTTAACTACACATGGTTGATGATATTACTAGTTTTATCTAGCGTGTCCTGCGTTGCATATAATGATGCGCGTGCGTATCGTTGCTCCAATGTGTAGCCTACCGCATAGAGAGCAGTCGATAATGCCTTTCTTAAAATCAATAACAAAGTTATATATATTTTAACCTGCATATTTATGCTATAAATCCAGTTTCAAATCCAGGTCAATTATTAACCAGGTGTAAATTGTGTCTATCTCTCCGTTGGTGATGCGCTCGATGCACGCAGAGTCAGTGTATATGCGAAATACCAGTGTTGGGCCGGCCCTAATTCGGACCAGAATTGATTTACGTAATTTATGACATAACACTTGAAGGTTGTTGCAATGTAAAGCGAATATTAGATTGTTATAGGATGCCACCGTTTCGATATTTAAGAATATACGGAACGGTTTCTCTGTATTTCTCACTGAAAGAATTAATACGTCTTGTTTTCGTAGATGAAGTTGTCGCGCATTCGACCATATTAATGACCTAAGGGCTCGTCATTCTGCGCTGTTCGTTATTAGGTTTTTAACTAAGGCTATGTAATTTGATAGAGCAGTCTGACTGAGCGATAGGTGGCACCAGAGGCTCGTAAGCATTCATTCAAAACAGCACCGGTTCGTCTTTCATTTCCAGTAGCATCTGCATGCTGTTTATGAATTCACGAGCATATGCAGACTCCCAAGAATTAGGCTGGTGTAGCACCGATGTGGAAATGACTAGTAGTTAGCGGGTGCGCCGCTGAATAGCGTTTCAAACGTCACTCGCTCTTGAGACGCTTGAGTAGTGTTCCCTTGCTCTGCATGGCTATACGCTGCTTCGAAGGCTTGGCTGTTGTCGGATGTGTTCCGCTGGTTGAGCCCAGGTAGCAGCGAGGAGAGGAATGAAGCTATACTGTTACACCTGGGGCAATACCAAAGTCGGCTTTATAAGACCATCCAATAGTCCAAATGTATATGAAATACAAATCGTTCATAAGAGAAATAGTCCTATATTCCCTATAATAACTAACAACCTAAAACTCTTACCTGGAATATTGAAGACTCATGTCGTAAAAGGAACCACAAGCTTTCATATATGTTCTCATGTCGTGGAGCAAGGAACTTAAACGTTAGCTTTTCTTACTATGGGCACATACATGCACTTTTACTTTCTTTATCCAAACACTTTGTTTTTGCATTATTTAAACCAAATTTGAACATGTTTCATTATTTATATTTGAGGCTACACTTGATTTGAATTGTATTATATTAAGTTAAAATCAAGTGTTCATTCAGTTATTTGTTGTATAAATTGTCATTATCAAATAAAATAAAATAAAATCGACAGATTAATCTGGATCGGCTTTTCTTTTGTCTTGTAACGACTCCCACCGAAGGTGGCTCCCCCTTCTGTTCGGTGAGCGCTCGCGGTCGGTACGTCAACCGGCCATACTAGCTGCCACTGACTTTTTCCTCCCCCTCCCTTTTTGTTGAGTAGTGACACCTGTTTGTGGTTAGGGTGATTTGTGGGGCTTTATTACCCAGCAGCCCGGCCTGCTGGGTGTGCGGGATTGTTGTGTGTACAGTTTGTACATGCTTGTGTGTCAGGGTACGTGTACGTTGGTTTGTGATTTTCGTGTTTCTCACTTTGTTTGTGGTGAAGCATTAGTTTTAGAGTAGCGTCGTGTTTTCACCCGTGTGGGGAATTAAATTTGGAACGCTACTCTGAACTCTGTCTCCTGCATTTGACTCCTTTCATCCACTACACCCCCGGCATTACAGTCCTCCAATAATCGGTATGGTATCGGCGTTGAAAAATCATAAATCGGTCGACCGCTATACTGTACTCCCTTATTTCTGCTAAATGATAACAATGCCTTGCTAGCTGACTTTTCCACTGTCGAAGCATTGTTTCCTGATGCATTCTGCCCTGTTCTGAAATAACTCCATGGGTTTACCGTCATGCTGTGAATGTTTGGTCAGGACGTGTCGTTTTAATTTGTTAGTTTTGTGAGACTCATTACTAAGCACTCCCCTGCACAAAACATATTGTGGGTGCTCTTCGTATTAAACCAAGATAGCGAAACTAATCGCTGTATTTGCGTTTCAAGACAATTGAGCGCAGTCAGAACTTGTGGCTACCTTGAGTCCATTTGATCACAGCGGCGAGTGGGACTGACCACTTTGAAACTTTGAATAGGATTTTAGCGAATGTAGTTTAAGGCTGTATCACATCCGGCCGTGATTGGGAGTCCCATAGGGCGGCGCACAACTGGCCCAGCGTCGTCCGGGTTTGGCCGGAGTAGGCCGTCATTGTAAATAAGAATTTGTTATTAACCGACTTGCCCAGCTAAATAAAACAAATAATTATGTTTGGTTTTCCTTGAATCAGTGAAAATAACCATTTCACCTGTCCTTTTTATCCATACTGAAATTGTTAATTACAACTGTGAGCCTTCATCCTTACTGCAGAACTTCGGGTAGAAAGAGAGGAAATCAAACCTGAACACCCATCTCTAAAGAGTGCCCACGCACACGAAAAATAAGCTTATTCTTTTCATTATTCTCCCCCATGTACCCAGTTCCCTACTTCATTTAGCTTTGGTGTTTGGGTTTATGGGAGAAGCACCTGAATCACTGCAGTGCCCCTCACTGTGGGCGAGTGAGTGGTGTGTAAAGCTAGATCCTTCTCCAGGTAGAATACACCCCTTCTTCCTTGCATCCCACACAATCCAGAGAGAAGCCTTCCTCTGGGCTCCAGGCTCCAACACTTCAGCATTGAGTCTCCATCTCTCACACGCTTCGGGAGGAGTGAGGTATACAATACAAAATACCCAAATTGGCCATAAGGGTGCGACTTGTGGAGTTATGTGGCAAGTAGCCTAGAGGTTAAGAGCATCGGGCCAGTAACCGAATGGTCACTGGTTTGAATCCCTGAGCCGACTGGGTAAACAATATGTTGATGTGCCCTTAAGCAATGAGTGCCTGCTAAATGACTAAAATGAAAAYAATAATGAAAACGAGACAACGCTAAAGCAAAATATCATAATGGGTGGACCATATGGTGAAATTAGATATGAGGTAAGTCTCTGGCTGAACTGGCTCTTATTGTCAGGGAAAACTTCTTAAAAAAGGTCTAATGCAGCCGTTTTTAATCTCAATATCAAATTATTTCTGGTTAACAATTTAGTACCTTATTGTGATTGTTTTCAATTAAAATGGAAACAAAAAAAGCTTTTGGGGAAAGAGCAATTTCTAAAGCAATAATTATGTTCAGACCATCTGGGAACGGTCTGAGTGGGGAGGGGAAAACTGAATATAAACTGTTATTGGCAGAAAGGTTTGGAACCCTTTCTTATTGGTCTATTAACTCATTTACCACCTGGTGATGTAACCAGGCGGGCCATTCTCCATCCCACCAAAACAGGCAGAGATGTCAGGTTTTTTCAAACAGCTCTTACACTAAAAGGGCATTATAATTATTTTCACAATTTCACAGTATTATTCCAACCTCAGTGTGTAAATATATATAAAACAAGAAAATCACGTTTTTGTCTGCACGGGGCATTTAAAGTCACAGTTTAATCAAATTCAGAATAATAGGCGCTTAGAAAATGATAGTGTTGCTGTGTAAATATCTGAGAAAGCAAGAAAATACATCTCAATTGGATCTTTGTTTGCACCCATAAATCAATTAGCCAGAGATAAACATCAGTGTAATGCTCACAACACTAATGTCTAGAGCCAGCCAGGTTGGAGTGCGTGCACGCATCCTCCTCCAACAGACTAACCTGCTTTCCAGTTCTCTTGTAAACAGCCCACAGTTTCACACGGTCCTGTTCAATTATGTAACAGTCAGTTGCATAAGAGAACAGAGTGAGAGAGAGCAGCCAATCAAGCATGACACAGTGAGCTCCTCTCATCAACACCACGGCAGTTACGTGTATCAACAATCATCTGAGTCTTCAGCTGTGGCTAGTTGTCTCGGACAGAATATAGAGAGAACGGAAAGAACTACACTATAAGCTTTTAAAATCAGTCAATCCCCTCAACATATAATGGTAGTGCTCTGGGCCCAGTTTTTCCAAAGTTATCGGATAGGATTAAATGCAAATTAATAGAATGAATAGAACAGACAAATCATTGAGTTGAATATAAATGCAACATGTAAAGTGTTGGTCCCATGTTTCATGAACTGAAATAAAAGATCCCAGAAATGTTCCATATGCACAAAAAAACATTTCTCTCAAATGTTGTGTACACATTTGTTTACATCCCCGTTAGTGAGCATTTTATCCTTTGTCAAGATAATCCATCCACCTGACAGGTGTGGCATATCAAGAAGCTGATTAAACAGCATGAACATTACACAGGTGCACCTTGTGCCTGGGACAAGGCCACTTTAAAATGTGCAGTTTTGTCACAACACTATGCCACAAATGTCTCAAGTTGAGGGAGCGTGCAATTGGCATGCTGACTGCAGGAATGTCCACCAGAGCTTTTGTCAGATAATTTTATATTAATTTCTCTACCATAAGCCACCTCCAACATTGTTTTAGAGAATTTGGCAGTATGTCCAACCCGSCCTCACAACCGCAGACTGTGTGTAACCACGCCAGACCAGGACCTCCACATCCGGCTTCTTCACCTGCGGGATCGTCAGAAGGGGGAGGTGGGGAGGCGTATTTCTGTCTGTAATAAAGCCCTTGTGGGGAAAAACTAATTCTGATTGGCTGGGCCTGGCCCCCAAATGGATGGGCCTATGCCCTCCTAGGCCCACCCATGGCTGCACCCCTGCCCAGTCATGTGAAATCCATAGATTAGGGACTAATAAATGCATTTCAATTGACTGATTTCCTTGTATCAACTGTAACTCAGCAAAATCTTTGAAATTGTTGCGTTTATATTTTTGTTCGGTAGATTTCTTTGCATTTAATCCTATAGCTGAAATCCGGATAGATAACTTTGGAAAAATTGGGCCCTGGAGGCTGAAATTGAATGGTTAAATGAATAAAATAAATTATTTGTTTCAACACGCAGTATCAAATTGGTTTTAAGTTGCATGAAATGGCCACGCTACATTATCAAACTCACAATTGTTTTTGTGAGATTAGACTGGTCTCCTCAGTGAATGGGAGGTCTCTTCCCTGGATGCACCGTACCATTATTGACAGTGTAAACAGATAGGCCAAGGCACAGATACGCAGAGGACATGCCTTTATGGAAAGGCAATGCATTTCAGGCTCCATTTCAACTCAAATAAAACACGTCTTTTTAAATTTAGCAGTTCATTCAATTATGACCATCACAGATATGAGCCACAGGAAAACCTTTAAAAGGCTTGGCCTTGTGGTAATTGAGAGCTAAGCTGAACCTCCCTATGAGCACAAGATATCAGAAAGAAATGTTTAGTTGAAAAGACATCTTTCAACCAATTTTGCTCACTGGGCTTGTCTAATGTACAGTACTGTGGWTGTAAGCACAGTAAATCATTTACACTTCTATTCTACAATAACCCATAACATTAAATTGTGTAGCACAGAGAGAGATTTAATACATCCTGTATTGACTAGAAAGCTGATATTGTATACAGACGAGAGAAGGAATATACAGTTGAAGTCAAAAGTTTACATACACCTTAGCCAAATACATTTAAACTCAGTTTTTCACAATTCCTGAAATTTAATCAGAGTAAAAATTCCCTGTCTTGGGTCAGTTAGGGTCAACACTTTATTTTAAGAATGTGAAATGTCAGAATAATAGTAGAGAGAATGATTTATTTCAGCTTTTATTTCTTTCATCACATTCCCAGTGGGTCAGAAGTTTACATACACTCAATTACTATTTGGGACTATTGCCTTTAAATTGTTTAACTTGGGTAAAACATTTTGGGTAGCCTTCCACAAGCTTCCCACAATAAGTTGGGTGAATTCTGTCCCATTCCTCCTGACAGAGCTGGAGTAACTGAGTCAGGTCTGTAGGCCTCCTTGCTCGCATGCACTTTTTCAGTTCTGCCCACAACTACTCTATAGGATTGAGGTCAGGGCTTTGTGATGGTCACTCGAATAGCTTGACTTTGTTGTCCTTAAGCCATTTTGCCACAACTTTGGAAGTATGCTTGGGGTCATTGTCCATTTGGAAGACCCATTTGCGACCAAGCTTTAACTTCCTGACTGATGTCTTGAGATGTTGCTTCAATATATCCACATAATTTTCCTGCCTCATGATGCCATCTATTTTGTGAAGTACACCAGCTCCTCCTGCAGCAAAGCACCCCTACAACATGATGCTGCCACCCCCATGCTTCACGGTTGGGATGGTGTTCTTCGGCATGCAWGCCACCCCCTTTTTCCTCCAATCAAAACAATGGTAATTATGGCCAAACAGTTCTATTTTTGTTTCATTAGACCAGAGGACATTTCTCTAAAAAGTACGATCTTTGTCCCCATGTGCAGTTGCAAACCGTAGTCTGGCTTTTTATGGCGGTTTTGGAGCAGTGGCTTCTTCCTTGCTGAGCGGCCTTTAAAGGTTATGTCAATATAGGACTCGTTTTACTGTGGATATAGATACTTTGTACCCGTTTCCTCCAGCATCTTCACAAGGTGCTTTTCTGTTGTTCTGGGATGGAATTGCACTTTTCGCACCAAAGTACGTTCATCTCTAGGAGACAGAATGCGTCTCCTCCCTGAGCGGTATGATGGCTGCATGGTCCTATGGTGTTAATACTTGCGTACTATTGTTTGCACAGATGAACGTGGTATCTTCAGGCGTTTGGAAATTTGTCCCAAGGATGAACCAGACTTGTGGAGATCTACAATTTCTTTTCTGAGGTCTTGGCTGATTTATTTTGGTTTCCCATGATGTCAAGCAAAGAGGCACTGGGTTTGAAGATAGGCCTTGAAATACATCCACAGGTACACCTCCAATTGACTCAAATTATGTCAATTAGCCTATCAGAAGCTTCTTAAGCCATGACATCATTTTCTGGAATTTTCCAAGTTGTTTAAAAGGCACATTCAACTTCGTATATGTAAACTTCTGACCAACTGAAATTGTGATACAGTGAATTATAAGTGAAATAATCTGTCTGTAAAAAATTGTTGGAAAAATGACTTGTGTCATGTACAAAAGTAGATGTCCTAACCGACTTGCCAAAACTATAGTTTGTTTACAAGAAATTTGTGGAGTGGTTGAAAAACGAGTTTTAATGACTCCAACCTANAGTACGATCTTTGTCCCCATGTGCAGTTGCAAACCGTAGTCTGGCTTTTTATGGCGGTTTTGGAGCAGTGGCTTCTTCCTTGCTGAGCGGCCTTTAAAGGTTATGTCAATATAGGACTCGTTTTACTGTGGATATAGATACTTTGTACCCGTTTCCTCCAGCATCTTCACAAGGTGCTTTTCTGTTGTTCTGGGATGGAATTGCACTTTTCGCACCAAAGTACGTTCATCTCTAGGAGACAGAATGCGTCTCCTCCCTGAGCGGTATGATGGCTGCATGGTCCTATGGTGTTAATACTTGCGTACTATTGTTTGCACAGATGAACGTGGTATCTTCAGGCGTTTGGAAATTTGTCCCAAGGATGAACCAGACTTGTGGAGATCTACAATTTCTTTTCTGAGGTCTTGGCTGATTTATTTTGGTTTCCCATGATGTCAAGCAAAGAGGCACTGGGTTTGAAGATAGGCCTTGAAATACATCCACAGGTACACCTCCAATTGACTCAAATTATGTCAATTAGCCTATCAGAAGCTTCTTAAGCCATGACATCATTTTCTGGAATTTTCCAAGTTGTTTAAAAGGCACATTCAACTTCGTATATGTAAACTTCTGACCAACTGAAATTGTGATACAGTGAATTATAAGTGAAATAATCTGTCTGTAAAAAATTGTTGGAAAAATGACTTGTGTCATGTACAAAAGTAGATGTCCTAACCGACTTGCCAAAACTATAGTTTGTTTACAAGAAATTTGTGGAGTGGTTGAAAAACGAGTTTTAATGACTCCAACCTAAGTGTATGTAAACTTCCGACTTCAACTGTATCTGCAGTGACAGTGTGTCCCTGAGCAGCCTTTGCACATCATCAGTTCACTCATTAGTTGAAAGAGCAGCACTTACATGTCTTTGATACAGAAGAAAATAAATGTCCCTGTTATTGTAATCTACTTGGGCATGTGTAAGCACTGGCAGACTTACCATTAGGCAGAACAGGAAATTAACTCAGGCCTTCCATCATCAAGGGACCTCATGAGCTGGGCTCTGTCTCAATCCACCACATCTGCCAATATCGGCCTTCTGCACCTGCAGTGGAAGATGTCTGAGCTACAGCGGTTTTTGTCAGACCAGGAGGCATCCCAGAAATCATTATTCTCACGAAAATGTTTGTAGCGTCAGAGTACACTAATATGACCCCTCTATGGAAATATGAGACTCTCACGAACACAATGTTCTCCGTTTTGCTCTACCCCCACAAGCGTCACAATACTTTTCTGAAGGTAACCCGGTACCGGCTGAATAGGGCATTTCCATGTAAAAGATATACGGGTAATTCCACGCAAAAAAAAACAGCCACGCTAAAAACAGACACTTCAAAACGTACTTCATTTTGATTACATTTTTTACTATCCGTTTTTCCATGTATGAATCATATGTTATTCAATGCATTTCTATGGGCTAATAGCAGTAAGGCCAAATTCAATGTTTCATCAAATACATTTTGTATATATCCATTTTTTTGTAACAAAATGTGAAGAAATCCAAGGAGGGTGTAGACTATCTATAGGCACTGTATCTGATTCAGTCTGGCCAAAAATATTATGGCATGTCCTACTCTTTTTGTCCAGACAGCATCAGCTACATATAGTAAGACAGAGGGGCACTGTTTCACTCGTTCGGATGCTTTCCCAGGTGAGATAGTTTAAGCCACTTGCAAATTGAAGGAAAGTTGGCAGGTACACAGTGCACTGTTCCGATGCTGGAATTATTTTGGATGAATGTGCGAAGGTACTCCGACATTGCTCATCCAAATATTTCTATATTTCTTAATTCCATTTTTAGATTTGTGCATCGTTAGATATTACTGCACTGTTGGAGCTAGGAACACAAGCATTTCGCTACGCCCGCAATAACGTCTGCTAAACATGTGTATTCGACTAATAACATTTGATTTGAGGTAACCTACTTCTTGAAGTGATTTGTTTGACAATCAGATGAAGACCATGAACCAGTCATGAGGTTATGGTCATGGCACATTCAAAGAAAATGTTTACAGTTAAATTACATATTTACTAGAAATCCCATTATTTACTTCTTAGCAGGGGGTGGTGGGGGGGGCTCAAACTGGCCTCTGCCTGACGCCTCCAAATCACTAAGTCCGCTCCTGTGTGTAAGACTTACTGACTGCATGGGTTAGACACTATGAGTGAGGCTGTGCTTGGCCACTCGCTGGCAATGAGGATGTAGTGACAGGCAGAACTTAATGTCAGCTCTAATAAGGATGGCACTGCATTTAGAGAGGTTAAAAAACATAGCATCTGTCACTAGCAGCATTATTTAGTCACTGAAAAAAAGAGTCTTGCACGGTCTCCTGGTGCTCCAGATGTTCAGGATTGGCTTTAGCACACATACTGCATGGTACGGCTGGCTGCTGTTGTTGGAAATGCCCCAAGCTTCAATCTCTGAAGTGTCTGTTTTCTGGGGYCTGTGAAAGGAGAGGCTACCTACTGTATCCGTTGCCAACTTTATGGAGTGCCTTTTCGCCATCTAGTGGCCAAAAGCTGACGAACTTTGACTGTAAATACACTTCCGTGTAGCTAACAAAGGTCAACTATCGCTTTTCCCATAAACCAAATTACAGTGAACTCCGCTACATACACTGAGTGTACAAAACAACAACGCCTTCCTAATAGTGAGTTGCACTCCCTTTGCCCTCAGAACAGCATCAATTCATTGGGGCATGGACTCCACAAGGTGTCGAAAGTGTTGCACAGGAATGCTGGCCCATGTTGACTCCAATGCTTCCCACAGTTGTCTTAAGTTGGCTGGATGTCCTATGAGTGGTGGACCATTCTTGATACACACGGGAAACTGAAAAACCAAGCAGCGTTGCACAAACCGGTGTGCCTGGCATCTACTACCATACTCCGTTCAAAGGCACTTAAAATCTCTGTCTTGCCCATTCACCCTCAATGGCACACATACACAATCAATATCTCAATTGTTTCAAGGGTTAAAAATCCTTCTTTAAACTTCTTGTGGCTGCAATCCCGGTAACGGGATCGATATGACAACAGCCAGTGAAAGTGCAGGGCGCCAAATTCAAACAACAGAAATCTCATAATTTAAAATTCCTCAAACATACATGTGTCTTATACCATTTTAAATGTAATCTTGTTGTTAATCCCACCAAAGTGTCCGATTTCAAATAGGCTTTTCAGCGAAAGCACCACAAACGATTATGTTAGGTCACCACCAATTCACAGAAAAATTCTGCCATTTTTCCAGCCAAAGACAGGAGTCACAAAAAGCAGAACGAGATAAAATGAATCACTGACCTTTGATGATCTTCATCAGATGACACTCATAGGACTTCATGTTACACAATACATGTATGTTTTGTTTGATAAAGTTCATATTTATATCAAAAAATCTGAGCTTACATTGGCGTGTTACGTTCACTAGTTCCAAAAACATCCGGTGATAGTGCATAGCCACATCGTTTCAACAGAAATACTCATCATAAATGTAGATGATAATACAAGTTATACACATGGAATTATAGATATACCTCTCCTTAATGCAACCGCTGTGTCAGATTTAAAAAAAACTTTACGGAAAAAGCAAACCGCGCAATAATCTGAGACGGGGTTCAGAACAATAGTCAAATTAGCCGCCATGTTGGAGTCAACAGAAACCAGAAATTACATGATAAATGTTCCCTTAACTTTGATGATCTTCATCAGAATGCACTCCCAGGAATCCCAGGTCCACAATAAATCCTTGATTTGTTCGATAATGTACGTTATTTATGTCCAATTAGCTACTTTTGTTCCAAAGTCACGAAGCGCGTTCCCTAAAGCTGACGAAATGTCCAAAAGTTCAGTAACAGTCAGTAGAAACATGTCAAACGATGTATTGAATCAATCTTTAGAATGTTGTTAACATAAATATTGAATAACGTTCCAACCGGAGAATTACATTGACAGATGAGCGATGGAACGGAGCTCCCTCTTATGTGAACGCGCATGGTGAAAGCATGGTCAGGTCATGGCAGACTTGACTAATTCCTCTTTCATTCGGCCCCCCTTCACAGTAGAGGCGTCAGACAAAGTTCTACAGACTGTTGACATCTAGTGGAAGCCGTAGGAAGTGAAAACTCATTCATATCTCGCTGTGATTTCAATGGGATATTGGTTGAAAATCGACCAGCCTAATAATTTCCACTTCCTGTTTGGATTTTTTCTCAGGTTTTTGCCTGCCATATGAGTTCTGTTTACTCACAGACATAATTCAAACAGTTTTAGAAACGTCAGAGTGTTTTCTATCCAATAATAATAATAATATGTATATATTAGCAACTATGACTGAGGAGCAGGCCYTTTCCTCTGGGCACCTTTCATCCAAGCTACTCAATACTGCCCCTGCAGCCACAAGAAGTTAACCTGTCTCCCCTTCATCTACACTGAAGTGGATTTAACAAGTGACATCAATAAGGGATCATAGTTTTCCTCTGGTCAGTCTGAGTCATGGAAAGAGCAGGTGTTCATAATGTACATCTCATAACAGACAAAAATATTCACAACTAAAAAACCATCAATAAATTATGAAAAAATGTCTGACCATGGCACAAAAGAAGTCTTTGCTAAGAAATTGTAAACTGAACAGTGATATTTCCATTTAGATTTCATTTTAATAAAAATGTATTACATACAATAAAATATCCAGTGGTAACATTTAAGAGAGATTTTCTTTTAAAGTCAATTTAAAAAAAAATCTAAATCAGAACAAATCAGAACTTTTTTTWAAATATTTTTTTTCTTTCGGAAAATACGTATTTATTTTCAATAAGAGTGAGGTGAATTAAGACTGGCAAAATGTGTGATTATGATGTTTGGACTGTATGGGCCATATTGTCAGCAGAGAGGAGTCAAGTTCACAACTGACATCAGTGTGTAACCCAGTCCAAAAACACACGCTAGCCTCTACCACCTAGGCTTGTGTGTAGATCTAAAGGAAAATGTATAGGTATTAGCAGTGCAGTGAAAATTCCTTTCAGATTTTGATGAAGTTCCTAGGAGGTAAGGGATAGGGGCTGTTTCTGGACCGTGCCCATGTGTGTACAGTATGTGTGTCAGGAGTGAGGGTGTAAGTACATGATAGCCCCTGAATCCTCTAGTTTTTTTAAGGCTTCTGCTTCGTGGGTAAGGTCATGGTAGGAATCCTGGAACAGAACGAAAGCAAAGCCTAAACATATCAATTATTTTGCCTGGAAAAAATTGAAAACATACACACAAGTGCACTGAAAAATATACTACCATGGCGTATAACACTTAAAGAGTGTTCATCCCTGACATGGGAGTTGAGTAAAATCCCATGTACACTCACCTTCATGGATTTCATAGTGTCATATCCGTAGTAGTGTATAGGATGCTTCTGGTTTTTGGATGCTGGATATCCAAACCCAGCTATGTGCACCACATCACAGTAGTTGAGTGCCACAAACACGGCTAGGACCCCTGTGGTGGGGTGTACTGGTTTCTGTAGGAGTGAGAACCAAAACCAATGACACCTATAGTATGGTAACAGACATGTAGTATCGTGTTTGACACTAGGTGGTAGCAGGGACCTGTAAAAACTCATGAGTCCTCTAATTCTGCACGTCTAGTACATTAGTTGGCATCACTGGTATATTACAGAGCAGTGTGCCCTTTTCTTAATGTGTACTGGGATAAAGGGAGATGGTATTATTACTTTTGTCTCCAGAACAATGTGAGGGGTGTCCCTGGTTTGATTCAGCTTTTGCTGACTGTTCAATTATTACTAATCTATTGTGTTATTGACTGTACGTTTGTTTATTCCATGTGTAACTCTGTGTTGTTTGTGTCGCACTGCTTTGCTTTATCTTGGCCAGGTCGCAGTTGTAAATGAGAACTTGTTCTCAACTGGCCTACCTGGTTAAATAAAGGTGAAATAAAATAAAAAAATTAAATGATTACTAATGTTCACAGGGGAATTGTTTCCACATGACAGCAGTGAGGGAGTATAAAATCCCCTTTTCCAAATGGTGCACTCTGTTTCACTCTCTAGTAGCCTTTCCTTATCTGTCCTTTAGGAGAGAGTGGGATAAATTGAGCCATTGTTTATATTCAGCATCACTCCCAACAAGGGAAACATAGTATTCTTTCTAACAAAGAGATTTACATATTTTTCATATGTTGTGTGTCCCTGGAAATGATCCGAATTCATGTAAACATTAGTTTTGAAAAAAAGTGGGACAGGGTAAGTTAAGTCACCTACACATTTCTGTACTGAATTAAATATTACCACTACCTTTTTTAAACCATGTCTATCTTTATCTTTATTTCCCAAACACAATTTAATACAATCACAATCGCTTTTTGTCTTTTAATCATTTTAAGCATCTTTTAACACAGGCTTAACACCTAACAAAAACGTTGTACTTTTAAAAACACTTTCAACATAGGCCAGACCCTTTTGTTACCTCATATCCCAGCAATAATGCCTTGCATTACGCCTGGGAAGAAAACACTTAAATTTGCTCAACTTGCCATTAGCGCAACCATTTGCTAAACTTAACCCAAGGCAAACATTTTGACTATATTAGCCCACACAGCTACAAGGACACACTTTCATGCTAGTTTTAGGAGCTCATGTTGAAGCGTAGAGACCAACTCATGTATAAAACAATCTTAAAAGTATCTAAAAATGGTAAGCAAGTAGTTGGACCTAACTTTTACCATGTGGTTTCTTCCTTCAGACCTCTTCCTAAATATTTGGTCAAATTATAAATTGTGGATGGTTTCCTAGAAACAAGGGTGGCTCAACCCCGCTCTCCCCTATCTGTTCCATGTAATCATTACCCTTGGTTTACGCAACTACCCACCATTTCCAAGGAAGCTTCTTGTTCAGGTACATTATTCCACCCTACTGCTTTCCCAATTCCTTCCAATAGACCAGCCAAATAAAATAAAAATAAAACAAGACACAAAACCTTCAAAATGGCAGACAGAGCCAATACTGGGTGCAGGACCCTTTCCAAAGTAAATGTCTGTGTTAGAGGCACTTTTTAAACATCAATATTGTGACACAGGAATAAAACTTCCATTCTGCTTCTCCTATCAGTACCATGCATTCAATCTCTTTCCCTGTTTGAGGCGAGACATGTCAGTTTCCTGCGTGGAAAAAGTCTGTCTGTCAGAGTGTGGCCCGCAAGGCTTTACGAGCATGCGGTCGGGGGTGGACATCCATCCCCAGGCCCTAAGGAGAGAGAAACTGGACAGGACCAGCCAAGTTCTCAAACCCCTACTTCTCTTCATCACACCGTTGGGACATTCCTCCAAACCAGGTTCCTAATGAGCCTGGCTGGGCTGGGTGCATTAGCCTAATGTGGTCGATCAACGAGCACTCCAACTTCTGTAGTGCCTCGCATAGCTTGGACGTGGGCCCATGGAGCCTTGGTGAGAGGGGGTGAATATTGTCACTGCTGTTCGCCAGCCAGACCAGAGTGGTGGGAGTGGGATCTGTCTGACTGGCAGGGGCATTAGTTAGCCCTCAGCTCAGTCAGCCTCTGTATTGTAACCAGGGGGACTGCCTGCTGCTGCCTTCTCACAGGGCATGTGGATGACTGCCAACATGGCACCCACGGGGAGGGGTGAGAGAGAGGCATGGGGGCTGTGGGTCTGCGGTCAGGCCCTCTTACCCTCCTTCTGGCTGACGGGGCACGCACAGGCTCCTCTGGCCCAGGAAAGAGACAAGGCAGAGGAGAGAGTGGGGAAAGGGGTCAGGGCCGAGTGCTCGGAGTGGCCAATAGGGCCACGCAGATGGAGGAGGAGGGCTACTGTCGGACTGATCGCCTGCAGTACCCCTTCTTACCACTGTTACCTTGGCTCAATGTTGTTTCAGCAGTCCAAAGGGTGCACAGCCTCAGTCTGACATAGGGGCTCGCTGGGAGAACAAACTAAACCTGGCTTTGTTCCATCTCAAAGACATCTCCACCATGCACTGAACAAGCTCTCTTGAATGTATCATGTATTTCAAAACCCAGAATTCCTCAGCCAAACGGAGAATTGTGGTCCAATTTGTGAACAGAAAACAGCTCAATGGCTTACTATTAAAATGTAATCTGTCACAATATTCTATTCCACAATCATTTTCCTTGATTCCATTAGTTCTGTTGTTCCATTCTGCATATGTTCCACTGATATTTTCTGGAATTGCCATCTGTTTTTCTTGCTCTTCCATTTCTGGGTAATCAGTAGAGCGTTTGAAACTGACCTTCTCCTTTCCAAACTGTAGCTGGTAGAAATGCTTACAGACAGCACAGAACACTGGCCCCTGTTCAACAACCATTTTTTTTTAAGGATGTACTGAGAAGCCTAAAAAACATCAAGGACTTATCTTTTAATGACTTTGATGAAATGTCAAGAGGAGCAAAATGTTCATTTGTGCAGTTATGTGGTACAAACACCACTCTTGACCTCAAGTCAAAAAGCCTGTTAGCTAAATAATATTCKATTTTAAGTGCTGTAGCTAATCAAATATTGCACCTTTGAGTACTGCAGTCTTTCAAGATTTTTGATAGAACTTAAGTCTACTTCACAGATTTATTTTCTGCCCATATCCTGGTTCCCAAAGTAGCTAGGAGTAAACGGAGCTGGTCCCTTACCTGTTTTCTCTTTGGGTGAAGGGGGATTTGTAGCAGACTGCTGGCCGTCCCATGCAGGAAGTGAGGGTCCAGCACCCGGATGCGACTGGTACTGCCTAGCCAGATCTGTGGAGGGGGCTTCCAGAAACCCTTCCTCACCTGGCACACACACACGTTGATTAGCGAGTGCACACACACAGAGCCTATGTCTACACAATTGAGGCCCTGTTTTAGTCTCATTCTACTCAGTTTCTCAGGGCAACCTAGTCGATGTGTAAATGAGGGGATAATGACCCTATTCCTAATCATGCTAAGAGCGACCGTAGCAGCCTGAGCTAAACCAGAGAGTGGGGGTGTTGGGGCTGCTGAGACCACAGTTTAAATTTTCAAGTAGGTTTGGCAAGGCTGCCATTGATTCTGTATATTTTGTCACTGCATGGCTGGATGGCACGCACACATCCAGTACCCTCTTCTCGTCGTACAGGATCTCTTTGAGCCAGCGGAGGTCCTGCTGTTTGAAAGGCACTAGGACCATGAGGGTGTCGGGGTCGTTGTGCATGCTGGGGTTGTAGGAGGCCGACTCAGGGTAGAAGAGACGCATAGTGGTCTTGTTCCCCACGTCGTCCTCATAACCTCTGACGGGGGCGTCATTTAGCCTGCACAGGGATACAGAGAAAGAGAAACCTTAGCCATTCCCTTCTATAAAAATAGTCATTAAACAGAGTAGTAGTTTAAATAGCATTGTGTGTACTACAGTACTACATTCGAACAAAAAACACATAAGGTTGCCATGAAACAGTGCAACTCTGGACAAAAATAACAATTAACATAATAATTACATAATAAGTTTAAGTTTAGTTTAGAGCTGTTCTACCCTCCCTCTAATGTAACAGAATTAACTGCACTATTTCACCACCATGTATCAAAACAAGAATGGAGGTAGGAGAAAGCTTGGTAGGAGAACTCGATTTCCTCGGCCTGTGAGATTAGCGTCTGAGAATGGGAGATGTGAGAACTGAGCAGAACAGAACATAGCAGAGTGCATTGTGCCTGGATATGACCTAACGCTGGATATGACTTAACCCTAACCCTCGATATGACCAGGCAAAATTGTCTAGGCTGTTGGCAAGAGGTTTATACAAAACTCAAAATGCCTGTGTTCAGTCCAAGGCTATAAATGAGATTTGGAAAGGGCACTGGGGTATTTTTCTGCAGGGTAGAGCAAATCCCCCTTTTAATAAGAGACTGAGTTAACCCAACAGTATACTGATTACACAGAGAAAGGCATTAAAGCAAGGTCACCAGTCTGAGCTGGCCATTATGGTACAGCCACATTGACTCCATTACGCTTTCACGGGCAATACTAATTAGACTATCCCTCTTGAGGACAACGCATCATAGAAAATCTGTTTGTTTTTTACTGGATTACAGGAATTGCTATGGAAAAAGCCAGTGGGGAAATAGCTAAACACTATTGCAGCTACAGACTGTACTCAGAGCCATATTTCAATATCAAATTATWTGGCTCTTGACTGTACTGCAATATATTGCACTCTATGTACTGACATTGATTAGGAATACCACTAATTGTGCAGGAACATCATTGGGTCAATGAGGAAATAGTCCATCAAACGTAGTGCATCAGATAGATCTGATAAATGAAACAGAAGTGGTGAGTTGTAGCAACAGTTCAATAGAAGAGAGAGGGAGGATGGACTTAATGACGATCGTGTGGTAGAAAACAGGATGGAACCATRAAGCTTTATACTTACCGGATCACCACGTCGTACTCATTGATGATGCCGCCCAAGGAGCTGTTTTTAATGGAAAACCCATTTCCTATGACTGCACACGTTCTGCAGTCTAGACTGCGGACATAAAACAAAATAAAATAATTTTTACAATCCATTTACTTTAGTGTTGCCTTTTCTATCATTTTAAAGTTCAAGGCCACTTTGAGGGGTGACTAACTGCACACTACAGTAGAAKCACTGMACATTTTCCAACACTTCCATTGTAATAGTGACTGGGTCACTGCTTGGTTTGACATTTGGCATTCTTGCTTGAAATGAAGTTAATGAACTAAGGCAGCTTCCTTGTGGCACATTTGTCCATCCATTATACACACACCACAGGGATGATTTGAGTCATTACGTTAGCACAGCATTTACACTACATTTAGGAGACACACACACCAACATATATTGCTCTCAGACACATATCAGCTATCGGTGGTTCTTTGTGACCGTAACAATTATTGTAAGAAATAAAGTGGTTCATACGGCACACCAGAGGTTAACTCTTGCTAATATGGCTAAGAATCACTCATCACATTTACCTATCAATGCTGGCTGGCATTTTGTAATTGGCAATAATGGCTAAAACCTTCAGCAGCAGCAACTCTGGAAAAGAGAGAGGGATTAAACAAGGTGTGATCACTTGGACTGACTGTAAATTCTGATAAATGTGTCTTTACATAGAGAAGTCCATATCGAGAGGACTGATGACCCAATACGGTTTTCAAATACTAGTCGTAAACTCGACGCACGTCACACACATTTTCTGGAAAGGGAGCATAAACCTAGTGGACATTGACTCCATAATGCTTCTCAATCAATCAAATTACTCTTGGTAAGCTAATAGCGTGTAGAGCATTAATATTTGTTTTACTTTTTATTGAGTTTTGTAATTTTTCTTTTTACATGTACAAAACAATAAAAAAATGCATACAAAGATGACCCAAATTGTCCCCATCCAACCTCCCGCATCCCTCCCACCCAGCAACTGAGGTTGCTTATCAGTCCCCCTCCCTCCCATCCATCCTCTGATTCCCCCTGTACCACCCCTTCCCCATGGGCCTGAAAGCATAGAAAGTAACAAAAGTCTAAATAAATAGAGTATATCAATTGGTTTGAATGTGTGGGAGTTTAGCAGAGATTGTTCTTTACAGAGTCAAGGACTCAATTGTTCCTTGACTAGCACCATTCAGCCTAGCTGTCAATAATTATAATGTAATAACTTCTGATGTAATAAAGATCATTTATTTATAAATCCCATCATTGGATGTTTCGGTAGTTGGGTTTCCCAAGGGACTACATTGCGCAGCTATACTGGCCTAAATTGTAAATATAGAAAAAAGGAGTTGCCTGGTAATGTGTATATCTTTCAAATCTTGGAATGTTCTCAAACCATTAGTGCACATGATAACAGCAAGGGTACGGATTCCACATATGGACCATTGGGGGGATGAAAAAGGCCACCTCCAGATCGCAAGGCATTATTGTGAAATATTGGTGTATAGGCATGACATTTTGAATCCCAGTTACATCGTTTAAACATTTTGCACCAAATAGAAATAGTGTGAGCAATAAAATGACCAAAGCGTAGTTTACATTGTTTAAGTGATATAAAATCAGTGAAGATTTATATCAGGGCCATAGGAGACACCATATTTTTCTCTGTACTCAGCCAGTAAAATAATCATGTCTAAACAAATTCAAGGTGGGYCAAAATGCTAGAGCTTGGAAATACAATTTAAAGTTTGGTACAAATAGTCCTCCTACATATTTTCCTCTTTGTAAATATATTCATTTATCTGGGATTGTTTACATTGCCATATACATTTTGAAACAGGACTATGGATTTGTATCTAAATAGCCAGAAGGTGGAGCCACGGGAAGCATTGAACTACAGAAATTCAGCCTTGGCAATATATTCATTTTGACAATAGATATGCTGCTGGTTAAAGCAACGGGGATATAATTCCACCTACTGAGGTCAGATTGAATACATCAGTAGATTTGAGAGAAGTGTTATTTCCTTTCATTGACAAATTGCCTGGGCCAGAGGTTCCATGGATAATAAGAATAGCAGAGGTGAAATTGGATCACCTTGTCTGCTACTTCTAGTGATTCTGAACAGAGCAGATATTGTCTGTTATGGCTGGGGGATTGATATATAGTATTTCAATAATATGAATGAAATTGGAGCCAATTCCTATATGTTCCAAAACAGACCAGAGATATGATAATTTTGGTCAATCAAAAGCTTTTTCTGCGTCAAGAGATAATACAGCCCAAGAAGCTGTTGTTTCTGATGAAGCATCTAAGATATGTAATAGTCAGAGGCTATCCGAGGATAAATGCTTTTAAAACAAACCMCTTTGGTCCGTGTGGATCAATTAGGGTAAGTCATGAAACGACAACATTTTTGGAAAAAAGTTTAATATCTGTGTTTATCAAAGATTGGGGGTGATAGAGAAAACGATGGCATCCTTATTTCTTGAAATAAAAGCAAAATTAGAATGAAATGTAATTTCATAAACATGTTCCATTAAAGGCTTTGTGGGYAAAAAACAAAAACAAAGCAATTACACAATGAAATGAGAGCACATACCACTGCCTTTAATACCGTAGGGTAATGCAAGAGTGGACTGATTATGTCGCCAGAAGAAATCATCCAGTTTGAAGAAGAGCTGTGTTTGTCTGCTAATGCTGTATTAGAAACAGGYGAGAATAGATTTCACATTACAACACAGAAAAACAAAGATATACTGTATAGTTCCTACTAAATATTCCACACTGCCAATGGCATGGAGATATACAGTATACACTGCTGACCTGGCAGTTTTAGTTTGTCATTAAACTGAAATGACCTTAATGGCCGTAATTCCTTCTCATTGTTAAATGTAATCAACCCCCATGTCTATGACATGCTGACCACACCGCTTGCATCACGTGCGTTGCAAAATAAATTTACACATACACTTGAAGTCGGAAGTTTACATAAACTGAGTTTAAATGTATTTGGCTAAGGTGTTTCACAATTCCTGACATTTAATCCTAGTAAAAATGCCCTGTCTTAGATCAGTTAGGATAACCACTTTATTTTAAGAATGTGAAATGTCAGAATAATAGTGGAGAGAATGATTTATTTCATATTTTATTTCTTTCATCACATTCCCAGTTGGTCAGAAGTTTACATACACTCAATTAGTATTCCCACAGTAAGCTTCCCACAATAAGTTGGGTGAATTTTGGCCCATTCCTCCTGGCAGAGCTGGAGTAACTGAGTCCGGTCTGTAGGCCTCCTTGCTTGCACACGCTTTTTCAGTTCTGCCCACAAATATTCTATGGGATTGAGGTCAGGGCTTTGTGATGGCCACTCCAATAGCTTGACTTTGTTGTCCTTAAGCCATTTTGCAACAACTTTGGAAGTATGCTTGGGGTCATTGTCCATTTGGAAGAAACACGTGACCAAGCTTTACCTTCCTGACTGATGTCTTGAGATGTTGCTTCAATATATCCAGAATTTTTCTTCCTTGTGAAGCCATCTATTTGTGAAGTGCCCCAGTCCCTCCTGCAGCAAAGCACCCCCACATYKTGCCACCCCCGTGCTTCACGGTTGGGAGGGTGTTCTTCGGCTTGCAAGCCACCCCCTTTTTCCTCCAAACACAACAATGGTAATTATGGCCAACCAGTTCTATTTTTGTTTCATCAGACCAGAGGACATTTCTCCAAAAAGTACAATTTTGTCCCCATTTGCAGTTGCAAACTGTAGCAGTGGCTTCTTCCTTGCTGAGCAGCCATTCAGGTTATGTCGATATAAGACTCGTTTTACTGTGGATATAGATACTTTGTAACTGTTTCCTCCAGCATCTTCACAAGGTGCTTTTCTGTTATTCTGGGATTGATTTGCACTTTTGCACCAAAGTACGTTCATCTCTAGGAAACAGAACAAGTCTCCTTCCTGAGAGGTATGACGGCTGCGTGGTCCCATGGTGTTTATACTTGCGTACTATTGTTTGTACAGATGAATGTGGTACCTTCAGGCATTTGGAAATTGCTCCCAAGGATGAACCAGACTTGTGGAGGTCTACAATTTTTTCTCTGAGGTCTGAGCTGATTTCTTTTGATTTTCCCTTGATGTCAAGCAAAGAGGCACTGAGTTTGAAGGTAGGCCTTGAAATAAATCCACAGGTACACCTCCAATTGACTCAAATAATGTCAATTAGCCTATCAGAAGCTTCTTAAGCCATGACATCACTTCTGGAATTTTGCAAGCTGTTTAAAGGCACAGTCAACTTAGTGTATGTAAACTTCTGACCCACTGGAATTGTGATACAGTGAATTATAAGTGAAATAATCTGTCTGTAAACAATTGTTGGAAAAATTACTTGTGTCAAGCACAAAGTAGATGTCCTAACCGACTTGCCAAAACTATAGTTTGTTAACAAGAAATTTGTGGAGTTGTTGAAAAACAAGCTTTAATGACTCCAACCTATGAGTATGTAAACTTCCGACTTCAACTGTACATGTTATTCAATCATTGCACCCGCACTGCTCGCACGCCTCAGCGAGCATCTGCGTGGCCATGCGCTAAAATAGAACCCATTTCTATTTGTGACGCTCAACGCACTGCAAGTCCGGCCTCTCCCATCTCCTCATTGGTCTTTAGGAGCATATACCCACGTGGGTGATTGAAAGATGAACTGACGTCCACACTCCAGTTGGTTGTAGTAATGCACCTTAAAGTTGGTTGCCAACCGCCATATAAAGTCCAAAGAAGTAAAGAAGAAGCCTGAAGGAGGAGAGATGACGAGAAAGGAATTTGGTTTACCGTTTTATCTGTGGATTAATTGRCCGAGTAGAGGACCTTGTGCATTTCAGGTAAAATAACAACCCAATGTTTAAATCCTTGGACAAATTAGCTAGCAACAGCAAGCTAGCTAGCTAAATTGACATAAATGTTTAATGCTTTTCGACCTATACCCAAATTAATATAATTGGTTCAGAGTTTGTTTTGATATTTCAACCTGCGTGTCCTGATCATGCCTTGTGTGGGGCTACAAAATCATCATGCGCGCGATGGCGCGGTTTGGTCAGCATGTTAGGCAGACAAATCGTACTCATTATAAGCAAAGCTGATTTCAATACATTTTTCCCCTCAACACGTAATGTCTACATGATGTCATTCATCAAGCATGACCCTCCATAAACCATCCTCTGCTAAAAGCTACTTTTTGGCTCCCYATTGGTGCAGCGGTATAAGCCACTACGTCTCAGTGCTAGAGGCTTTACTACAGACACCCTAGTTCGAATCCAAGCTATCACAAACGGCCGTGATTGGGAGTCCCGTAGGGCGGCGCACAATTGCCCCAGCGTCATCTGGGTTTGGCCGTCATTGTAAATAAGAAATTTGTCCTTAACTGACTTGCCTAGTTAAATAAAAGGTTCAAAATAAAATAAAAACGTATTTTTACTGCCAAGAAGAACAAAACAATGATATGCAGTACTGAGACTCAAGGGAATGGGGTGAGACAAACATCATGACCACACTAGTAATTAAATGTATGTGAAAACAGTCATGTCTGGCTTACAGTCTCCTCATGTTAATTCTCTGGTTGGAATTWAACATGGAGGATTATGTTTTAGATGCTAGCTGTTTACGAGTAAGTAACAGTCTTTGACTGTTAGTTGTGGAGACATGTATTACCATGCTGTGCCAGTTGTAGTTGTCAGTGAAAGGGGACATCTTGGGGGCTTCCAATTAGGAGGGACATTGTTATTGCCTGATTTGCATGTGTAAAATGACCTGACCTTCATCACTGCCACACACATGAATCACAATCAGTTGGCAAACAGTATTGACCTTGAGAAAATGGAGCGTTGTTGATCTCTATAATTTACAAGTCCTGTCTGAGCTGAGAGGAGGCCAACTGAACTCTATGGTCTAGTGGTTAGAGAAACATGGCTGACCAAGGTTGCTGGGCCAGTAGGACAGATGGGCCATTGCACTGTTGCACCCTTGAGCAGGGCACACAAACAGAACAGCTCGAGTACATAGCCAATTGAATAAACAGATAATAGCAGAGTAAAAAAAAATTAAATGGGGGACCATTCAAGTATCCTGGACAAAGGTACTCAGCAAGCTAGAGCAAGCTACATTTGTCCATTGTTCTCCTGAAAAAAACGTTTAATTGTGTGAATCGAAAGCTCCTTTAAAAAAACAGACTTGCTCTTAGGGTTCTGTTTTCATTGACGATCCATCAGCAGTTTCAACTTAAACAATTGTTCCAGAAAATGTACTTTACTGAGTCAATTGGTAGAAAATTATTTCCTTTAATAATAGAATTGATCCTACTTACAAAAAAATTATGAAATTTACTGGTGACCGGGTGAAAACAGACCCCAAATGTCGAAAGAAGCTGGCACCTCGCATTCCCGTAAAAGCATTGGCAGAAATTAGTTAGACTGAAACCCATCACCCTCACCCTCCTCGTTTTAAAGACAGACACTCCATTACTCACTTAAAATTGAGGCTCTCCCACTTCTTCTGCTTTAGCCAGCCACCGCACAGTGACTTGCTCGGAGTTGGAGGAGACTTGCTGATGCCTCCATAGCTGAAAGACAAGCACACGAATCACCACATTTGGAACAGAAACTGATTACTTTTTTTAACTCAGTATGTCCAGTGACACTAGTTTTTTTTTTAAATGGCAAGTGTGGGTATCTATTGAAGGCCTAAATTGACCGCCGTTTACCCACTTACAGCTGTAGGTAGATTAGATGCTCGGCGAATGGAATGGGTTGTCAACGTCATGTGACTCAGCAGTGGCCTTATTTCAAGGTTTCTCTTTCCTTCAGTAAAGCATAAATCAGTATCTGTGTGATTGGTCTACCTGCCACTCCACAGAGAGGGAGCTTCTAGGCAGTAGACCAGGGCTGAGGGCCGAGCAGCCTTACCTCTGGAGGAAGACATGGGAGCAGTAGTAGGAGACGAAGAACAGAACAACAGCGATCAGTCTAAAGCACCATGCTGGAGAGAGAACAACCACATGAATAGATTAGAAACCAACATCATGCTTTTCTTGTATAGCCTGTGGTCAAATCCTAGTTTATGATATTGCAAATTGCTGCTAAATGTGGAGATCCAATCTGCAGGCAGGCAGATCCAATCTGCAGGCAGGCAGGACTGCAAGCAGATTCTAACTTCCTACAGTACAGTATCACTAACTTAACTGGAGTGGAACGGAGGAGTGCTATTAATTGAGCCGTAAAAAAAAAAAACATAGCAGACCCTAGAACTCTTAGTTCCCATATCAAACAACTCTGCCGAACAAAAGTCCCCTCTACCTCCACATGAGCAACATATCTCAGACCACAACCATTCTCTCATCTCATAGATACACTCCCCAGCCCAGATAGTGCCCTACATGTATAGGGGATTGGGAGGGAGGGAGGGGAGTCCTCCAACTCAAAGACATACTTCCCACACGTTTGTTACAGAAATACAAATGGCTGCTTACATGCTAAAGGCAAACACGTAYTGCCAAACTAAACACGGTCTCCATCGAGCTGAATCTGCTTTCTGGGACTCCCATTAACTGAGCCAGAGAAACCTTGAAATGGCTTTTCATTTTCAGCACAGCAGCTATAGTCAAACCAAAATGAGCTGGTGTAAATTGCAAAAGCAAGCATCCGGCTCTGAAGGCAAGGCCAATGTGTTTTCTGTCAAAGGAGACAAAATGAGAAGGCTAGATCAAGGCAGCGCCAAGCTGTGCGTTTCTGTATGATGATCATAACACATCCAGGAACATCGGGATTATACATGACAGGCTTGGAATGTGTCTTATAGTATGTACAATGGCTGAATTAATGTGTAAGACAAAGCACAGTATGTGAGAGCTATAACACAAGGATGTTATTGTGCAACACTACATCCACCAAAATCTTGAGCGAATTGAAAGAATAAAACTGTACTGGGCTAGAGTTGTACAAATACTGTAATCCTTCGATAAAAAGAAAAGTAAAGAAAATACAAGACAAATTTTATGTACAACTGCCACAAATGAAGAGACAGGGGTTCAATGTGTGATAAAATTATTTTATGTACAGGTCTATTAACCAACCACTGTAAGGAAGCAGCGGGGGAGCTTACTTTTAGCCGTCTTTAGGGACATCTTCACATGCTCRGTCGCCCTCTCATCTCAGTACTGCGCATGATGTTACCCTGAGGGAGGAGGAATAACATATTAGCACCAAAAACATCTGGCTCAATCGGACAGCAGTGGCGCGAGCCAATTAAATTAACAAAGTGCCTTAAAACGGCACCATAAATGACATCTTTCTCCTTCCGGATGATAAATGAGAAGCTGGAAGTGAGATGAAACACCAAGGCAATACGTAGACTCTGTGCTCATCGTGAAAAAAGTGGAATTGTCAGTGTCCAGTGTCCATCCACCAGAAAGCTGTGTCCAGTAACCAGACAGCGTGGCAGATAGATATATATAGAGAGAGACACACACACACAGCAAGAGAGCCAGACACACAGAGCGAGACACAGAGCATGAGAGAGAGCCAGAGCGCCAGACACACACAAACACAGAGAGAGACAGAGACAGAGTCATGTGCAACATGAGCTCCTGATATATTTCATATGTTTTGGTTTTTAGAATGAGATAAACTCTAATCGGAAAAGAATTCCAGACAAGTAGTGATGAACAACAACTCTATTCATTCAGAATAGAAAAAAAGTAACTTTGCGCCTCAAGTTAAGAAGTTGACTCTAGCTAGCTAGCTACACAACAAAGACCTAGCCAGCAGACTAACAAGCTAGCCAGAAGAAATGAGCTAGAACAAACCTAGCAAGGGGAGTTAATACAACTACATCAAACGACCAAACTGAGTGAGTAAACCAAAAAAGGAGCACGGACTAACTTTAAACATATCTTGTTTTTTTGTGTAAAGATTTGTCACTCTTTTTGCTGGTTTTTGAACTAAATTAGAGCTAGCTAGCTAGCAACAGCAGCAGACAGACAAATCGGTTGCTATGGCAATGGGGCAGCAGGACAGAGAAGCAGCAGCAGTAGTAGCAGAGCCCACAGGCACCATGTCCCCACTCCCCCTCAGCGCTGAATCCATTCTCTACCCTCCAGAGGCCAAACATGACACAACGAGGAAAGCTTTTAAACAGACACTACTAAAGGGGAGGCCAGAAACCATTTTCACAGATCTCTACAAAAACGGTGATGTGAGTAARCTCATCTTCCTCACTGACCAGCCAAATGCATGGCGCTCAGCAGTGTGCTATCACTACATATCCATAAAGAAAGAGYGAATCTGTAATTGGGTGGAAGCTGAAAATCAGAGAGACAGACGCCCCTGACAGCACCATGATAACAATCAACCTCTACAAGACTGGGACTGTCATGGTGCAAGGTAATCTTAGGCTGTTTGAAACAGACTTTCAGACAATTAAGGAGAGAGTGGAGCGAGAGAGAAGGATACCACCAGTGACATGCCCTTCCACAAGACAAACTCCACCAGCACCACCCCTAGTAACAGGCACATCCAGCACCCCACCATAGTGAAGGACACACCCCAGGAGGAGAGCGACCCCCTCAGTGCAGAGCAGGCTCAGGCCCTCCTCACCACCATGGATGCCATGAGGGATGAGTTCACCAAACTGAAGGGGGAGGTGGTCCTGCTCAGGGAGAGCATGATCAAACAGCAACCAGACAACCACACCTTAGAGGAGCTCCTAACCAAGATGCGGACAGAGCAGGACAGCAGCCTTGCAACACAGCTGAACGAYGTTCAGCAAGAGAGAGACGGACTCAAGAGAGAGCTGGCTGATCTAACAAAGGAGGTGTTAGCTCCAAAAAGACAGGCAGAACAGTAATYACAATCTGACCARACTAAGAGATGAGCTGCAGGAGAGAAAGAGAACAGAGGACAGGCTGCAGGAGCAGCTAGATCACCACTCTATGACATGCCCTCACACAGCAGAGGAGCCCAGCTKAACCAGCCAGGCCTCCCCAGCCCTGCCTGCTGCACCTCTCCTCCCCAGCCCACAGAACAGCGGCACCGGCCAGCCACACCCCAGCTCCAACACCCACCAGCCCCCCCTAGTCCAGAGGAAACACTGGCTGACATCGTTCTGTTGATGGACTCAAATGGGAAGTTTGTTCAGGAGAAGAAACKTTTCCCTAGACACAAAACGAGAAAYGTGTGGTGCCCAACAACGCAGAGTGCCATGGAGCTGCTTGATAAGGCCCATCTTCGGTCGCCAAGCCACATAATCATACACACTGGAAGCAACGACCTGCGTGCTCAGCAGGAGAGGGTGGCGACTTCACTACGGTGAGTGATTGAGAAGGACTCCGCAATCTTCCCCAACTCAAGAATCGTGGTGTCAACCCTTCCACAGAGGCAGGACTTCCACCCTGCCACGATCCAAAGAGTAAACGCCAGCCTCTCCCGGGACTGTGCCCTGCGACCCAATGTACACTTGGCCCACCATCGATCTGGACTGTCTCTATGACCATGTTCACCTGTACAGGGAGACAGTCCCCATCCTTGCCAAGACTCTCAAGGACGTCGCTTTAAACCGCAGCCCGACCTCTCCACCCAGGAACAGCTGAGCAATCTCCACTTCTCCGAGATCACCGAGACAACACCAGCACCCTGGACCCCCCAGCCACAGCACCACCAACCTCAATGCCCACCATAGCCAGCGCAGCAAAGACCACCCCAGCCCAGCTTCAGAGCCACCCAGACGAGGCCTCCCACCCCCCACCACAGACCCACACTTGGAGGAGCCACAGCCCAGTAGGCAGAGCTACGCACAGGCTGTGAGAGGACCAACTGGTCCAGCCCCCACCAGCGAAATGAGTGACATTAAACAAATGCTGAGTCTACTATGCTCACATGTGATAGGCCAAGGGTCATGGTAAGATGAGCACAAGAACTCCACCCTCACACTACATCCACTCTAGTAGCATGACACAAATGCTATCTTAAATGATAAACAAATCACATTTGCATAATAAGAGTTTACGTTAGTTGAAAAATCGTAATTTAATCGTTCTTGTTGGATTGTGAGTGTTTGTCTCATTTTGAAGGTAAAGAAGAAAAAAAAGTTAATGAAATCTTTTTACGTTGCATGTTGGAATTTACAAGGYTTGAAGTCCTCTGCTTTTGGGCTAAAGAGCAGAAACCCAGACTTCCTGAAAGAAATTGATGTTGATATTGTAGTACTACAGGAAACATGGTGCAGAGYTGATGTTTCCACTGGCTGTCCACTAGGTTATAGGGAGATAATCATACCATCCACTAAATTAAAAGGAATCAYACAGGGCAGAGACTCAGGGGGAATGCTAATATGGTATAAATCTGAACGAATTAATTCAATCGAATTGATCAAACAGGAGAATTCTTTATCTGGTTAAAAATCAACAAGGAGGCTATCTTCCTCTGTTCCACATACATTCCCCCCTCAGAGTCACCCTACTTCAATGAAGAGAGTTTCTCCATTCTAGAGGGGGAAATTAGTCCKTTTCAGGCCCAAGGCAACGTACTGGTCTGTGGAGACCTGAATGCTAGAACAGCAGAAGAACAAGACACTATTAACAGTCATGGGGATAAACACCTACCAGGAAGCAACAACCTTTCCCTCCCCACAGAAACAACTATGACAAAGTGAAAAACAAAAATGGAGTACAGCTCATGAAGCTCTGTCGAACACTGGGTCTGTACATAGTCAATGGTAGGCTGAGAGGGGACTCTTTTGGTAGGTACACCTACAGCTGAGCCCTTGGCAGCAGCACTGTAGACTACTTCCTCACTGACCTAAACCCAGTCTCTCAGAGCCTTCACAGTCAGCCCACTAACACCTCTCTCAGACCACAGTAAATCTGAGAAGAGCGGAACCCAACCATGAAGCATCACGGCCCAATAAATGACATGGTACTAAACAGGCCTATAGATGGAATGCAAACAGTACAGACATCTACCAAAAAGCAATTAGTAGCCAAAAAATACAATCTCTCCTGGACAACATTTTAGCCTTAACATTCTCCTTCAGCAATGAAGGTGTAAATTTGGCCGTTTGGAACAAAAACTTTATATTTGGCTAATCTAAAGAAGCATAAAAGCAAACCAGAAATAACAGATAATGAAAATGGTTTGATAATGATTGCAAAAATCTAAGAAAGTCATTGAGAAATATATCTAATCAAAAACACAGAGAACCAGACAACAAAAATATACGCCTTCAATATGGGGAAACACTGAAGCAATACAAACACACCCTAAGAACAAAAAAGAACAGCACATTAGAAATCAACTGGATGGAATTGAGGAATCGATTGAATCAAACCACTTCTGGGAGAATTGGAATAAATTAAACAAACCTAATCAGGAGGAATTGGCTATCCATAACGGGGATATGTGGAGAAATCACTTTGCAAACCTCTACAGCAATATAACAAAGAGCCCAGAACAAAAAGATATACAAGAAAAATTACAAGTCCTTGAATCAGCAGTCAAAGACTATCAGAATCCTGTGGATACCCCAATTACAGAAGAAGAATTATTGGAAAAGCTATGCACTCTCCAACCCAAAAAGGCCTGTGGTGCTGATGGTATTTTAAATGAAATGATCAAATATACAGATCACAAATTGGCTATACTCAAACTCTTCAACATAATCCTCACTGCAGGTATTTCCCCCGATATTTGGAACCAGGGATTGATCACACCAATCTATAAAAATGGAGACAAATTTGACCCAAATAATT
>NC_036862.1:28883636-28891315 GCF_002910315.2 Salvelinus sp. IW2-2015
CTAATATTTATTGGGTGAAAAATGTACAGTTTGGCAACCAAATATGTGTCCTCTGCCACAACCTGAGGGACAGCCAGTGAAAAGTGCAATGTAACGTCGATAATATTTCCCATCTTTTTTTGTCTTTCATACCATGTCATGTGTCTTCTCAGTCATGTTGACACTGGTCTACTACCATTGCTTTAATGTATTGTTGTTCTGATTAATATTTGTGTTGTATTGTTGTGTAATTGTAATCCCATGTCCACTACTACTATTATTGCTGTTGGTCCCACCATATAATATATATATATATATAATATATATATATATATATATATATATATATTTATATATAGAGAGAGAGAGAAATTGAGATACCTGTCCAACCAAAAACATAGAGACCCGGAAAACCTGAGTCTATGTCCTTCACTATGGTGAATCACTAAAACAAATACACAAATACACTACGGAAAAAGAAGGAACAGCACGTCAGAAATCAGCTCAATGTAATTGAAGAATCCATAGACTAACCACTTCTGGGAAAATTGGAAAACACTAAACAAACACGAAGAATTATCTATCCAAAATGGAGATATATGGGTAAACCACTTCTCCAATCTTTTTGGCTCTATAACAAATAACAAAAACATATACATGATCAAATACAAAATCTTAGAATCAACTATTAAACACTACCAGAACCCACTGGATTCTCAAATTACCTTGAATGAACTACAGGACAAAATAAAAACCCTCCAGGCATGTGGTGTTGATGGTATTCTCAATGAAATTATCAAATATACAGACAACAAATTCCAATTGGCTATACTAAAACTCTTTTACATCATCCTTAGTTCTGGCATCTTCCCCAATATTTGGAACCAAGGATTGATCACCCCAATCCACAAAAGTGGAGACAAATTTGACCCCAATAACTACTGTGGGATATGAGTCAACAGCAACCTCTGCATTATCATTAACAGCAGACTCGTACATTTCCTCAGTGAAAACAATGTATTGCGCGAATGTCAAATTGGCTTTTTACCAAATTACCGTACAACAGATCATGTATTCACCCTGCACACCCTAATTGAAAAACAAACAAACCAAAACAAAAAGGCAAAGTCTTCTCATGCTTTGATGATTTCAAAAAGCCCTCGACTCAATTTGGCATGAGGGTCTGCTATACAAATTGATGGAAAGTGGTGTTGGGGGTAAAACATATGACATTATAAAATCCATGTACACAAACAAGTGTGTGGTTAAAATAGGCAAAAAACACACATTTCTTCCCACAGGGCCATGGGGTGAGACAGGGATGCAGCTTAAGTCCCACCCTCTTCAACATATATCAACGAATTGGCGCAGGCACTAGAAAAGTCTGCAGCACCCGGCCTCACCCTACTACAATCTGAAGTCAAACGTCTACTATTTGCTGATAATCTGGTGCTTCTGTCACCAACCAAGGAGGGCCTACAGCAGCACCTAGATATTCTGCACAGATTCTGCCAGACCTGGGCCCTGACAGTAAATCTCAGTAAAACCAAAATAATGGTGTTCTAAAAAAGGTCCAGCCGCCAGGACCACAAATACAAATTCCATCTAGACACCGTTGCCCTAGAGCACACAAAAAACTATACATACCTTGGCCTAAACATCAGCGCCACAGGTCACTTCAACAAAGCTGTGAACGATCTGAGAGACAAGGCAAGAAGGGCATTCTATGCCATCAAAAGGAACATAAAATTCAACATACCAATTAGGATCTGGCAACAAAAAAAATACTTGGAACATAAAATTCAACATACCAATTAGGATCTGGCAACAAAAAAAATACTTGAATCAGTTATAGAACCCATTGCCCTTTATGGCTGTGAGGTCTGGGGTCCGCTCACCAACCAAGAATTCACAAAATGGGACAAACACCAAATTGAGAGACTGCATGCAGAATTCTGCTAAAATAACCTCAGTGTACAACGTAGAACACCAAATAATGCATGCAGAGCAGAATTAGGCCGATACCCGCCAATGATAAAAATCCAGAAAAGAGCCGTTAAATTCTACAACAGCAAAAACATAATCAAATACAAATCTTAGAATCAACTACTAAAAACTACCAGACCCACTGGATTCTCCAAATACATTGAATGAGCTACAGGACAAAATAAAAACCCTCCAACCCAAAAAGGCATGTGGAGTTGATGGTATCCTCAATGAAATGATCAAATATACAGACAACAAATTCAAATTGCCTACACTAAACCTCTAACATCATCCTTAGCTCTGACATCTCCCCCAATATTTGGAACCAAGGACTGATTACCCCAATCCACAAAAATGGAGACAAATTTGACCACAATAACTACTGTGGGATATGCCTCAACAGCAACCTTGGGAAAATCCTCTGCATTATCATTAACAGCAGACTTGTACATTTCCTCAGTGAAAGCAATGTACTGAGCAAGTGTCAAATTGGCTCTTTGCAAAATTATCATATGTGATTTGGGGTGGGCATTCTATGTTTTGTTTTTCTATGATTTTGTATTTCTATGTTTTGGCCGGGTATGGTTCTCAATCAGGGATAGCTGTCTATCGTTGTCTCTCATTAGGAACCATACTTAGGTAACCCTTTCCCTCCTTTCTTTGTGGGAAGTTAACTTTGTTTGTGGCACATAGCCCTTAAGCTTCACCGTCGTTTTTTGTATTGTTTATTGTTTTGTCGGCGTCATCACTTAATAAAAAGGAATATGTACGCTTACCACGCTGCGCTTTGGTCTTCTTCATTCGACGGCCGTGACATCGTATGACAGGCTACGTATTCACCCTGCACACCCTAACTGACAAACAAACCAAAACAAAGGCAAAGTCTTCTCATGCTTTGTTTTTAAACATACGACATTATAAAATCCATGTACAAAACACAGGTGGCGGTTAAAATAGGCAAAAAAAAAAAAAAAATCTTCCCACAGGTCGGGGAGGGTGAGACAGGATGCAGCTTAAGCCCACCCTCTCACATGTTATCAACGAATTGCCGAGGGCACTAGAATAGTCTGCAGCACCCGGCCTCACCCTACTAGAATCTGAAGTCAATGTCTTGCTTGCTGATGATCTGGTGCTTTCTCTGTTACAACCAAGGAGGGCTAAGCAGGCACCTAGATCTTCTGCCAGACCTGGGCCTGACAGTAAATCTCAGTAAGACCAAATATGGTGTTCAAAAAAGGTCCAGTCGCAGGACAGAGAACCCAATTTGGGAAAGCTTTGACTATGTCAGACTCCGTGAGCATAGCTTGCTATTGAGAAAGGCCGCCGTAGGCAGACCTGGCTCTCAAGAGAAGACACTGCCCACAAAATGTGGAAACTGAGCTGCACTTCCTAACCTCCTGTCCAATGTAATGAACCCATAGAGACACATATTTCCTGAGATTACACAGATCCAAAGAATCCAACATTTTTTTTTCTTTTATTCACATTTTGATAAAACTTCAATTATTGGGTGAAAAACCACAGTGGTGCATCACAGCAGCAAGTATTTTGTGCCTGTTGCCACAATAAAAGGTCACGTTGAAGAACAACAACTAAAGAACTATATTTATGTATTTTCCCTTTTGTACATCGATTACAACACTGTATTACAGTGGGGAGAACAAGTATTTGATACACTGCTGATTTTGCAGATTTTCCTACTTACAAAGCATGTAGAGGTCTGTAATTTTTTATCATAGGTACACTTCAAACTGTGAGAGACGGAATCTAAAACAAAAATCCCGAAAATCACATTGTATGATTTTTAAGTAATTATTAGCATTTTATTGCATGCATAAGTATTTGATACATCAGAAAAGCAGAACTTAATATTTGGTACAGAATCCTTTGTTTGCAATTACAGAGATCATACGTTTCCTGTAGTTCTTGACCAGGTTTGCACACACTGCAGCAGGGATTTTGGCCCACTCCTCCATACAGACCTTCTCCAGATCCTTCAGGTTTCGGGGCTGTCGCTGGGCAATACGGACTTTCAGCTCCCTCCAAAGATTTTCTATTGGGTTCAGGTCTGGAGACTGGCTAGGCCACTCAGGACCTTGAGATACTTCTTACGGAGCCACTCCTTAGTTGCCCTGGCTGTGTGTTTCGGGTCGTTGTCATGCTGGAAGACCCAGCACGACCCATCATCAATGCTCTTACTGAGGGAAGGAGGTTGTTGGCTAAGATCTCGCAATACATGGCCCATCCATCCTCCCCTCAATACGGTGCAGTCGTCCTGTCCCCTTTGCAGAAAGCATCCCCAAAGAATGATGTTTCCACCTCCATGCTTCACGGTTGGGATGGTGTTCTTGGGGTTGTACTTCACTTCTTCTTCCTCCAAACACGGCGAGTGGAGTTTAGACAAAAAAGTCTATTTTTGAATCATCAGACCACATACCTTCTCCCTTCCTCCTCTGGATCATCCAGATGGTCATTGGCAAACTTCATACGGGCCTGGACATGCGCCTGCTTGAGCAGGGGACCTTGTGTGCGTGCGGATTTTAATCCATGAGGCGTAGTGGTTTTAAATGGTTTTCTTTGAGACTGTGGTCCCAGCTTCTTCAGGTCATTGACCAGGTCCTGCCGTGTAGTTTTGGGCTGATCCTCACCTTCCTCATGATCATTGATGCCCACGAGGTAGATCTTGCATGGAGCCCAGACCGAGGGTGATTCGCATCATCTTGAACTTCTTATATTTTCTTTATTCTTAATATAATATCGGCCAACAGTTGTTGCCTTCTCACCAAGCTGCTTGCCTATTGTCCTGTAGCCATCCCAGCCTTGTGCAGGTCTACAATTTTATCCTGATGTCCTTCACAGCTCTCTGGTCTTGGCCATTGTGGAGAGGTTGGAGTCTGTTTGATTGAGTGTGTGGACAGGTGTCTTTTAACAGGTAACGAGTTAAAACAGGTGCAGTTAATACAGGTAATGAGTGGAGAACAGGAGGGCTTCTTAAAGAAAACTAACAGGTCTGTGAGAGCCGGAATTCTTACTGGTTGGTAGGTGATCAAATACTTATGTCATGCAATAAAATGCAAATGAATTACTTAAAATATTACAATGTGATTTTCTGGATTTTTTGTTTTCGATCCCGTCTCTCACAGTTGAAGTGTACCTATGATAAAAATTACAGACCTCTACATGCTTTGTAAGTAGGAAAACCTGCAAAATCGGCAGTGTATCAAATACTTGTTCTCCCCACTGTATACACATATGACAATAGTAATGTCTAAATTATTTTGGAACTTCTGAGAGTGTAATGTTCACTGTTCATTTTTATTGTTATTTCACTGTTTATTATCTATTTCACTTGCTTTGGCAATGTTAACATATGTTTCCCATGCCAATGAAGCCCTTTGAATTGAGACACAAACACAGAGACAGATGAGTCAGTAAGAGGATGAACGGGAGTGATGACTCTTCATCACCATCCATGGACATCTTCAATACCACAACATCATATATAGCTCACCGCAAGCTGCGCCTTTAAATTGTGCTTTGGGGTAGCAGAGTTTAGATTACGGATTAGATGAGACTATAGGTCACTGATTCAATCAAATCAGTTATTCAAACACACAGATCTTCCACGGACTCCCCGTCTCTGGACATAATCTGACCACAACCCCTATTGTTTACACTTTATTTAACTTGGCAAGTCAATTAAAAMAACAAATTCTTATTTACAATGACAGCCTACCAAAAGGCAAAAGGCCTCCTGCGGGTACTAAAAATAAAATAGGGAGAGAAAAAAAAATCACGACATTCCAGAATCATGACGGATTGCCCAGCCAAACTGTGCTTTCACAGTAGTAGCACTGACAGGCTTTTCCTTTGAGGAGTCGGTCTCTCCTTCAGTTCACCATAATAAACTGGAACTATTTTGAAAGGAGGATAGGTGGGGCAGGATTAGGGTGTGTCATCACTGTGCTTGATTACACAGCTATTGTAATAGGAAATAGCGAAGAAAACAAGCACAGGAACACAAGCCCCTAATGTCCATCTTTGTCCTTTGTACACCCTGTTACATAAGGGGGGGGGGGGACACGCGCTTGTAACGCCAGGGTAGTGAGTTCGATTCCTGGGACCACCCATACGTAAAATGTATGCATGCATGACTAAGTGTCTTGGGATAAAACTGTAATATATAAAAACAGTCTTATAAGCAACCAAAGCCCTGTCGATAGCCTAAATCCCATACCTTTGCCTTTCTCCATGTCCTTTAAAGGGTGGATGTGTTGAGACTCTGGGTTCCTCCCTGTAACACAAAAGGAGATAAATAATAAATAAGACAAATGGAGAACGATATCAAGTGCTAACTGATGTGATAAAATGTATGACTATAAGAAGAGAATATCCTCAATAGTGGCTGATACAATGAAGGCAACCAGTATTAGAAACTGTCAAACCGAGTGCATGACTGGTGGAAACCAGTAAGAAAGGATACTTGAGAATGATGCTTGCTTTATCTCCAGAACAAGAACATGATCATTCCTCAACTTTAAGTGCAGCATGCTGTGATGGCATCGTTCAGCCTACTATCTTTCATTGGTATTTCTAAAACAGGATTCTGACTCACAAATCATTAATAGGCAAACTCTTACAAGCATTTCACTACACCCACAATAACATCTGCATATGACCAATACAACTTSATTTGACAATCAAACCAGAAAGAAAAAGCATAGCCAAATCGAATAATTAAGCAAGTGGTTTAAAATGAATCTCTATTGATTTCCAATCCAGTGCTATCCATTCCACCCTTGAGTCAAGCCTTTGGTGAAGCACGTTTAGAACGGTCTTTACGTTGTAAACAAAATGCGAACATCAGGAGGGAATAAGAGGCTCCATTCGGAGCTATGCTGTAGCTGTTCACAATCACATAACTCCTCCTCCATAGGCAAACTCACATGTGAACAGAGGCAGACATGACTGTTCCGTTCAACTAATTTGGATTAACAACCYACAGGAAGCTATGAAGATATAGCCTAATTGACCTAGTCTGGGTACCAGTCTCGGTAACATGCTACACCTTGTGTCTTTAGCAAATGACACAGAGTAGGCCTACAAGGAGTGGAGGTCGACCGATTAACTAGGGCCGATTTCAAGTTTTCATAACAATCGGAAATCGGTATTTTTGGACACCGATTTGGCCATTTTTTTTTACACCTTTATTTAACTAGGCAAGTCAGTTAAGAACTAATCACCTGCCTCTCATTGCACTCCACGAGGAGCCTGCCTGTTACACGAATGCAGTAAGAAGCCAAGGTAAGTTGCTAGCTAGCATTAAACTTATCTTATAAAAAACAATCAATCAATCATAATCACTAGTTAACTACACATGGTTGATGATATTACAAGTTTATCTAGCGTGTCCTGCATTGCATATAATTGACGCGGTGCGCATTCGCGGAAAAAGGACTGTCGTTGCTTCAACGTGTACCTAACCATAAATATCAATGCCTTTCTTAAAATCAATACACAGAAGTATATATTTTTAAACCTGCATATTTAGCTAAAAGAAATCCAGGTTAGCAGGCAATATTAACCAGGTGAAATTCTGTCACTTCTCTTGCGTTCATTGCACGCAGTGTCAGGGTATATGCGATAATAATAAACGTTTTGTTTTCGAAATGATAGTTTCTGGATTCGACCATATTAATGACGAAAGGCTCGTA
>NC_036862.1:28891630-28902217 GCF_002910315.2 Salvelinus sp. IW2-2015
TAGGAGCGAAGAGAGGGACGGAAGCTATACTGTTACACTGGCAATACTAAAGTGCCTATAAGAACATCCAAAACTCAAAGGTATATGGAATACAAATGGTAGAGAGAGAAATAGTCCTATAAATACTATATTAACTACAACCTAAAACCTCTTACCTTGGAATATTGAAGTCTCATGTTAAAAGGAACCACCAGCTTTCATATGTTCTCATGTTCTAAGCAAGGAACTWAAASGTTWGCTTTTTTACATGGCACATATTGCACTTTTACTTTCTTCTCCAACACTTTGTTTTTGCATTATTTAAACCAAATTGAACATGTTTCATAATTGTTTTGAGGCTAAATTGATTTTTATGATGTATTATATTAAGTTAAAATAAGTGTTCATTCAGTATTGTTGTAATTGTCATTATTACAAATAAATAAATATTTTAAATAAAAAAWWTAKAAAAATGTTGTCCGATTAATCGGTATCGGCCTTGTTTGGTCCTCCAATAATCGGTATCYGCGTTGAAAWATCGTAATCGGTCGACCTCTGAATGTAATAGCTGAACAGAAAGGCAAACAGGCTATATTTGACCAATGTTTTCCAAGTTTCCCACTATTTTACCTTAGGATACATCACATTTATTAGCAGGGTAGCCTGCTAAATGTTAAGCATGAAGTAAGCATATGATTGGTGGGGAAATTTTGAAAAGGCTTTGAATAGTCTGGTGTGGCTAATTCCACCAATTTATACAATTACATAACAAAATGAGCGACAATGACGATATCATAATTGAGTACTAGAGTAATCAATGAAAAAGACACGCTTTGTATAGGCCTAACCAACAGTGCCAACTACTACCTGACAACTATTGCCTCCATGCACCCCCAGTGCTCTTTTCCATGACGCAGTGTGTGAGGACTTCATTGAGGGAGCTCTAACCAGCTCCACATGCCTGCTCTGAGCAGGAGGCACAGGTCCTCAGAGACAGTACAATCAATGTCTGTGTGATATGTGGGGAGAAGGCTCAAAGAGAGGGTCAAGTGCTGGGTCGGATAGAGTGGGGCTGACAGAGGCCCAAGTCTTTAGGCCCATTAGCGTACGTGGATGGGTTCCAATCCGGGTCTGTCTGAAGTACCACACAGCTACCGCTGATTTTATTTACGACTTTACTGTAAGTGCTCTACCAGTGGACGGGAGCTAAACTGTTTGGCCAGGCTGAGACGCACTCAAACACAGCAGTGCTAAAGATGTCAATAAGGGAAAGGGGGATACCTAGTTAGTTGTACAACTGAACGTATCTTCTGCATTTAACCCAACACCTCTGAATCAGAGAGGTGTGGGGGCTGCCATAATCAACATCCACGTCATCGGCGCCCGAGGAACTGTGGGTTAACTGCCTTGCTCAGGGGCAGAATGACAGATTTTTACCTTGTCAGCTCGGGATTCCTTCCAGCAACCTTTCAGTTTTAATGTCCAAACACTCTAACCACTAGGCTACCTGGAGTCATGCAATGTGAGATGAAAGGCAAATATTATTGTAATTGAGAGTCAGTCTTTAAATGACAAAAATGTATTTTGTGGGCAAAATAAAATGTAGCAGTTGAGAACCATAATAAATCTGCTTATTATAAATAAAGTTTCAATGACATGCACAAGTACAGTGAAATGCCTTTCTTGCCAGCTCTTACAATGCAGTAATCAAAAACAATGTAGTACAAAAAAAATTWAATTAAAGTTTGAACTAAAAACACACAAGATATAAAAATAAGAACACAATAAAGTAAGCATACTATATGCAGGATCATCTCCAGTACCATATTTACAATGTGCAGGGATACTGGATGAATAGGCATAAGGATATTTGATAGAGTAGCAGCAGCATATATGATGATTGTATGTGAGTAGGAGTGTGTAGAGTCAGTGCCTTCGAAAGTATTCAGACCCCTTTACTTTTCCCACATTGTTAAAGCCTTATTCTAAAATGGATTAATATATATATATATATATATATATATATATATATATATATATATATATACAGTGGGGAGAACAAGTATTTGATACACTGCCGATTTTTGCAGGTTTTCCTACTTACAAAGCATGTAGAGGTCTGTAATTTTTATCATAGGTACACTTCAACTGTGAGAGACGGAATCTAACAAAAATCCAGAAAATCACATTGTATGATTTAAGTAATTAATTTGCATTTTATTGCATGACATAAATATTTTATCACCTACCAACCAGTAAGAATTCCGGCTCTCACAGACCTGTTAGTTTTTCTTTAAGAAGCCCTCCTGTTCTCCACTCATTACCTGTATAAAAGACACCTGTCCACACACTCAATCAAACAGACTCCAACCTCTCCACAATGGCCAAGACCAGAGAGCTGTGTAAGGACATCAGGGATAATATTGTAGACCTGCACAAGGCTGGGATGGGCTACAGGACAATAGGCAAGCAGCTTGGTGAGAAGGCAACTACTGTTGGCGCAATTATTAGAAAATGGAAGAAGTTCAAGATGACGGTCAATCACCCTCGGTCTGGGGCTCCATGCAAGATCTCACCTCGTGGGGCATCAATGATCATGAGGAAGGTGAGGGATCAGCCCAGAACTACACGACAGGACCTGGTCAATGACCTGAAGAGAGCTGGGACCACAGTCTCAAAGAAAACCATTAGTAACACACTACACCGTCATGGATTAAAATCCTGCAGCGCACGCAAGGTCCCCCTGCTCAAGCCAGCGCATGTCCAGGCCCGACTGAAGTTTGCCAATGACCATCTGGATGATCCAGAGGAGGAATGGGAGAAGGTCATATGGTCTGATGAGACAAAAATAGAGCTTTTTGGTCTAAACTCCACTCGCCGTGTTTGGAGGAAGAAGAAGGATGAGTACAACCCCAAAAACACCATCCCAACCGTGAAGCATGGAGGTAGAAACATCATTCTTTGGGGATGCTCTTCTGCAAAGGGGACAGGATGACTGCACCGTATTGAGGGGAGGATGGATGGGGCCATGTATCGCGAGATTTTGGCCAACAACCTCCTTCCCTCAGTAAGAGCATTGAAGATGGGTCATGGCTGGATCTTCCAGCATGACAACGACCCGAAACACACAGCCAGGGCAACTAAGGAGTGGCTCCGTAAGAAGCATCTCAAGGTCCTGGAGTGGCCTAGCCAGTCTCCAGACCTGAACCCAATAGAAAATCTTTGGAGGGAACTGAAAGTCAGTATTGCCCAGCGACAGCCCCGAAACCTGAAGGATCTGGAGAAGGTCTGTATGGAGGAGTGGGCCAAAATCCCTGCTGCAGTGTGTGCAAACCTGGTCAAGAACTACAGGAAACGTATGATCTCTGTAATTGCAAACAAAGGTTTCTGTACCAAATATTTAGTTTTGCTTTTCTGATGTAGCAAATACTTATGTCATGCAATAAAATGCTAATTAATTACTTAAAYATCATACAATGTGATTTTCTGGATTTTTGTTTTAGATTCCGTCTCTCACAGTTGAAGTGTACCTATGATAAGAATTACGGACCTCTACATGCTTTGTAYGTAGGAAAACCTGCAAAACTGAGGATGGCTGCTGGATTATGAGGTTGGCGTGGTCCCGAAGATGATSTAATATTGGGTAGATACTTTCCTAACTTTGCGAGGTTAGGCCAGAAGAACGGCATATTTGAGAAGCCAACACCCCTTACCAAGCAGGAAGTAGCCCTCAACCAAAGCCAAGAAAAGAGAAGGACTCCCAGGGGCCAACCTCACAGGTGCTAGTCGGGGAGGATGAGGAAGAAGGGGCAGACCCAGTCAATAACAAGCAGCCCGSTACTAGTGGGGCCTGGATCGATCGGAATCCAGAGGGTGACTATCTAGAACCAACAGACCTGGCAGGGTCCCTGACTAATTTCGGGACAGCCCAGACCCAGGATCCAACCCTGCAGCAAGCCAGAGCAGATGTGCAGGTGGTAGATTGCCTATCATTTATGGGGGTACATTGTCCTAAGAGCTTCCCCCACTTTATCATGAAAAAGGGTTTGGTGTACAGAGTAACAAAAATAGGGGTTGACGTGGTGGAAAAGTTGTTGGTCCCCATCCGGTACCGGAGAACATTACTGGATCTAGCTCATGGGCATATTCTGGGGGGGGACACATTGGTATCGATAAAACACAAGACCGGATTGTGAGGAGGTTTTACTGGCCAGGAATTCAGGCTGAGGTGGCTATACATTGTGGAGAGTGCCAGTTAACAGCTCCCCGACCAGCTGTTAGCCCGTTAGTGCCACTCCCCATAATCAAAATGCCATTTGAGAGGATAGCGATGGATATAGTGGGCCCACTACCAAATCCGCTAGAGGTCACCAATACATTCTGGTCATCCTAGATTATGTCACTCGCTACCCAGAAGCCATTCCCCGTCGGACGATGGCTTCCAAAAATATAGCCACGGAATTAGTGCTCAGGGCCTCAGAGAAAAGTAAAGAATGAGGTCAGGCAACAACACCATTAACAGCCTTTCCCTTTACATTAGGCCTAACATAATGGAGGACGCTTGGAGAGTGATGCCATCATGTTCTTGAGTTAGGGAGTCATCTGTTAGCCTGACCGAAAATATAAAGTTTCAGCAGGGTAGCATATTTTCTCTCCAGTTCCCTGGGCTCTGTGGTGTGGCATTTTGTCACTGTGCAAACTTAGCATCACATTTTTTTATTTTTTTACTTTTTTTAAAAGGCAAACCCATGTAGCCTACTGTACAGAGTAGGGCTGGGCGATAAAGCTAAAATATCATATACATTTTTTTACGGTATTTTATGTTTTTGATTACGTTCTAAATTTGCTTTATGAGTAGCGCGTGACCCTAGGGTGGCAACACATTCAAAATTATTTCAATGGGTCTTTCAAAACTGTTTTATACCATGGACGAGTTATTGTGACAGGGTAGGAACCAAAGTGATGTTCAGTGTTTCCTAGGGGACCCTATAATCTTTGGCTACATTAAATCTTTATTCATATAGTCAACATTAGAGGTCGACCGATTATGATTTTTCAACGCCGATACCGATTATTGGAGGACCAAAAAAGCCGATTTTTTATTTTATTTATTTGTAATAATGACAACAATACTGAATTAACACTTATTTTATTATAATACATCAATAAAAATCTATTTAGCCTCAAATAAATAATGAAACATGTTCAATTTGGTTTAAATAATGCAAAAACAAAGTGTGCCATGTAAGAAAGCTAACGTTTAAGTTCCTTGCTCAGAACATGAGAACATATGAAAGCTGGTGGTTCCTTTTAACATGAGTCTTCAATATTCCCAGGTAAGACATTTTAGGTTGTAGTTGTTATAGGAATTATAGGACTATTTCTCTCTCTACCATTTGTATTTCATATACCTTTGACTATTGGATGTTCTTATAGGCACTTTAGTATTGCCAGTGCAACAGTATAGCTTCCATCCCTCTCCTCGCTGCTACCTGGGCTCGAACCAGGAACACATCGACAACAGCCACCCTCGAAGCAGCGTTACCCATGCAGGATCTTGAACCAAGCCGACCTCACCCATAAGAATAAACGGTAATGGTGTCCCAATCTCTCTGGTGTTTTGAAACGATGGCCAGCTGGCTGTGCTAAATGTTCTGTTTAAATCTTTCACCAAGCCCTCACTCCGGGTGAAGCGGAAGTATGCGCGTCTTCTCCGCGCTAACCGTCTACACAACTCTAGAAACACCCGTGACTCGAAGTTCTTCCCTGGTCCGTGTAAAGACGGTGGCACCCCAAACCGACTGATGTATTCCCCCAACCAACGCATCAGCTACTGTCGACCGCCCCTGGTCTGGGAGAGCGTAAGCCTCGCGCCACTTGGTGAATTAGTCCATAGCGGTTAGAATCCACCTTACACTGTCTGTGGTTGGAAACGGCCCTACTATGTCTACCCCAGTCTCTCCATGGGCTCCCTACTGGGAATTGTTGTAGGAGGGCGTGTGACTGACCTGGAGGTCCTTTTTTAGCAGCACACTCGTCGCACTGCCTACAAAAGTCCTCAACATCCCTTCCTGTTGCCTGGCCAATAGAAACTTACGCACGCGCTTTAACGTTTTGGAGACCCAAATGCCCTGCGCATACTCCCCCATGAAGCTGCTGTAACACGCTCCCCTGCAGCCTTTTGGGCACCACTAACCTGCCACGTAATTTCTCCAGTCGCTGGCTTTTTCCACCCCCTCTGGAGCACTCCCTCAGCCACTCTAAGGACTGTGAATTTAGCCCACAGTCCTTGTGACTGGTGATAGAGGGCTACTTCCCCCAGGGCGGTCGTCTTCTCTCTTCACCCACCGCAGCACAGGACGCAGCTCTGCGTCCTCCTCCTGGGACGCTCCACTCCCCAACGTCCACAGCCTCAAGCTCCCGGCACTCTGTCACACCAGCTGACTCACCGTGCGGTGACTCCCTCCTCCCTGCACAGTTCTCTCTCTCGCTCCCACCGTTTGCGCAGTACCACAGCCATCCTCAGCACACGGGCGGCGGGACAAGGGTCTGCATTGCTGTGGCGAAGGCCGGCTCTGTGCTCCACCTGGAAGTCGTAGGGTTGCAGCTCCTCCAGCTAGCGGGCAATCTGACCCTCTGGCTCCTGAAGGAGAGAAGCCACTGCAGGGCGAAGTGATCCGGCCGCGACCACAAACGGCAGGCCCCAGGTAGTACTTGAAATGGCGTACTGCTGCCACGACAGCCAAAAGCTCTCTCCTCGTCACGCAGTAGCGTTTTTCAGCCTTATCAAAAGTTCTGCTGTAATAAGCTAACTACGTGTTCCCCATCAGGCCCACGCGAGCCAGCACAGCCCCCAAACCCTCATTGCTTCGTCGGTGTCCAGGATGAACGGCGGTTCGGGTCTGGTGAGGCCAGGACAGGGGCCTCCAAGGCACGTTTGAGGGCCTCAAACGCCCGCTGGTGCTCTTCGGTCCACTGAAAAAACAGTGTCCTCCTGAGAGGTGGTTCGCACCCCGCCAAACCCCTTCACAAACCTACGAAGTAGGATGCCAGCCCCAGGAAGCTCTTAACCTCTTTTTCCCCCTGAACTGGCACCCCCTCACAGCCTCTACTTTGTCTGGCATGTTGCTGATGCCCTCACCACCCAGCTGATGCCCAGGAACGCCACCTCCCTTTGCATGAAATGGCACTTTCCCGGATGTAATTTTAGCCCCGCCCCGAGATCCTCTTCAACACTCGCCTAATTGCCCCCAGTGCCCCCTCAAACGATGTGCGTGCACCAATATGTCGTCTAGTACCAACACACTCGTCTCTCTGAACCCCCGCCAGCACTCTGTCCATGAGCCTCTCAAAGGTGGCAGGAGCATTACAAGAGCCCGAAGCACAGCACTTGAACTGCCAAATGCCCTATCTGTGGAGAAGGCCGTTTTTCACGTGCCCTGGCGAGAGGGGCACCTGCCAGTAGCCACTGCGCAGATCAAGGGAGGAGAACCACGAGGACCCTCTCACGTGGTCTAGCGAGCTCATCAATCCTCGGTAGGGATAAGAGTTTTAGTGGTGACAGAATTTAGGCCCCTGTAGTCAACAACAAAACCTAAGTTTACCCCCTTTCTTAGGCACCATGACGACCGGCGCGGACCATGGGCTATCTGATGCTCAATGAAATCAGCCCGCAACATGTCACAATAGCTGTGTCTGCTGCTTCCCTCCTGGCAAGGGAATACGACGGGGCCGAATTTTAATGGTCGGGCGTCCCCAGTGTCTATTCGGTGCTGAACTAGGTGCGTTTGTGCCTACCTCATCTTCCCCCAAGCGAGTATACTTTAAAGTCCAACAGCAGCTGCTTTAACTGTCTCTGTTGTCCCTCATCCAGACCCTGACAGTTCTTCAGCCACACAGCCTCGACGGCGTCGATAGCTTTCCTCCTTCCCCCCGTCGGACTGATGGGTGAAGGAGCCAGTGTGTTTTGGGCTACTGGGCTGCCTGTGCTTGCACCATGATGGGGAGTGAAGGCCGTCGCCGCCGGAGACAGCTGCTGGGATGGCACAACGACCAAGGGAGCAGCCGGGATGACCGTGGAGTTTCTGCAAGCTTGGAGGAAGACGGAGGGACAGCCCTGCCCCCTGCTGGCCCTCCGAAGGCGACATTCCCACTTGGGCCCCCCCGACAGCCTCAAAGTGCCGACGCTAAGTCCAACTGAGCCCCACAGTTTTTCAAAAAGGCCATTCCCAGTATACAGGGTCCTGCACCGCTGCTACCCACACCGGACACCCCACAGTCTCCCCCCCACAGTCACAGATAGCTGACACTTCCCTAACATGGGGCTAGCTCCCCGTGACAGTCCGTAGCTGGACAAGGGTCGGCTCCACCCGCACCCCAACAGGTAGTATGTCTGGTCTCACCAGGGTTACTGTAGAGCCCGTGTCGACCAGGGCCAAACATTCCACCCCCTCTACCTTGACGATGACATTGCAGAAGTCCCCAACGGTGGTACGTCCCACCACAACTACCGGACTAGGAAACACGGCGCAGCTACACCCTGGGAGCAGGTCCCCACCTCTTGTCTGCGCTGCTGGTACCTCCTTTGCTTACAGGGGTTCGGGGCGGGGGTGGCCCGCGCTGCCCCTGCGCGAGAACCCGTTGTCGTTTCCCTGGTGACGGGGGAATCTGCCACACTCCCGCTTAATGTGGCCAGGTTGGCCACAACCCCAGCAGACAATAGGAGTGAGGGACACTGCGACGTTGCCTGGAGCCCCTCTCCATGACAAGCGAAGCAGTCTTGACTAGCCCGCCCAACTCGTCAACCCACTCTGGTTTTGTGACCCCTGGCACCCCAGCCACCGCTGCTCTCACCTCTGGTTGACTGGCGACTTCCACTCTCACTCCCTCACCCAGATCAGCTCCCCTTCCTGGCTATCTCCACTGCAGCCCGCAGAGATGGTGGGTCCGCCATCTGAACATGCCCCCAATGCCTCCACTAGCGCACCGTAGTCGCCCCTCTCGTCCGGGGCTAGCGTTAGCAGGCTTCCGACGCCTCCTTTGCCAAGCTGTAACGCTTTCGTCTCGTCAGACCACCTCCCGGCTCTAGCCAACAACTCGAATTGAGTGAAAAAAACTTCCCATTTACCTTTTCCATTGAACTTTGGTAGTTTAGCCGCTACCGTGGCTAATGGCAATAGTCGCTCCATCTCTGTTTCAGCCCAGCCATTTCCGCACCCGGTGACGTCGAATATCCCCGTCGCCGTGACGTCTGCTCCGAGCGTGTGTGAAGGAAAACCCGCCAGTTCTGCCATCTTGCTGACTGACAATTTAACTCCCGCCAGGTGGCTCTCCAGCTTTCCTACGGCAGTCGCCGCGCTGACCTCCCGACCGGTACCCCGAGCCCACAACGGACACTTTGTCCGACTCTTCCTTAATTTTCCGCCTCGCCCCAAGCATCATGACCGTAGATGCGAGTCACGCTAAAGCAACACCGGCCTATACTGAACAGCTAACTCGCCAGTCTCTATCCCGTAGTTCGAAAGCACTTCTGACACCAATGTAATGACCCGGCTGGGTCATAAAGGGAAAAGAGACGGACTCTAGGTGTGCAGGTCAGAACACAGGTTTATTCCTAAACTGAGCTATTGTTCCGGCCACAGCCCACGCCGCTAAATGCCGAACATACACAATGTTACCTTGTCGAGTTAAGGGTCACTCTCATAGGAACAGATCAAGGCCCGACAGAAAAGAAAGAAAGATGATACAGTAATCCCTATTTATGCATTTCCAAATCCTGCGGGATTACCCATCATACCCCCCAACCTTTCCATCTGTCCTGACATATTTAACCCCTGCTAGTAGCCATGAGAACCATAACACACCCACAAACACAGAACACAATACCGGGTCTTTACAATATAATCGATGCAATGCGCATTCGCAAAAAAGGACTGTCGTTGCTCCAACGTGTACCTAACCATAAATATCAATGCCTTTCTTAAAATCAATACACAGAAGTATATATTTTAAACCCATATTTAGCTAAAAGAAATCCAGGTTACCAGGCAATATTAACCAGGTGAAATTGTGTCACTTCTCTTGCGTTCATTGCAGCAGAGTCAGGGTATATGCAACAGTTTTGGCCTCCTGGCTCATTGCAAACTAATTTGCCAGAATTTTACGTAATTATGACATAACATTGAAGGTTGTGCAATGTAACAGGAATATTTAGATTTATGGATGCCACCCGTTCGATAAAAATACGGAACAGTTCCGTATTTCACTGAAAGAATAAATGTTTTGTTTTCGAGATGATAGTTTCCGGATTCGACCATATTAATGACCTAAGGCTCGTATTTCAGTGTGTTATTATGTTATAATTAAGTCTATGATTTGATAGAGCAGTCTGACTGAGCATGGTGGGCACCAGCAGGCTCGTAAGCATTCATTCAAACAGCACTTTTGTGCGTTTTGCCAGCAGCTCTGCTGTTTATGAATTCAAGCATATCAACTCCCAAGATTAGGCTGGTGTAACCGATGTGAAATGGCTAGCATAGTTAGCGGGGTGCGCGCTAATAGCGTTTCAAACGTCACTCGCTCTGAGACTTGGAGTAGTTGGTCCCTGCA
>NC_036862.1:28903147-28922894 GCF_002910315.2 Salvelinus sp. IW2-2015
TTTATGGTTAGGTACACGTTGGAGCAACGACAGTCCTTTTTTGCGAATGCGCACTGCATCGATTATATTGTAAAGACCCGGTATTGTGTTCTGTGTTTGTGGGTGTGTTATGGTTCTCATGGCTACTAGCAGGGGTTAAATATGTCAGGACAGATGGAAAGGTTGGGGGGGTATGATGGGTAATCCCGCYGGATTTGGAAATGCATAAATAGGGATWACTGTATCATCTTTCTTTCTTTTCTGWTCGGGSCCTTGATCTGTTCCTATGAGAGTGACCCTTAACTCGACAYGGTAACATTGTGTATGTTCGGCATTTAGCGGRGTGGGCTGTGGCCGGAACAATAGCTCAGTTTAGGAATAAACCTGTGTTCTGACCTGCACACCTAGAGTCCGTCTCTTTTCCCTTTATGACCCAGCCGGGTCATTACAATATGCAACGCAGGACACGCTAGATAAACTAGTAATATCTTCAAACATGTGTAGTTATAACTAGTGATTATGATTGATTGATTGATTGTTTTTCATTAGATAAGTTTAATGCTAGCTAGCAACTTACCTTGGCTTCTTACTGCATTCGCGTAACAGGCGATTGGAAACAACATCGTTGTATGTGCTGCATTAACATGCAGACTGAACGAAAGTGTCTCATGGTCAAGCAACAACAAATGCGCACCTTGAGTGACGGGATGGAACTAGGTCTATGTGGAAAGCGGCATAGAGACAGAGCGGAGAGGGATGATTCAAGTAGAGGGAGTAAACTATAAAAAAAGGGACATTACACACATGGCATATCACATTTCAGAAACCAAACATTCAAATACCGTTATAGAAGGTAAAGTAAAAACCCAAACCGGTCCATGCATCAATACCGGTATATAGTAAAATACGGTATACCACCTAGCCCTAGGACAGAACAAACCTGCATCTCTAGGCTAAGTATCAGTCTGGTCTGACACTGGTGTTGAACAGTACAGTGCTTAGCCTACTTTTTCTGTGTTATTAGAACGTTATAACAAACCTTCAAACTGCTGCACCAACCCTCTTGAAATTCTTAACTAGCCTTTTCAACAACGCTATCTTTAAAGTATAATTAGGCCTGTTTTGAAAGTAAAGCAAATCTGCACAAACATGATGCACTGATGTTATGACAAACCATATGAGTTAACCAATTTGAACCAAGCCTCAAATTGAATTAAACAGAGCAATGTTATGCATAGCTATACATAGCTCAAAACGTGGATATTTTATAATAATGGCTGTAGAATGAGGAAACCTAATCTAGATAAGGAGATTGACCTATGCCTATTATGAAACAAGAACCCCTTGTGATTGCCAGTCTATTGAGACAATTGGCATGGCTACTTGTATTGTATTATGTTATTTGATAATAGCCATCCTACACTAAATGAGTTGTATTGTGAATATACTGGGCATGGATCAGTTGCATGCAGTCATATTCTTGGCTAATTGGGAGTGTGACTTTCATTTAACTATTTTTGAAACCCATCCCATGAGAATGAATGTCATTCCAGTTAATCTGTTCTGTTATGTTTAATCAAATCTGACTAACCTAGTGCACTGCTTGCTATGAATTCTCTGATATGTCTTCGCTTGTTTAGGTAAAAATATAAATGATGTCCTGTTTAGAACACTGACAAGTAAAGAGCATAAAAAAACATTGTTGCTTAACCTGATTGGGCCACCCAGGCCTACGTCCCTGTTTTTGATTAGTTTATGAGTTAACTGGCCAATGCAACCAATTGAGTTAGGCCGTGTAAACGCAGCCATAGTGTACTGGTCAGAGGACTGAATCTATTGAAGTTAACATTGGTAATCTCATTATGCACTAACTACGCTACTCTTTTTATAACCAGTCATACCTTTCGATACTAGGACCCACTAGTGGGCTGACCTACAAGAAACTGAACATGCACTGTGTGTTGCTGTATAAGACTATAGGCATATACATTTATCAGTGTTTTTTTTTTATCATGCGTTGGCCTAATCCAAAAATGCTGAGGACACTAAAGTCATTAATAGAAAACAAGACTGTCAGCACTCTTACAATTAAAGTCAGAAAAAAATATAGCTTAACAGTTTTACATGTTCACTGTTGTGTGGAGCTTCACCAGTTTGTTATCTTTCACAGACAAAACAATGATTTAGCTGAATATAACACAGTCATAACTGCCAAGGCCAACCTCATTGCACTCCATTTCATGGGCCAGATTTCATTTCAGCAGGGGGCAACTCACAACATGTCCCTGCTGACAGACAGGCAGCATGTGAGGAATCAAACTCAGAATAGACGTTCTCGTGATTCTGTTAACAGACTGCTTAGGGAGACTATAGGGAAGTGAAAATGAAAGGATAACATCTTCCACCATCCCTGACTCAATGTTACAACTTCCACAAACATTTTGCAAACTTTCCTAAAACAATTGTGAAGCCATCAAACTGCCATGTTGCACTTGTTTTTCACTTTACATTTGTTAAGTATTTCCAACAAAATACGACTTTGTTAATCATTCATAAAAACGACCAAGTTGAGTGTGCCCTGTTTCTGTCTCAATTGATGTGCTGTAACTTGGCAACCAAGCAACAGCATAAAATGGACAAATTGGTTATTAGCTACAAAGTATTAATCCTATGCTAAACAGATCGATTCGCAAACGGATGTCAAAGTAAGTTCAGAAAAGTATACAATGAGCATTTTGATTTAAGAACTTTTAAATTATAATTTAAATAGGTTTTAGTTGCCTCTATGCGATTGCAGGGCATGCAGCCACTATTTCCTGAATTATTAAAATTAGCCAGCTAAATCACAATATTTGGCAGCTGTGGTTGATAGAAGAAAAACTTGAAAAAGCAAATGGGAATTCACTTACCAGCAATGTAGTTAACAAATGTGGCAATCCGAAGCACAAGCAGAATAGCATAGGCATATAAGAGAACGTTAGAGTTTAACGTTACTATCTCTGAGATGCAAGAAATAGGCGTTTTTATGCGCCAAGTGGGAGGCGCCGTGGTATCCGTTTCAATGATTAGGGCTACACGACTTGAAAACATGGACACATACCACATTTAAGAAGCAAAAACTTTTTCATATCAAATTCATAATTTGTTGYCAATAATCTAACGGGCTGCTAACTCCGCAGGCAGAGTGAACGGTCCATTGGAATGTAGTCAGTACAACGCCTACCCTTTTTCAAAATGTTTCTTTTTGGCACATGCGCAGCGCATGCAGTTCTTGAGCCATTGACTTACAGAAAAAGTTTCATCAATTTATTGATAGAATGCTGTCTGTATTTAAAGAAGTTCTGAAGTAAGTACAATTAAATGTGCTTTTTTTCTGTGAACTACAAACAGTTTCACACATTCTCAAGTCATCATATTTTATAATAGCCTATTTCTTTATATTTATTCAACAAAAAATATATATTTTAGTGTGATGAGAAAATGGCAACGCCCACATTTGACAGTATTGGATTTGTTTTGTCTGATAGAACTAGTGGGCAGCTTTTGTCCTTGAGCCTGAGTGAGTAGGCTGCTTCCCAAAGGGAAGAAATACCCAGTACTCTCTCATTTGTGGATGAGACCCACGAGCAGGTTTAGCTCTTGAACAATATGCCAACATATTTGAGTGAAGTGAGAATATTGCAGCGCTAGGTCAGGTTGGTATTATTACCTGCTGTGTGCACACAGGATTTTTATTTGTAAGGGGAAAAGAGATACTCAAGAGGAATATCTCTTTCATATGTAAATGTTCCTCAACTTCAGAATAAATGTATCATTACCTTCTCATATTGTATCAAGTTGTAATTTTATGATACTGTAGATGTCTAATGTAACAAAATGGATCCAGCCCTGTCCTAAATTTACTGGACTTTGAACTTCTAATTCCTGACATTAGACTACAAACTTTGAAAGCCAATAACCAAATGGAGAGCAAATGTTTGCTTATTCTTTGACCAAGGGCAGTGTCAAAGCCCTGTAAAAAACAGACAGGAGAACTGCCCGTCTCTGCTTGGTTGTAACTGCGTGGGAGAAGTCCGTTTTCCATTTCAGTTTTCACATCACATTTGAAGTGCCAGAAATCTACATCTTGCAGTCTCATCTGTGTGCGTCTTTAGGTGCTTGGCTGTGAATCATCSCTACAAATGGGTAGAACGTCATTGTAAACAGTTCTTTACTTGGACAGACCAGATTCCTGGGGCTGTATGTATAAAGTGTCTCCGAGTAGGAGCGCTGATTTAGGATCAGTTTAGTCTTTTAGACCACAATGTACAAGATTGAATGGACAGGGGAGACCTGATCCTAGATCAGCATTCCTAAGCTACAGGACTGTTTTGCTAGCACAGACTGGAATATGTTCCGTGATTCCTCCGATGGCATTAAGGAGTACACCACATCAGTCATTGGCTTCATCAATAAGTGCATGAATGACGTTGTCCCCACAGTGACCGTACATACCCCAACCAGAAGCCATGGATTATAGGCAGCGTCCGCCATGAGCTAAAGGCTAGAGCTTCCGCTTTCAAGGAGCGGGACTCTAACCCGGAAGCTTATAAGAAATCCCACTATGCCCTCCGATGAACCATCAAACAGGCAAAGCATCAATACAGCACTAAGATTTGGCATGGGTCCTCAGATCCTCACAAGGTTCTACAGCTGCACCATCGAGAGCATCCTGACTGGTTGCATCACTGCCTGGTATGGCAACTGCTCAGCCTCCGACCGCAAGGCACTATAGAGGGTAGTGCGAACGGCCCAGTACATCACTGTGGCCAAGCTTCCTGCCATCCAGTACCTCTATACCAGACGGTGTCAGAGGAAGGCCCTAAAAATTGTCAAAGACTCCAGCCACCCTAGTCACAGACTGTTCTCTCTGCTACTGCACGGCAAGCGGTACCGGAGCGCCAAGTCTAGGTCCAAGAAGCCATAAGACTCCTGAACATCTAGTCAAATGGCTACCCAGACTATTTGCATTCCCCCCCCCCTACCCCACTCTTTACACCACTGCTACTCTCTGTTGTCTCCTATGCATAGTCACTTTAATATCTCTACCTACATGTACATACTACCTCAACTAAGCGGTGCCCATGCACATTGACTCTGTATCGGTACCCCCCTGTATATAGTCTTGCTATTGTTATTTTACTGCTGCTCTTTAATTACTTGTTACTTTTATCTCTTCTTATTCGTATTTTTTTGAAACTGCATTGTTGGTTAGGGGCTCGTAAGTAAGCATTTCACTGTAAGGTCTACGTACACCTGTGGTATTTGGCGAATGTGACTAATAAAATTTGATTTGAGTTTGTCTGAGACACTTGATACATAAAGCCCCACGCCCCAGGTTTCAAAGTATCAGAAAGTACTTGATCCATTCACTCATCCGTCACCTACACAACTAAAGTCTCATCCATTAGAGGTCAATTGTTTGCTTTGGGTGTGTAGAGGGAGAGAGCCTGAATCCAGCCCAGTCACTGCAATTAAAAAAGTACAGGTTGCCCCTCCACCCCGTATGATCACCATCTAAACCACAGCTCTGAGTGTTTTTCCATGCTGTTAGTGGTCCCAAACAAAACAGCTAGCCATCATCTGGCCCTAGCTGCTGTAGTCTCTCTGCTTGGTTCATGTGGCAGGCTTCAAGATGCTCACACACAGCTTGTCTCTTATTTGAGGGGTTTTCCTGCGCTTTTTCATGTCCGACTCTTCTCAAATCAAAATCAAATCACATGCGCCAAATACACCAGGTGTAGACCTTACTGTGAAATGCATCCTTACACGCCCTTAACCAACAATGCAGTTTTAAGAAAAATAATGTTTACTAAATATACTAAAGTAATAACATTTTAAAACACAATAAAATAACAATAACAAGGCTATATACAGGGGGTACCGGTAACGAGTCAATGTGCAAGGGTAAAGGTTAGTTGAGGTAATTGAGGTAACATGTACATCTACGTAGGGATAAACTGACTATGCATAGATAATAAACAGCGAGTAGTAGCAGCGTAAAAAGGGGGGTTAAATGAAATAGTCCGTGTAGCCATTTAATTAACTGTTCAGCAGTCTTATGGCTTGGGTGTAGAAGCTGTTAAGGAGCCTTTTCGACCTAGACCTGGCGCTCCAGTACCGCTTGCCGTGCGGTAGCAGAGAGCATAGTCTATGGCTAGGGTTGCTTGAGTCTGACAATTTTTAGGGTCTTCTTCTGACACCGCCTGGTATAGAGGTCCTGGCTGGCAGGAAGCTTGGCCCCAATGATGTACTGGGCTGTACACACTACCCTCTGTTGCGCCTTGCGGTCAGATACGGAGCAGTTGCCATACCAGGCGGTAATGCAACCAGTCAGGATACTCTCGATGGTGCAGCTGTAGAACTTTGAGGATCTGAGGATCCATGCCAAATCTTTTCAGTCTCCTGAGGGGGTATAGGCATTGTCAGGCCTTCTTCACGACTGTCTTGGTGTGCTTGGAACATGCTAGTTTGTTGGTGATGTGGACACCAAGGAACTTGAAGCTCTCGACCTGCTCCACTACAGATCAGGTTTTACTGCTGCACCCTAAAACAAAACAAACACCTCTCCAGGAAGAAACACATATCCCAAACCATCCAAATCTAATCTCATTGTATTGCATCTTCGAGTATTATTTTCCATTTCAAATCAAACAAACTTTCTTACTAGAGCCAATATATAACGGCTTTCGTTGGTGGAAGGAGAGGAGGACCAAAATGCAGCGTGGTACGTATCCATAATATAATCGAGAAATAATACAAAATAAGAGAATACAAGAGAATAAATGAAAACCGAAACACTACCGTATGGTGCAAACACTAACACAGGAAACAATCACCCACAAAACACAATAGAAAACAGGCTACCTAAATATGGCTCCCAATCAGAGACAATGACTGACACCTGCCTCTGATTGAGTACTATACTAGGCCAAACATATAAATATAAATACAGAACAAAACATAGAAAAACATAGAATGCCCACCCCAACTCACACCCTGACCAAACTAAAATAAAGACATAAAAAAGGAACTAAGGTCAGAACGTGACAGTACCCCCCCCCCCCCCCCCCCCACGGTGCGGACCCCGGCCGCAAAACCTGAACCTATATGGGAGGGATTTACCGCTGTGGCGGCTCTGGAGCGGGACGTGGACCCCATCATCGTCTCGGCCCACTTCTGTGTCACCTTAGGAGCGGCGACCCTCTCCACCGACCCCGGATTGGAGACCCTAGTAGAGGGCAGCACTGGACTGAGGGGCGCCTCTGGACTGAGGGGCGCCTCTGGACTGAGGAGCGCCTCTGGACTGAGGGGCGCCTCTAGACTGAGGGGCGCCTCCGGACTGGCGGMCGGCTCTGGCAGCTCCGGACTGGCGGGTGGCTCTGGCAGCTCCGGACTGGCGGGCGGCTCTGGCAGCTCCGGACTGGCGGGCGGCTCTGGCATCTCCGGACTGGAGTGCAAACCTGGAGGGAGAAGACGGAGAGACAGCCTGGTGCGTGGCGCTGCCACAGGACCCACCAGGCTGGAAAGACCTACAGGAGACCTGGTGCGTGGAGGAGACACCGGAAGGACCGGGCCGTGGAGGAGCACTGGAGCTCTGGTGCGCWGCCTTGGCACCACTCCTCCAGGCTGGATGACCACTTTAGCCCGGACCCTCCAGAGTGCAGGCACAGGTTGAACCGGGCTGTGGGTGAGCACTGGAGATCTGGTGCATACCACTCGCACCTCTCCCTTAGGCTCTATGCCCACATTCGCCCGGCACGAYCGGAGCGTAGGCATAGGACGCACTGCACCCTCCCAACGCCCCGGAGACACAGCACGCAGAGCCGGCGCAGGATACCCTGGGCCAAAACGGCGTACCGGAGACCAAACACGCTGGGCTGGCACAATACGCCCTGGCTGGATGCCCACTCTCACATTGCACTTGCGGGGGGCTGGCCTATAGCGCTCCGGGCTATGAACGRGTACTGGCGACACCGTGCGCTTCACCGCATAACACGGTGCCTGACCAGTAACGCGCTGCTTACGATAAGCACGGGGAGTTGGCTCAGGTCTATCGCCTGACTCCACCAATCTCCCCGGCTGCCTCTCGTACCTGTTGCTCTGCCGTGTTCTTTTCGCCAACTCCATTCTCCTGTATCCCTCCTCGCACTGTTCCAGAGAATCCCAGGCGGGCTCCGGCACTCTCCCTGGGTCGACCAACCACCTCTCTATCTCCTCCCAAGTTGTCTCATAGTCCAGTTTGCACTGCTCCAATTTACTACGCTGCTTGGTCCGGTGTTGGTGGGTTATTCTGTAACGGCTTTCGTTGGTGGAAGGAGAGGAGGACCAAAATGCAGCGTGGTACGTATCCATAATATAATTTAATCGAGAAATAATACAAAATACAAAAGAACAAGAGAATAAATGAAAACATTTCCCTAGTATGTACTTAGAACTTATCATAGAGAGAAAAGCCTAAGTTAGTAGGCAAATGGTGGCCTCTGTAGAAGGTGCATTTTCATATCTCATTGGCATTGTCATAGAGGGAACGATGCTTGATTCTGGAAATGTTATGAGGCAACACAACCTTCTTAGAGTATCTGTGCCTTTCAAAGATTAATCCTGGTTTTCATTTGTGCCAAAGTTGGCTTGGCCCCAAAAAAACACAAAAGGGACCTTTGTGGAGGGCCTTTTACAGAGAGCTTAATTTCAAATGCCTTTTAATCTGCTTTAATCCGTAGCAGAGATCACATCATTAAAATAGATTTTGGAGTGGAAAAGTATTTGTATAACTTGGTATCCTGTATCACAGGTGCAATGGAAGTAATAAAATAGATAATTGATATTATAAAAAGATTATATAATCTGGCTAATTCAATAAGATTACTAAACATTAATAACTTAATTTGAAAAATGAAAAACTGTCCTGTTTGTCAGTGTGGTTATAACCAGGACCCTGCCCTTGCCAAAGCCATTTCATCATCCTACCTAAAAGCCTGATCAAAGGTAAATTGCAATGTCCAACTCCAATATAAGCTTAGCTAAAGTCACTTAATGTCAAAAATCATCTGTCTCAGAACCCTAATTACAACACTGCAGGGAAGCCAACAAAAAACTTGACAAAAAATGTCTCTGGCCAAGGAAAATGTTGATGGTACTTGCGAATAGAAATGAATATGTAAGGCTGCAATACAAATTGATCAAGGATGATMCTTCATGTTATGTGCAGTGTCTGTGCTGATGTGAGGTGTGGTTAGTATTGTGACATTTCAATCTGCTGATAATTTTTTGGAAAAAATACCATTCTCCAGTGATAAAATGTGACAGACATATGTCATCTAGTGGTAGATACTAACAACAAGCGTTTTTCTTTCCTTTACATTTCATGTTGGCATTAAACGGCAATATGGCTGACCGGTGGCTTCAAACGCTCTCAATGGCCAATGGATACCATCAGCAATCCAGCATTTATAGGTAATTCATCATAACAAGGATGAATCATCAGCCTTCCTACCTTAAAGGGGAAGTTCACACATTTTAACATGTGGCATTATTTTTACTCTTTCTGTGCTTGTAGTTGATCCCCCTCCAAATATTTTTTTTAATATGTTTTGTTAGAGAGAAAATTGGTTGTCACATTGACTACAATGCATTATGAAAACGTGTCTAAAGTATGTTATAAAATACTCAAAAACACTCCAAACCAACGCAATCTCATTCTGGATGTCTCTACACTGTTCACTGTTTTTTTCCCCCACTGTTCAATAAATCCATGTTTGAATGATGCTATTTACAACAACAAAATTATGCAAATATGGATTTATGGGACAGTGGACATTTTTCTCTCAAATTGAGTGCAGAGACATTATCCAGAATAAGATTCTGATTTAAAGCGTTTCATAACATGCTTCTTTCTACACCTTTTCATAATGCATTGTAGTCTTTAGCGAGTGATGAGAGCAAAATGTGATTTCCAATTTTCTCTCTAACAAAACTAAATATATAAAAAACAGTTTGGGCGATCAACAGAAGCACAGAAAGAGTGAAGATAAGGCCACATATAAAAATGGGTGATCTTCCCCTTTAAGGTAGGAAAGCTGATTATTCATCCTTGTTATGACCAATGACTTATATAAACCCTGGATTGCTATTTGCTATGCATTGGCCATAGAGAGGCTTTGAAGCCACCGGTCGGCCATATTGGCACTCCTTGGTAGGAACAGTCCTCCATAGGAATGAATGGAATTCTACAGTATTTCAACTAAATGTTATGTATTTGACAAAATTGTATTTTAAGTATTTTGTTGATTTTTAAAATGTATTTTATTGAACCTTTATTTAACTAGGCAAGTCAGTTAAGACCAAATTCTTATTTACAATGACGGCCAACCAAAAGGTAAAATGCCTCCAGCAGGGACTGAGGCAAAAAAACGACTCTTAAAAGAAATATAGGAAAAAACACAAATCATGACAAGAGAGATGCCACAACACTAGATAAAGAGAGACCTAAGACAACAACATAGAAAGGCAACAAAATATGACAACACAGCACGGTAGCAACACAGCATGACAGCAGCACAACATAGTAGCAGCACAGAACATGGTACAAACATTATTGGGCACAGACAACAGCACAAAGGGCAAGAAGGTAGAGACAACAATACATCACGCAAAGCAGCCACAACTGCCAGTAAGAGTGTCCATGATTGAGTCTTTGAATGAAAAGATTGAGATAAAACGGTCCAGTTTGAGTGTTTGTTGCAGCTCGTTCAAGTCGCTAGCTGCAGCGAACTGAAAAGACGAGCGACCCAGGGATGTGTGTGCTTTGGGGACCTTTAACAGAATGTGACTGGCAGAACGGGTGTTGTATGTGGAGGATGAGGGCTGCAGTAGATATCTCAGATATGGGGGAGTGAGGCCTAAGAGGGTTTTATAAATAAGCATCAATCAGTGGGTCTTGCGACAGGTGTACAGAGATGACCACTTTACAGAGGAGTATAGAGTGCAGTGATGTGTCCTATAAAGAGCATTGCTGGCAAATCTGATGGCCGAATGGTAAAGGATATCTAGCCACTCGAGACCACCCTTACCAGCCGATCTATAAATTACTGTAATCTAGCATGGGTAGGATGGTTATCCGAATCAGGGTTAGTTTGGCAGCTGGGGTGAAAGAGGAGCAATGTACGATAGAGAAAACCACGTCTAGATTTAACTTTAGCCTGCAGCTTTGATATTTGCTGAGAGAAGGACAGTGTACTGTCTAGCCATACTCCCAAGTACTTGTATTAAGTGACTACCTCAAGCTCTAAACCCTCAGAGGTAGTAATCACACCTGTGGGGAGAGGGGCATTCTTTTTACCAAACCAAATGACCTTTGTTTTGGAGGTGTTCAGAATAAGGTTAAGGGCAGAGAAAGCTTGTTTTTACACTAAGAAAGCTTTGTTGTAGAGTGTTTATCACAAAATCCAGGGAGGGGCCAGCTGAGTATAAGACTGTATCATTTGCATATAAATGGATGAGAGAGCTTCCTACTGCCTGAGCTATGTTGTTGATGTAATTTGAGAAGAGAGTGGGGCCTAGGATCGAGCCTTGGGGTACTCTCTTGCTGACAGGCAGTGACTGAGACAGCAGATGTTCTGACTTTATTGTCACGTTCCTGACCTGTTTTCTGTTAGTTTTTGTATGTGTTAGTTGGTCAGGACGTGAGTTTGGGTGGGCAGTCTATGTTTTCTGTTTCTATGTTGGTTAATGGGTACCTAATATGGTTCTCAATTAGAGGCAGGTGGTTTTCATCTCCTCTGATTGAGAATCATATTAKGGTAGGTGTTGTCACATTGTTTGTRGTGGGTGGTTGTCTTCCGTGTCTGTGTTTGTTTGCACCATACGGGACTMTTTCGTTCGTTCATCGTTTTATGTAGTCATTTTTCCTGTTCGTGCGTTCTTCGTGTTATATGTAAGTTCGTATGTTCAGGTTTGTCTACATTCGTTTTGTTATTTTGTAAGTATTCAAGTGAAGTTCGTGTTTTTTCGTTTACACTTAAATAAATTCATTATGTCTAAATACAACGCTGCAGTTTGGTTCAATCCCTGCTCCTCCTCTTCGGATGAAGAGGAGGAACGTCGTTACATTTATACACTGCACTCTTTGAGAGAGGTAGTTAGCAAACCAGACCAAAGACCCCTCAGAGACACCAATACTCCTTAGCCAGCCCACAAGAATGGAATGGTCCACTGTATCAAAAGCTTTGGCCAAGTCAATAAAAATAGCAGCACAACATTCCTTAGAATCAAGGGCAATGGTGACATTGCCTGGCAATGGTGACAGTGGTGACAGGACCTTTAAGGTTGCAGTGACACATTCATAACCTGAGCGGAAACCAGATTGCATACGCTTGAGGAGAAGTGCCAATATGGTTGCCCGGTGGCTTTAATACAGTGCCCCCTGTTAGTCATCCTGGGTTAATACACATAATTGGTTATGACATATCAGAGCAACATCATTTGTACCAAAGGGATATTCTGTTCTACTATCTTGCATCACACTCCCATGTTGGATTGCATATTATTCCACTGAAAACCCAGTCCAAGTAGGTTTCTATTGCACATAACTCTGGCTTTTGAGCACCATGTGTGAATCAGTGTACATTGAGATCGCAAGTGTGCACACAACAAAATGGATTAGATGTATTAATATTTACATTTGTGATAAGAAGCTCGATACAAAAAATAAGTTAATTGTGGTCATGTCAGATCAGTCAACCATTGCAGTCCCACTGGTCAAAGACCTCAATTCAACGTCTATTATACATTGGTTCAACATTATTTTATTTTATTTGATTGAAATATGTGGAAACAGCGTTGATTCAACCAGTGTGTGCCCAGTTGGTTGTTTTTGTAAGGGGATTTCCCTAAGTCAGTCAGCCCCTTCTTTATTCTAGCTATCGTGTGATTTCACAGGAGGTTGGTGGTACCTTAATTGGGGAGAACGAGCTCGTGGTAATGAATTGTATCAAATACATCAACCACATGGTTTCCAGGGGCTTGATGCCATTACATTTGCTCCGTTCCATCCATTATTATGAGCTGTTCTCACCTCAGCAGCCTCCAGTGTGTGATTTACAATAGTCCTATGAATCTGCAGCCTCTGTCCTCTCAATCTCCTGAAGTGAAAGCAGAGGCTCAGAATTCTGATAGTTTGATGACAGTTTTGTCCTTGGAAAACAGGATGCCCCTTCCAATCTATTGCTAGTACTGTGCATGTTGCAATCAACTTTAGCAGCATCTTTTTCATCCATGTCCTCCAAGTCTACAAAGGAAAGCACAAAGAGGTTATTCAGCCATAGATTTGAACGTGTCTCTAGTTGTTGTTGACTCTTTGTCAACAACCACACAGCCTCATAATAGCTGAAGAATTGTACCAGACTTTTACTACTCACACTTCAGCACTGTCTTGTACACCTGTGTGTAGCCTCGCTCTGGGTTCTTGCTCAGGTCTTTGTAGTAGTAAAAGCGTAGCTCCTTTGGGTACTGAGAATAAGACAGGTTGAGGACCAGGGGAATGATCCGGTTGGACATGGGCCCCTCAGACAGCGCCTGGTGCATCATGTACTGGCACCAGTCATCCAGCAGGAAGTTGGGGGTGATCAGAAGGGCCCAGCAATGGCTGCTCTGCACAGCCTGGCATAGCTCGGTGGGGATGGCACCCCCCACGCTGGCGTCACGTTGCCGCAGGAAACAGCGCAGGCCATATGCCGGTTTCTCCAGGTAAGTGGCCAGACGGATGGCTTCTTCGATGTCCACAGGGCTATGGCACACACACAAGTCGTAGGTCTGGCTCCAACGAATCATGGAGCTCAGAAACGGTGGTGGTGGGTTAGGAGTGGAGGTGAGAACCAATGATGAGGCACCATCGAGAGAAGGGGATGGGGTCCTGACCAGTACATGTGGAGAGGAGCTGCTCTGTGGAGACTCTTTTTTCACTAAGAGTCGACGGAACCAACCTGAAACAAGAGAATTTAACATGGGTTCTTTCCAGTGGTGCAAAGTACATAAGTAAAAATACTTTAAAGTACTACATAAGTAGTTATTTTGGGTATTTGTATTCTACTTAACTATTTATATTTTATATTTTACTTTTACTTCACTACATTCCTAAAGAAAAMAATGTCATTTTTACTCCATACATTTTARCTGACAGCCAAAAGTACTTGTTACATTTTGAATCCTTAGTAGGACAGAAAAATGGTCCAATTCACACAGTTATCAAGAGAACATCCCTGATCATCCCTACTTCCTCTGATCTGGCCAATGCATTAACACACATGCTTCGTTTATAAATTATGTCTGAGTGTGCCCTGGCTATCCGTAAATTAAACAATAACAAGAAAATGGTGCCATCTGGTTTGCTTAATATAAGAAATTTAAAGTGATTTATACTTTTACTTTTGCTACTTAAGTAATTTTAGCAATTACATTTACTTTTTATATTTAAGTATATTTCAAACCAAATACTTTTAGACTTTTACTCAAATAGTATTTTACTGGGTGACTTTCACTTTTACCTGAACCATTTTCTATTAAGTTTGACAATTGGGTACTTTTTCCACCACTGGTTCTTTCACATCATAACTGTTTAMCAAAACAGACAAGTTTATATCCAATTCGTAAATAGATGTTCTTTTTGTTAAGTTGTTCATCTACAAACAGTACATGTGGTTTAGGAAAAATGTATTTCAACTTACCGTACATGCTCTTGACATCATTCTCCAGACTATTGCAATGTGGTACCTCCAATAAGAAAAACTGTACTGTAATATCCTTCACATTTCATTTCTTTCTTTCTTTTAATAGATGTGCTGCTCTGTATACACACTAAGCACTTAACAGAGTTGATCACATAAAACATGAATTGTCATTATTGAAGTAAAAAAGAAAAGTGAAATACAGTAACTACAAAAAAATGTCATATAACACACCAAAGGTTTCTCTGATACTCCCAGCAGAAAAAGAGGAAGCTGAATCTGTAGCAGCTGCAGCTCACTGTTTGTCTAAATGTCTTGATTCCCGCAAGGCACAATGTCTCTCATTAAATTGCAATGTAGATCCGTTTTTTGTCCATAGTGCAGGGCAGGAGAGGTCTAGCCTATACCTCCACAGACTAAAAATAATCCAACTGTAGCATGTTTTCTAATGTAGGCTACTTGGTCGTCCATCCTTAGTCCTGGAACTGCAGATTCATTATTCTTGTCTGGGTTAGAATCAAATCATTCAGTAGCTAATCAAATATTTTAGGGAACTATGTACGCAACAGGAAGGAAGTCATGCAGTAACCCTTTTAGCCACAACTTTCACAGACAAGCTGTGGCACTACGTGTGATGTATAGCTGTTTAATGGTCTGTCATGCATGTAGGCTACTGTATTTATTTCTCAATTTTAACAACACAAGCCATATTGATAGTAGCCTATTATGTTATTTGAAGGAAGTATGAATACAGACAAAAACCTATATCATCTGCAGAAGTGTTTCGTAGTCACAGTGTGTAGGTAGTGTGTGTCCTTTTAGTGGTTAAGAACATCTGTCTTTCAACCAAATGTCAGTCTTTCAAGGAGATTGACACACCAGTAAGTGCATAATATGACACAACCTACTTTTGAAAAGTGAGAAAATTACAAAACAACAATGTACGTTTCCATGTGTGATTGGTAAAATAACTCTAAAATGGCCTAAGCCTTTAATAAATGACAGACACTTCTCATCAGAAAGATGGATTTAGCACCTTGTCCAATTGGAGCAAAGAAAAGGGGAGAGGATGGGCTTTCTTTGGCTAGGGATAGGCCTACATGTCAGTATTGTATGTCAGTTGATCCCATAGKAGTAATTCTAGTACCAGAGAACCATCTGATCTGCAACAAGATTTGTGTTTTCCATTACACATAGCTCATTTACGGATGGAAGAGGAAGCGAAACACCCCACTCCCAGGTGGGGGTTTTTTTTGGCCAGGGGGAATGTATTTTCTTGCTCTCCATGTCATCACAAAACTAATAGTGTTTGAAAATAACAATTTAAAAAAATGTTTTAACTTTAGATGATGTCATCGGGTAGAACTTTTTAACTTTATATTTTTTCAACAAAACATAGAAATGTGCCATTTTCACATTATTTTGACACTGTTATTGTCCAAGAGATAATGAAAATGAGGTTGAAAAGTGGTAAAGGTGCCCTTTAAGAAGATACATTTTAGAAATAGGCAGGGTTTATGACTTTGTGGCAATCACATGGAACGGTTTATGACTTTGTGGCTCTATGGAACAGAGGTGGGAATGTGAAATATGTGATGCGGAAGATGCAAGAAGCTGTGGAAGTGTTGGGTAGTCCTTTGCATGGGGTGATGTAAGTTTCCTTTGACAATCAGTCTTCCAGATAGATGACACAGACATAGGAACCTTGGTATAAAACTCTTTAGTAATAAAATGCAATTGCAGACAGAGATTCACATACAGAATACCTCAGTAGTCTATAGTAAAGATCTGTGTGGCGAAACAGGAGACAACGCTCCTTATACTAGTTGGTCTGGACAACCTACCGTCAATCATACCTTAACATTGGTGCATTGGATTAGCTACAAAGTATCTAAAATGGTGGTTTCTAAAACCACCAAGTATCTAAAACTGTGGTTTCTCACTCTACTATCTCGGCCTTGAGGCTGTGTGACTATCAGCAGGTGCAGACAATTCTCAGCCTTAGAACAAAAGCAGTACATCTCCATTTACCCAGTACTTTTCCATCATTGCGCATTGCAAGCATAAAGGTCATCACATATATACAGTAATCATGGCATTGGTGTAGCCCCACACACGACCTCCAGGGTAACCCCCAACATTTCCCCCKTTTGAGACTACCTAGTCTCGTATAACCATGTACAGAAATCGACGTTAGACAGCTAGAACTTTTAAACATTCACATATAGGTAGTATAGAAATCATCCTCTGTGTCAGTTGGGCAAGCAAGAGGGTCATCGTTGGGGTCAACACCAGTGGCATCATAGTACTCATCATAGGAGGCAGGTAAAGCCAATACCATTCAACCAGGCATGGTCTTCTTCACTGCCCATTTACCAAGACAACAAAAAATCTAAACACAGCAAAAGCCTYTCAACAAAGGAACTACAAATGTTAAGATACCCATTAAAATCTGTCCCATAACATTTCCAAATTTACCAGTGAACCATTTACCAATCCTGATCAGAACATCATCGTCACCAGGGCTGAGAGTATTAGAGAGCTTAGACATATCAAGCAGGATTTTGGTCATGTTATCGGAGGAGTCAGGAAGTAACATTACGCATTRGTCATCGAGGTCCAGTCCCAGGGCCTTAKACTCGCCTCCCTGTGCTGCCAGCAGGTAATCCAAAGCCAAACTGTGRSTAGCKGTAACTGCCTTWAGATTCTGGACATCCAGGGAGAGCTGGCTAAAACCCTTGTAGGTCAAATTAATATGAGCTTGTAGCGAGTAAGTCAAATTATTAATCCATTTACCTAAAATGGATACACCAATGCTAGGAATAATGGAGATACCGAATATCTCAGCTAGTTTAAGGACATGGTCATACGCCTCATTGTTAATTGGAATCGACCTTTTCATATGTGTGGAAATGGGATCAGTAGAACGGTTAGTTAGTATAGCCTAGGCGGGGACTGAGAGCATTGGTAAGATAGTTTCACTGAGGAAACAACACCCYCGCCAGTTATTTGGAATTACCAGATAACCTCTACCGCCGCAAATCCACATAAACCCCCAGGGTGATCCCATACCATCATTTAGAGCAAGATAGGTCACTGTAGTAATTAAATATCCACAAAATGCCACCCATAGGGTGTACTAKAATTTAGCCTGCGCTCTTCTTCTTCAGGGAGGTAGCCTGCATAAGATCTACAGTGCACTGTTACACCCACAGCCAAAGAGCCATTGTTACAGATACATAATGGCGGAACACGTTCTTCCTTCAGATTCTCTAAAATTGTTTCAGCCACAGTGGTCCCCAGGTTTTCACTCCAACCATACATCATTGGGTGAGTACACAATACTTTTCCTAACTATCTTCCAATTATCATCATCCCGGGGATTATGCCGTGGCAAAAACCCACAAGTTACAGTCCCTATTTTATCCACAGCTTCTGGATTCCCATTTATCAAACACCCTCCCCAGATCTTGTATCCCACAGTCCCTTTCTATACGTTCTTATTACCCTGATCAATTAGCTCATGTCCATAAAAGAGTCCTAGGGTACAATTACTCTGGCTCTGCTTGTCTTTTGCCCTCCTCATAAAATACAACATTCCACAGGCCTGATCTGTCTCTGCCATTCGTCTACTCATTGAACCAAACAACTCTCTCATGGATTTGGGTTTAGACAAAATTAACACCGCAGTCCCGTTTGGGGACACTTTTCTACCTAAGTCTCGAACAAACTTTACCCACGTGTTGACAGGGCCGGCTTCACCCACACAAACAAGTAGTGTGGATAGAGCCAACACAGTCAACCACCAACGACCACATGCTGTCATCTTCCCTCTCTTATACCCCTAATGGTTTGTTTATTTACAACATAACCTTACTGATCATGTAAAACAGTTGGTTCTTCAGGGCTTTGGTCTTGCCCTTCATCTTTTTCAAGTCTTTGATCTTGACTCACACCTGCTTCTGCCTCTTGTTTCAGGCTGTGTCTGGCTCCATCATCTCCTGTGGGCTGAACACCTTCTAGCAGTGGGACAGGTGGTGCCAGCCGGACCTTTCCTGAACTCTGACCGCTGTTGGTGTTGCCATGGTTACCTTGAATGGCCCCATCCATCTTGGCTGGTTCCATTTTCTCTTGTGGACCCTGATTTTGACCCAGTCTCCAACCTCAACAGGCAGGTAATTGGGGTCTTCACCTGGTACCTCCTCCTGAGCTTTCATAGTGTGAAAGTGGAGAGATCTGACAATAGTAGTTAGCTCTTTCATGTTCTCCAAGTGTTCTACTTCAGCTAGAGTGAGGTCTATGTGTCTGTCAGTCATGGGTCTGTGTGTGGGAACATTCATGGGTCTTCCTGTCAACATTTCATGTGGTGTACACCCCAGGCCTTTATTAACACACCTGTACATTTTCATTAACACCAGTGGTAAACAATCCACCCAAGATTTCTTGGTGGAGTGACATGCCTTAGCTAACCCTTGTTTAATGGATTAGTTAGCTCTCTCGGTAACCCCATAGGTGGTAGATGGACACAAACTTCTGGTCCACTCCCATCATTATGGCTACCTGCTTCACTACATCACCAGTGAAGTGGGTACCATTGTCTGCAGATAAAACCTCAGGAACACCAAATCTAGCTATTATCTCCCTCACTAGTAGCTTTGCTACTGTCTTAGCATCACAGTGTGTGGTGGGAAATGCCTCCACCCACCTGGTGAACCTGTCAATAAGGACTAAACAGTACCTTTTCCTTTCTTTTCTTTTTGCAAGATCTATAAAATCCATGGCAAGAGGGACAAATGGTCCTCTTGGCGTAGAGAAATTACCTGGTTTCAGAGGTGTCCCTTTGGCAATGTTAAATTGCATGCACGTAGCACATCGAAACATAAACTGTTTCACATGCTGAGTCAAATTTGGACAAAACCAATCCAAAGAAATTGCCTCTATCATATCCCCCCTTGACAAATGGGCCATACCATGGGCCACTTGGCAAACAGAGGCGATAAGACAAG
>NC_036862.1:28929825-29098559 GCF_002910315.2 Salvelinus sp. IW2-2015
GTTGGCAGACACGGTCTGCCAAACAGAGTCTGTCTCCAAATTTTAGAAACAGGGTCAAGTTTACAACCCCGCTGTTGCCATACCAAATGAGAACCAACATCCAAAGCCTGTTTAGATGCCAATCATTAGTGTCTTTCCCAACAGTAGCAGAGAGAACATGGAGTGGCTGTGAAAGTTTGAGGCAGCCAATTTAGCAGCCTCATTTGCCATGGTGTTACCCATACTCACAAAATATTTCCCCCCAGTGTGAGCAGCAACCTTCACATATCCAAAGCAGAGGGCAGCATCATTTGTTATTTTTTTTTATTTAACCTTTATTTAACCAGGTAGGCAAGTTGAGAACAAGTTCTCATTTACAACTGCGACCTGGCCAAATAAAGCAAAGCAGTTCGACACATATAACAACACAGAGTTACACATGGAGTAAAACAAACATACAGTCAATAATAGAGTAGAAAAATAAGTCTATATACAATGTGAGCAAATGAGGTGAGATAAGGGAGGTAAAGGCAATAAATAGGCCATGGTGGCGAAGTAAATACAATATAGCAATTAAAATACTGGAATGGTATATTTGACAGTAGATGAGTGTGCAAAGTAGAAATACTGGGGTGCAAAGGAGCTAAAATATAAATAAATACAGAGCGGAAGAGGTAGTTGTTTGGGCTATTTATAGATGGGCTATGTACAGGTGCAGTGATCTGTGAGCTGCTCTGACAGCTGGTGCTTAAAGCTAGTGAGGGAAATAAGTATTTCCAGTTTCAGAGATTTTTGTAGTTCGTTCCAGTCATTGGCAGCAGAGAACTGGAAGGAGAGGCGGCCAAAGAGGAATTGGCTTTGGGATGACAAGTGAGATATACCTGCTAGAACGCGTGCTACGGGTGGGTGCAGCTATGGTGACCAGCGAGCAGAGATAAGGCGGGACTTTACCTAGCAGGGTCTTGTAGATGACCTGGAGCCAGTGGGTTTGGCGACGAGTATGAAGCAAGGGCCAGCCAACGAGAGCGTACAGGTTGCAGTTGTGGGTAGTATATGGGGCTTTGGTGACAAAACGGATGGCACTGTGATAAGTGCATCCAATTTGTTGATTGCAAGGCAATCAAAAAGCTAAGTGCCAGTCTCTGGTCTGAATCCCGTTGTACAAAACTGGCGATAGCTTTCCGAGCTAAAGGATAGCTGATGACCGCTAGCCGTGGTTAGCTGAATACTAACGTTAGCTAGTGAGCTGGCTAACTTCTGGTTAGCTTCTGTTGTGGATTTCGGATACGAGGTGAAAAATACTTTCAAAAAAAAAAACTGATCCGTACCACATTTGGTGAGGCGGGTTGCAGGAGAGTGTTTTGAAGTTGAGTTTTTAGAAAAAAAAAGATATGTGAAGAAAAAGACAAAAAGATACAAAACATATATACACAGGACAAGACGAGGACAAAGGGRGTCTGACTGCTACGCCATCTTGGAAACCTTGAAGAAGCTATAGAAATAGAATATAAACGCAATAGAAGCGTTGTTTCTTGTACTATTGTCTCTTGTGTCTTTAGAGGACTGTTTCACTTTGATGTCCTTTTTCTTCTGTCCTTATTTTGTCTTTCTTTTCTTCTGTTAACTAGATATTCTTTGTTATTCTTTGTAGCCTCCAAGATATCTAAAATCATAGATCTATTACGAATAGGACTTCCAAAATCACTGTGAAAACCCCTACTCCTCCAGACACCACACCAGGAGAGACAAKCCCCTATTCCATAAGCAGAATCAGAGAAAATTGTAACCCTTTTCCCTTCTCCCATTTTACAGGCAGTGGTTAGCGTCAAAGGTTCATCCTGTTGAGCTGAGAAAGTATCTGGTAATGGTTGTTGTATGTGAGTGGTTCTAGCAATTGTCACACTACAAAACCCTGCATGAATGCAGAACCATCAACGAAAGCTCCAAGTCAGCATCAGTCAGAGCAGTGTCAGAGAGGTCAGGCTGGTGCACCTAAGCAAGAACATTGGGCTCCAGTGTCAATTAAGAATGGGATAGTTCTTCCATGTACCCTAAGTTTGATTATTGGGTCCTATTTTCCATCTTCGAATATGCACTGGGGACACTGGAGGAAAGGGTCTGGGCCTATTCATTGCTGATCGTACGGGAAATAGGAACTGTTGGTGTTCTGACTTCCTTGTGGCCAGACACCTCCTCTTCCCCCTCTCTGTGGTTGATTTCCTCCGCGTCCTCCTTGGTGGCCAGGTCCAGGCTGGTAACCACTTTGTGGCTGCTGGGGAGGTCCTCCATTGGTTTGGGGTTGTTGCTGATATCCACCTTGTTGTTGGTATCCTCCTCTGTTTCCTCCTCTGAAATTTCCTCTCCCTCTTCGGTTCACTCCAGGTGTTGTAGCCCATCCTTGATATTGKGGATCATGTGGACATTGGTTCCTCATGTGTCCAAATTGTCCACACCCCTAGCATTGCATAGGTGGCATTCTGGGAGATGGTGGGCCCCATGGTTGTGGGTTCCCATAGCTCTGTGGGGGAAATTGTACAAAAGGCACTATGGGCTGTGGTTGCGGCGCAMGTCCACTTGGGGGCGCTGTAGGAGCAGGAGTGTTCATCATCACCATGTCAGGCTTACCTCCTTTATTACCCTTCTCCAATTGAGCCAATTGGACATTTTTTACTGCACCATCAAGCCCCTGTTTTCTTGATTTCTCTGCGTGTTGATCATGAAGCCAGTTTTGGCAGTGGTGTCTCATATAATCCTRGTGTTCCCCACCCGCCTTTCTATCCCAGCCCACGACATCCCTCAGTTGCATCTGTACTTTTTCTGGGAGGTTGTGGCAGGCTCTGTCATAAAATATGTTCTTGGTTGCTTCAGAATGGTCATGGCGCTCTCCCAATTCCTCAAGCCATTTCTGTTTCAGGTTATCTATCCAATCTCCGAAATCTGAGTCGGGTCCAAATTTATAGTCAGATAGTCTACTCATGTCTCGCATGGTAGGGAACATATCTCTCAAGCAGTCCCATAGGTGTTGTCTGCACTGGCTTAACTCCAGCTCAGCGGGTTGAGCCATTAACCCACAACGGATCATTGCATCAGTGAACTGTCCATGGTTGAGTGCCCGGGATAAAATTCCCTTCATATCTCCAAGGCAAAGGGTCTGGTGGCCGTGTCTTGTTTCAAATTCTCTTATCCAGACTTCAGCTCATTTCGACATTCTTGGTAGGGATTTAGCAGCAATTTGCAATATCTCCAAAACTCCAGGGCTTGTATTCAGCATACATTTGCCCGCCCGGGCCTTGTTTGTACACTAGAGGGAACACGCCCTTGGGTCATTATCCGAACTTCGTGCGATATATCCTCTACATTTTTCCTCTTCCAGTTTCATTCTTTCCATTTTCTCTTCTATATCACCTTCCATTCTTTCCTCTTCCGTGAGTTGTTCTCTTAGTTCATCATATTGTCTCCTGTTTTCCTCAGAAACGTCATCCTGTAGTTCCCTCAGTTATTTTCGGTGTTCCCGAACTTTACGCCTTAAGTCTTTCCATTGTTCTTCGAAAACAGTATTKTTTTACTCGTTCCAAACGTTGTTCTTCCATCATATATCTGGTAGTTCTCACGGGTTTGTATGAGATCTTTTTCTTACTGCCTGTTTCCCAGTCCTTTTCCGGATCCCAGGGTCCACTACTGCCCTTATATGAACTGCTGGCCATATGCGGAATCTTCCTGTTTTTGTCTTTGGCTGGGTGTCCTAGTGGGGTTGACAAGGACCCGGGGGACACAATTTCCGCAATTCGCCAATTACTGAAACTTTTTCTCCATCTCGTTCTATTGCTTTTTTTCCCGTTTGTAGACTCTCACCCTCTTCTCCTTCTTCATCTTCTTTCATTAGTTCCCCCTTAATAATTACCTTTGTACCAGTAGCTATTAAAGGGTATAAACCTTCTCTCACTTCCACACCTCCTTCTTTATCTTCATAAGGTGGGGAAGCTGTAGGGTGAAGGGGCCCACATCCTGGGTCTCTCTTTTTCCCTTGTTCTGCCACCCATTTACTCTTCAACTGTTTCAACTGACTTTGAGCATAAAACGTCTGTCCTTCAGTCCGAATTTGTCCCAGTGCCTGACAGTATGGTAACCTTCTTATTACTCTTCTTCTTACTGGCTTGCCTTCCCTTGACTATGTCACTTATCAGATTACACTTAGTCTTATCAAATGTTCCTGTGACTGGATATCTGTACCTTTCTTCATTTTTTGTCCACTTATTCCATTTACAAAACACCCAGTCCAGGTCGGTTTTCAAGTAGGGATATTTGTCCTGTAAATATTGTTTAGGACTAATAAACTCAGCAAAAAAAGAAACGTCCTCTCACTGTCAACTGCGTTTATTTTCAGCAAACTTAAAACATGTGTAAATATTTGTATGAACATAACAATATTCAACAACTGAGACATAAACTGAACATGTTCCACAGACACGTGACTAACAGAAACGGAATAATGAAATAATGTGGGGAACAAAGGGGGGGTCAAAATCAAAAGTAAAGGTCAATATCTTGTGTGGCCACCAGCTGCATTAAGTACTGAAGTGCATCTCCTCTTCATGGACTGCACCAGATTTGCCCGTTTTTGCTGTGAGATGTTACCCCACTATTCCAACAAGGCACCTGCAAGTTCCATTTCTGGGGGGAATGGCCCTAGCCCTCACCCTCCAATCCAACAGGTCCCAGACGTGCTCAATGGGATTGAGATCCGGGCTCTTCACTTGCCATGGCAGAACACTGACATTCCTGTCTTGCAGGAAATCACTCACATAACGAGCAGTATGGCTGGTGGCATTGTCATGCTGGAGGGTCATGTCAGGATGAGCCTGCAGGAAGYGTACCACATGAGGGAGGAGGATGTCTTCCCTGTAACGCACAGCGTTGAGATTGCCTGCAATGATAACAAACTCAGTCTGAGGATGCTGTGACACTCCGCCCCAGACCATGACGGACCCTCCACCCCCAAATCAATCCCGTTCCAGAGTACAGGCCTTGGTGTAATGCTCATTCCTTCGACGATAAGTGCGAATCCGACCATCACCCCTGGTGAGACAAAACCCCAACTCGTCAGTGAAGAGCACTTTTTGCCAGTCCTGTCTGGTCCAGCGACGGTGGGTTTGTGCCCATAGGCAACGTTATTGCCGGTGATTTCTGGTGAGGACCTGCCTTATAACAGGCCTACAAGCCCTCAGTCCAGCCTCTCTCAGCCTATTGCGCACAGTCTGAGCACTGAGCAGTCTGGACAGTTGTTGTTACCATCCTGTACCTGTCCCGCAGGTGTGATGTTCGAATGTACCGATCCTGTGCAGGTGTTATTACACGTGGTCTGCCACTGCGAGAACGATCAGCTGTCCGTCCTGTCTCCCTGTAGCYCTGTCTTAGGCGTCTCACAGTACGGACATTGCAATTTATTGCCCTGGCCACATCTGCAGTCCTCATGCCTTCTTGCAGCATGCCTAAGGCACGTTCATGCAGATGAGCAGATACCKTGGGCGTCTTTCTTTTGGTGTTTTTAAGAGTCAGTAGAAAGGCCTCTTTTGTGTCCTAAGTTGTCATAACTGTGACCTTCATTGCCTACCATCTGTAAGCTGTTAGTGTCTTAACAACCGTTCCACAGGTGCATGTTCATTAATTGTTTATGGTTCATTGAACAAGCATGGGAAAGAGTGTTAAACCCTTTACAATGAAGATCTGTGAAGTTATTTGGATATTTAGAATTATCTTTGAAGACAGGATCCTGAAAAAGGGACGTTTCTTATTTTGCTGAGTTAATGTTTCATTGGTGTGGGACCCACTGTCTCTGCACTGCCTTTGGTTGAATCTGTCATGGTGCCCAGTGATTTTGTTTTAATCAGGTATGTTGAAAAACCCAGTTCTATGCCCGTATACAGTTAGTAGAACCTAACATAGGATGATATACTCAATGCAGTTCTATTTTCTCTCACCCCTCTTCTTCTTTAGTTTCACTACGTTCAATCACTAACCACGCTACTGTAAATGGTTCCACATATGTGTGGTAAATAACCACAATTGGTTTCAATTGTATTTTAACTTCAGTACGGGGGTCTCCCTGTCTCCCTCTCATGGATGTAATGGAAGATTAAACTCAAAAACATGTTTTCCAATACGCAATTCGCAAATGTATCCCTTCTTGTACTAGTCTTAAAGACTTGTTGTCTATACCAGTCTAGATTTATTTCAGTACATAGCAATTATTGACATTGACTAGCATAAATACATTCACTGTTATCAAATGCACTCAACTCATACAACAATTGTCCACACTAAATCTATAATCCCACAATTATACATATATCCAAACAAAAACCAATGCCTTCCCTCAGGTAAGAACACCATACATAAATCCAGTGTCTTCCCTCAGGTAAGAACACCATACATAAAACCAGTGTCTTCCCTCAGGTAAGAACAACATACATAACAATTATTTAAAAACCRGTGTCTTCCCTCAGGTAAGGACACCATGCGCATATAACACTTTCAATCACTTGTCACCCAGTACCGACTTGGTTTATCCTAATCTTTAACCAAGTTCCTCACACAAGGTTCTGTTAGTCCCTCAGGAATATCTAACTATTACCCCTGAGATTCTGTGTCATTTATCACATATACATTGTATATGGGCTTGTACATAAATGTAGGTATCGACTGTTCCTTTAATTATCAACCCCATGAGTGAGGTGCCTCTTACATACTGGAATGAGTCGTCAACCACACAGTGCTTTTTCTAAATTCAGACTTTTGGTTTAACAGGAGTCTGCTTGCTTTGTAATTTGATGCGCTGAACAGTGGGACAAAGATCATCCAGACACAGRGGTCACTCACTCCTGGCAAGCTCGCCAAATGTTGGGTAGTCCTTTGCATGGGGTGATGTAAGTTTCCTTTGACAATCAGTCTTCCAGATAGATGACACAGACACAGGAACCTTGGTATAAAACTCTTTAGTAATAAAATGCAATTGCAGACAGAGATTCATATACAGAATACCTCAGTAGTCTATAGTTAAGATCTGTGTGGCGAAACAGGAGACAACGCTCCTTATACTAGTTGGTCTGGACAACCTACCGTCAATCATACCTTAACATTGGTGCATTGGATTAGATACAAAGTATCTAAAATGGTGGTTTCTAAAACCACCAAGTATCTAAAACTGTGGTTTCTCACTCTACTATCTCGGCCTTGAGGCTGTGTGACTATCAGCAGGTGCAGACAATTCTCAGCCTGAGAACTAAAGCAGTACATCTCCATTTACCCAGTACTTTTCCATCATTGCGCATTGCAAGCATACAAAGGTCATCACATATATACAGTAATCATGGCATTGGTGTAACCCCACACCCGACCCCCAGGGTAACCCCCAACAGAAGATTGGTCTCTAACATGGGGGTTTAGGATGTCTGTGGCCAAGTTCTGTTTTTGGTGTTTTCTATGAGGAAGGTTAAAGATGTTAGGCTGTATACGGTCATGAGATAGGTAGGGTGTCTCAGTTTAAGTATTTAGGTATGTGGTTTGATGAGAGGCTTATGGACTGGGGGAGACAGATAGGGACACCAATTGCATTGGGGAACGTTCCTCCGTGGCTGTTTTCTGAAACATTGTATAGATATGGATATGATTGAGCGTAGGAGAGAATGGGGGGAGGGTAATTGGTTTTATTTGTTTTTTAAGGATATATACAGATGGTTCAAAGGATCCAGTCAGTGGTAGGGTGGGGACAGGGGTATATATCCCAGAGTTCAATGTTAGAGTATATAAGAGGTTAACTGATTATGTGTGAGTGTATGGCCATGATTATGGGTGTTGATGGCCATGATTATGGGTGGAGGAGGTGAAACCACTCAGAGTGGTGATCTGCTCTGATTCGGCTGCAGTGTTGAGTAGTGTGACGACGGGCAGGTCGGATAGGGGAGACTTGTTTGTGGAGATGATGGTGCTGTTAACTAGATTGGAGAGGATGGGAGTGGTGGTAAGCTTTTGCTGGGTTCCCGCTGATGTGGGTGTGGAGGGTAATGAGAAGGCCGATGTGATTGCTAAGAGTGTGGTGGGGAGAGTGGGGGTAGATATTCAGGTCCCGTTGGGCCACAGGGAAGACAAATCCTTGATCCGGGGTAAAAGCGCTCAATCTTTGGTAAAGGGAGTGGGATGTTAGTAGTAAAGGGAGGCAATTTTATCACGTATCAAATGGTTTCTTCAAGATTGGTACTCTGCTTAGCTGCTCCTCATTAACAAACCGTACTCCTACTAGACACAAAGGGTCATTTTCAAAGCTGTACACTACTTTGCTCCGTTTTCCATTCTTTTGGACAATACTCCAATTCTCCTTGATTGTACAGCCATTGTATTCAGAATACACTTCATCATTCGCTTCCGCCATCGTTCATTCGACCGAATCCGATGCGTATACCCAAATACTTCTCTGCAGCTGCCACCACATCGATTTTCATTGTTCTTCTTTTTTAGGACTGGGTTGGTTCGCATCCAACTTTTAGGGTGCATACACCACCACCTACTGTACTGGAGTGTGAGGTCAGTCACAGCCAACCTACTTTACATTAAATTCTCTTCATTAGTCCTGTTCCTCTAAGAAAGTGAAATAGAGCCTTAGACACCACTTCCTACCCCTTTCCTCCCCCCACTACACCACCCAAACCCCAACCCCATCCAGCCTCTCTAACCCTTTCACACATCTCTCCCTATCTATGTCATACAGTTCACATAATATCAACACATGCTCCACCATTTACTCCACTAAACACTCATGACACAGACCTGTTTCATGTCTCCCTATCATCCAACAAGGTGGCATTCAAACCTGTGTGCCCAAAAGTAATCTACTCCACATAACTTCCTCTGACCTAAATCCCATAGGATTGCGGTGGGAACCATGAAACCACGTCTTACGAATGCCCCACAAGGGTGAAAGAGAATGAGGTGGCCAAAGTCAGGGCTGTACAGAGATTTTCATATGCAGCAGCTGTGAAAAGGGTTGAGAGTTTGAATGGTGTACCAGAAGAGTCCATGGTGCTGAATAGGCCTACACTGCAGGCTGCAGGGGTTGCCTTTCACCAGCAGGATCCTGACATTTCAAAGCTTAAGAAGGTGGATATTGTGGCCTTTATAGCTATGGTAATTAATGGCACTGCCAAGGTCTTCACTGCCATGAAGATAGAAATCATAGTGGATGTGGCGGATCGGTTCCTGGGGCTGAAAGATTTCTCAGCAAAGGAGTTACATGGAATAGTGGCACAAGCCGTGCCACCCTCTCGGGTCCTTGAGCCTGAGAAGGGAAATATGGGAGAATTGAAAGAAGGAAGGGGGAGTTTTGTTTGTTTTGGCAATGTATTATTTTTATTAGGGTGGATTAAGTTAGTTTCACTATTACGTATGGAATTTTAAAATTGTATTTATTTATTTGGGGGGTTCATCCCATCCAGTTGGTGGCGGCAATACACCTTTTGGGGTTGTAGTCCGCCATAAAACAAGAAGAAGAAGATATTATTATTATTATTATTATTATTAAGAGATTTGACTTCAGAAGCGCAAAAGGGTATGTTGAGTGGTGGTGTCCCATCCTCCCAGGTTGTTGGCATGGTGCAGGAGCAGATAGGGTTAAAGTAATGGAATAGTGGGGTTTTAATTACTGTAGGGTTAGTTGGAAGGGTGTATTTGTTTTATAAAATATTGTCTTTTCACGTTTTCACATTTTTTTTAATCACAAAGTATGATGGATTTCAATTATAGTCCAGTTTGTGGCAGTAATTACCACATTTTGGATGCCAACCGCTGTTAAACTCCCGAAGAAGAAGACCATTTCCTGGTCTTGCATCTGATGTGTCTAAAACAGTTTTAGTGGAGGTAGCTAGACTTGGGAGGACATTTTTCATTAGATAGTGTATGTCGGATTAGATTTCCTTCTCGAGGTGGAAGGCACTTAAAAGATTCGTCGGCTCACTTATTTATTACGTTTTTTTTTTTTTTAAAGGTTCTCCATTTCACGTTTTTGTTAGTGTTTGTTTTCTTTACTTTGGTATATTCTCTCGTGTACATGGTGTCAAGATGCTGGATTTCTTCACCATCTTCAGTAAGGGAGGCATAGTGTTGTGGTGTTTTCAGGGAACCGGTGTTACAGAATCCTTCACCGGGCCTGTCAACGCGCTGATCCGCTCCGTGATCCTTCAGGTGAGAAATGTTTTCAAATCAAGTGACAACTGTCATGTTTCCGTGCCGCCTAGCCGTGTGTATGTATGGTTGTTTTTCAGTATTCGCCAGAGCGTCTCCACTTCGTCAACAAACTGGCTAGCTAATTTAGCTAGGTAGCTTTCGTAGATACACATGTAAATTATTCTTTGTCTTAACTAAATATGATTTATGTTTAAAGTTAGCGCACTTGTTAGCTAGCTACCTAATGCTAGGAGTGAGCTAACTATATGGTTGCGTAATACAGACATGACATGGAGGATTTGGGAACTGGGGGTTACACGCGCACAAATTATTTTGCCAGCCACATGACAATAACACAGCATAGTGGGATTATCCCAAAATGCAAGGCTATTACCACGTTGCTAGCTAACGTTAGATGTCAAATATTTATACTGAACAAAAAATATAAACGCAACATGCAACAATTTCAAAGATGTTACTGCATTACAGCTCATATAACGAAATCCGTCAATTGAAATAAATAAATTAGGCCCTAATCTATGGATTTCACATGACTGGGAATACATATTTTGGTACCAGATACTTTTTAGAAAGGTAGGGGGGTGGTCTGGATCAGAAAACTAGTCAGTATTTGGTGTGAACACCATGCAGTGCAACATTCCTTCACATAGAGTTGATCAGGCTGTTGATTGTGGCTTGTGGAATGTTGTCCCACTCTTCTTCAATGGCTGTGTGAAGTTGCTGGATTTTGACGAAAATTGGAACACGCTGTCGTACATGTTGATCCAGAGCATCCCAAACATGCTCATTTGGTGACATGTCTGGTGAGTATGCAGGCCATGGAAGAACTGGAACATTTTCAGCTTCCAGGAATTGTGTACTGTGCGTTATCATGCTGAAAGATGAGGTGATGGTGGCGAATGAATGACACAACAATGGGCCTCAGGATATCAAATTTTATTTGTCACATGCGCCGAATACAACCGGTGTAGACCTTACTGTGAAATGCTTACAAGCATTTACAAATGTGTGCCAAACATTTGAGAGAAATAAGCTTTTTGTGCGTATGGAACATTTCTGGGATCTTTTATTTCAGCTCATGAAACATGGGACCAACACTTTACATGTTGCATTTATATATTTTTTTCGGTGTAGAACATATGTTCAAGACAAATGTTTACATTTCAGTGATGAAACCTCTGATCTGTGTTACAGTATTGAGTAGCCTAATGTTAATGCTTCTGATTTTTTTGTTTGTTTCAGGAACGCAGTGGCAACAATTCCTATACTCATGACGCCTTGAGTCTTAAGTACAAACTCGATAATGAGTTTGAGCTGGTTTTTGTGGTAAGTTTCATATAGAAATGTGATTATAATGCACTGTAGTTCTATTTCCTGAAGGAAAAGACCATACTAGCATACAGCAGTGTTAGCTTCTCATGCAGTCTGTGGTGTGGACTCAACTGACTTTTTTTTTTTTTTGTACAGGTGGGTTTTCAAAAAATCCTGACGCTGTCGTATGTTGACAAGTTCATAGATGACGTACAGCTCCACTTCAGGGATCGTTATAAGAATGAGCTGGAGCAAAAGGGGGCCCGTACACTGTTGAGCAGCGGTTTTGCATTTGAGGATGACTTCAAAATGCTTCTTTGGTAAGCAGTTTCACATCTTAGGGCTGATACTGCATACAGAGCTGAACTAATGGTGCATAAAGAGATAATATTATACTTTCAAACTAATTTGCTATGCTGAATCTCACACAACCAGCTGTTGAATTGTCAGCCCACAGGTCTACAAGGACCAGTAGGCTACTTGTATGAAATATAATTTCACAATACTTCAAGTCAAATGCTTCGTGCTTTGATTCTGTTACTGTCCTGTTGTGCTCTAGTGAGGCGGAGGAGAGCAGCAAAGCTCGAGGTCCTACCTCCATGAGGAGCTTCAATGCTTCCCTGAAATCCCAGAAAACTGTGAAGTCCATGATCGAGACGAAGGGAGGGGATAAGGGCAAGGAACAGGGTGGAAAGAAGAATAAGAATGCCAAAAAAGAAGGTAAGGGTTTGATGTGGTTATTATGGAGGTTTTGTTGGAATACAAGCACTTTGTCATTGTTCTTCCTTACACAATTTCGGTTTGAAACCAGTCCCACATTTTGTTCTTGTTTTAATTTCATGGGGACATTGATAATGTTTTGTATGGCAGGGGTTAGTTTCTGAAATCTTCCCCCCAGCTCCTGCTGCTGAGCCTGTGAAAGGGGAACAAGCCAAGGCTCCAGCCAGTGCCCAGAAGACAGTGGAGAATGGTAACCAGGGCTTGACCCAGGAGGAGATCATTCAGAAGAAGAGAGAGGAGTTTATACGCAAGCGCATGTGGGCACCTGCGGAGAAGCCCAGGTGAGTAGGGGGAGGAATGGAACACAATGTGGTTAAAGTTCTAATTCTGAATGTTACTGACAGTTGTTTCAGTACTGAAAGTCACATTGTTTCTTGCCTTCCAGTAAGTCCCCCAAACCTGCGAAGGAGAAAACCAAGGGGAAAGAGAAGCGGGTGTGGACCTTGGGTGGCAGCAGCACCAAGGAACTGGACTACAGCCAGCGCAATGGCAATGGAGCCCATGCTACTGGGGACCATGTCCTGGATGCTCAAGCTGACCCGGTATGTGCCTGTTGGGTTTGAGCGCAGCAGAGCTAATATTGCCTGGTTGTACCAGAGTGAATATCTGTGCTCACATTATTTGAAAAGTGAAACAATTGTGAGTGTAGTGGTCACTGGTTTAACCAGACTAGAGCTAATAGCCTTCAGGGATGCTCTGTTGGTACCTTAATAAATAAGGCCCATGTGGTGTAGAAGTGCTTAGTTTATAGGAATTGCACATCTTAATAAAGTCGTGTCTTGTTGTCCAGGGGATGCAGCTGAGCTCGATGAAGGGAGACCTGCTCGCTGTGGATTACGAGTCCAGCGAGGATGAGGAGGAAGATGCGGTGGAGAGGGTGGTAGTTGCTGACACAAGCAAACAAATGTGAGACACTTAGATTATTACATGTCAGATAATAAGAAGCATGGCTGAGCAATGGAAGCTTTGAATGGGACGTTGTGCCCTGTTGCACCTGACATAAGTATCCATTTAATTTTTTTTAGCCCCAAAAAGGGTACTTTTGGGGGGATGTTTGGGATGCTCAAGGGCCTGGTGGGTTCCAAGAGTCTGAGCCAGGAGGACATGGAGCCAGTTCTGGACAAGATGAGAGACCACCTCATTGGTATGGACTCCTCTGTTCAACACTACAGTATCAGTTTAACACATGCACTCCCCTATGTATTTATTTAGAGAGTGAAGCTAAAARGTTACATTTGTCTCTATACTCCAGCATTTTGGATTTCAGATCAAATGTTTCATATCAGGTGACCGTACAGAATGTCATTTATTTTTTAGGGTATCTTCATACATATGTTTTAACGTTTAGAAATGAAAGCACTATATCTAGTCCCTCCATTTGAAGGTGTCGTACGTATTTGAAATAATTAACTAGTGGGGTAGTCAAAAGTTTAGTATTGGTCCCATATTCCTAGCGTGCAATGACATCAAGTTACAAACTTGTTGGCTGCATTTAAAGTTTGTTGTGTTACAGATTATGTTGCTGACAATAGAAAATAATGGTAAATAATGTATTGTCATTTTGGAGTCACTTATGGTGAAAATAATAATGTTCTCGAACACATACATTAATGTGGATGCTACCATGACTACGGATAATCCTGAATTGTGAATAATGAGTGAGAAAGTTAGAGGGATATATATATATCATACCTCCCTTGTTATTGGTAATGGTGAGAGGTCCGCATGCCTTGGGGGTATGATCTGTGTGCCTCTAACTTTCTCACTCATCATTATTAATGATTAATTAATGATTATCTGTAATCATGGTAGCATCCACATGTACTTCAAATGGGGGAGTAGATGCATAAAGTGCTTTCAATTCTATATGCTTAAACAGATATGTATGAAAATACCCTCAAATAAAAGGTGACATCCTGTACTGTCGCCTCATATGAAACATTTAATCTTAAATCCAAAATGCTGGAGTATAGAGACAAATGTTTTATCTTCACTGTCCAAATACATAAGGGAGTGTACATAACTAGCCAACCTTGATTTGTTCATGTCCTAGTTCACCTGAGGGAAAAGCTTCACAGTCGACTTGTATTCAATGAATACTTCTGTCATCAATTTTTTTTGCAGCTAAGAATGTAGCAGCTGAAATTGCCTCCCAACTCTGTGACTCTGTAGCCAAGAAACTGGAGGGCAAAGTCATGGGTACCTTCACCAGTGAGTACAACTGTCTTCCACTCAGCCAGTCAGAATAGAATAAGTCCACATTAGAATGAGTTTACCTGTGGAGAGATTGAAGTGAACTAGATGGACTTCTCTCCCCCAAAGAGATGCGAAGACACTGCACAACAGTTCAGAGTATACATCTTGCTCTGATAAAGCCCTCCCCTCTCTCTCTAGCTGTGGCATCAACAGTAAAGGGGGCCCTGCAGGACTCCCTGGTACAGATCCTGCAACCCAAGCGGCGTGTGGACATCCTGAGAGACGTCTTGGAGGCTCAGAGCCAGCGCAGGCCCTTCGTCATTACCTTCTGTGGGGTCAACGGGGTTGGCAAGTCCACCAACCTCGCCAAGGTTAGATCCACCAGTGTGTCAATGTTTTTTTTCTTCCTGTTAATCCATTATATTGAAAAGATTGGTATTGCTGTGGATTTTAAACCTGGGTTGCATCCATTTAACCAAACCAGGTCCTGGTTGGGACTTTCCTGGCCGTACTATGACCTAGATACATAGGCCACCGATATCCTAGTAAGTCCCCATTCAGACCACAGACAAAATATTGTTTTATTTGCTGAAACCCTCCATCCTCTGTGTGCAGATCTCTTTCTGGCTAATCGAGAACGGTTTCACCGTGCTGATAGCAGCCTGTGACACATTCCGTGCGGGGGCCGTGGAGCAGCTGCGTACCCACCAGCGCCGCCTTAACTCCCTGCACCCCCCTCAGGACGACGGGGGACGGCCTGTAGTGCAGCTTTATGAGAAAGGCTACGGGAAGGACGCCGCTGGCATCGCCATGGAGGCTATCGCCTATGGTAACCATACCATGCCCCAGCTTGCCATTCATATATTAGATCATTTTAGCCCCATAGTATGCAATAAACTGAGTTTACTGACCATGCCAGACATCCATTCAACCAAGTGAAGAAATCCTCCTTTGTCTCCCCGTCTCTGTCCAGCCCATAACCAGGCCTTTGATGTGGTGCTGGTGGACACTGCTGGACGGATGCAGGACAACACCCCACTGATGACGGCCCTGGCCAAGCTGATAGCTGTCAACATGCCTGACCTGGTGCTGTTTGTGGGGGAGGCTCTAGTGGGCAACGAGGCTGTGGACCAGCTAGTAAGAGTTCTTTTAGAACATATAACATCCTACTGTTTAATCAGCCCCTGACACTCAGATCCCTAGAAGATAAAAAAAACGGACTGCCAAATAAATTCGCATCCGTTTCGGATACTCGAGTATATTTTGCATTATGTTAGAATTTCTAAGCCAATTTCCTAAAATTGTTGAATATTGGAGCGAAGCGAATATTTTATTCAGTTTTAAAACTAATTTATTGTAATTCTACATATTCTGTCATGGAGCTGAGAACGTTTCACTTCTAAAGCTTTTTTTACACTTTGGATTTAGGTGATCTGGYAAAAAAAACGCTTAGGCGGCCCATCCAAGGATTAAAATGGCATAAAAAAAGTGAGCTTTAGCTGTACTTACAACCCTAGAAAGTTGAAATGGGCTATGCTATTGGATTATATTTTTCAATGTTGTGCAGATGGCACATTTTACATTTAAGTCATTTGGCAGACACTATTATACAGAGTGCTTTACAAGAGCAATTAGGGTTCAAGGGGACATCAACATATTTATCACCTAGTCGCTCGGGGATTCGAACCAGCGACCTTTCCGTTACTCACCCACTCTGCTTAACCGCTAGGCTACCTGCCACTTACTGTAACTGTTTGTTGATTTGCTTAGCTGTCTGTTGCACTCCACAACGAGTGCGATACTTTACTTTCAGGTGAAATTTAACCAGGCGCTGGCTGATCACTCCATGTCTGATAAGCCACGTCTCATTGATGGGATCGTTCTCACCAAGTTTGACACCATTGATGACAAGGTTTGTATGCCATTAAATACATGTAAAAATAAAAAGTTTCCTGATCTTTCTTATCCCTCAGATATAGGACAGACACTTCAGAACAAACTTCATTTTTATATTTTGTTGGGACTATCTGTTCCATGTTGTGAGTCTGTTATTTAATCAATTTGTATGGGCTAATAGCAGTAAGGCCAAAAATAATCTAATATATACAGTACCAGGCAAAAGTTTGGACACGTCTACTCATTTAAGGGTTTTTCTTTATTTTTACTATTTTCTACATTGTAGAATAATAGTGAAGACATCAACACTATAAAATAACACATGGAATCATGTAGTAACCAAAAAAGTGTTAAACTAATCAAAATATATTGTGAGTTTCTTCAAAGTAGCCACCCTTTGGCTTAATGAGCGCTTTCCACACACAACCAGCTTCATGATGTAGTCACCTGGAATGCTTTTCCAACAGTCTTGAAGGAGTTCCCACATATGCTGAGCACTTGTTGGCTGCTTTTCATTTACTCTGTGGTCCAACTCATCCCAATTGTGTTAAGGTCAGGTGATTGTGGAGGACAGGTCCTCATCACTCTCCTTCTTAGTCAAATAGCCCTTACCCAGCCTGGAGGTGTTTTGGATCATTGTCCTGTTGAAAAACAAATGATAGGATGGTGTAACTGAGTGCTGCAGAATGCTGTGGTAGCCATGCGCCTTGAAATTTAAATAAATCTGACAGTGTAACCAGCAAACCACCATCATACCACCTCCATGTTTCACGTTGGGAACCACACATGTGTAGATCATCCATTCACATACTCTGCGTCTCACAAAGATAGAGGTTGGAACCAAACATTTGGACTCGTCAGATCAAAGGACAGATTTCCACCTGTCTAATGTCCATTGCGCGTGTTTCTTGGCCCAAGCAAGTCTCTTCTTTATTATTGGTGTCCTTTTAGTAGTGGTTTCTTTACAGCAATTTTCCCATGAAGACCTGACTTCATGCAGTTGATCTGTCTGTAACTTGAACTCTTTGAAGCATTTATTTGGACTGCAATCTGAAGTGCAGTTAACTGTAATTAACTTGTCCTCTGCTGCAGAGGTAACTCTGGGTCTTCCTTTCCTGTGGCGGTCCTCATGAGAACCAGTTTCATCATAGCGCTTAATGGTTTTTGTGACTGCACTTGAAGAAACTTTCAAAGTTCTTGAAATTTTTCAGATGGACAGACCTTCATGTCTTAAAGTAATGATGGACTGTTGTTTTTCTTTGCTTATTTGAGCTGTTCTTGCCATAATATGGACTCGGTCTTTTACCAAATAGGGCTCTCTTCTGTATACCACCCCTACAACGTCACAACACAATTGATTCTCAAACACATTAAGGAAAGAAATTTCACAAATAAACTTAAGGTACACCTGTTACCTGAAATGCATTCCAGGTGACTACCTTATGAAGCTGGTTGAGAGAATGCCAAGCGTGGCTACTTTGAAGAATCTGAAATAACACTTTTTGGTTTCCATATGTGTTATTAGTTTGTCTGAACTAATATTCTACAATGTAGAAAATAGTAAAAATAAACCCTAGAATGAGTCAACTTTTGACTGGTACTGTATATATTGTTATACTTCAAGGGGTCTTAAAATTCAAACTCATCCTTGGTCTGACCATCTTAAAACAATTCCATATAGCTTAGAACCACTCCCCCCAGCTTAGACTTATGGGTTAACAGAAGTCGCTGTTAACAAAATGTCAGAGTTTTGAGACAATTGTTTGATGTTAGTCAAAGCTTTTAAATGCTGTTTATGACGTCCTAATCGGAATGTGTAAGAACAGAAGTCTGCGTGGTTTGTGGTTGCAAAGCTGACGTCACTCCTCCCTTCAGGTTGGCGCTGCTATCTCAATGACCTACATCACAGGGCAGCCCATTGTGTTTGTCGGCACGGGCCAGACCTACAATGACCTGCGGAGCCTCAATGCCCGCGCTGTGGTGGGCGCCCTTATGAAGGCCTGAGTGGCTGCTGCCTGCATCTGTGTTCACCATCGTGACAAAGCCAACCAAACACTGCACTTTGAGATGTCCGATCCTGCTAACCCTGTCCTGCAGTTCACATCCTAACTATGATCCTCCACATGGCACCAAACGCAAAACTCACAGGCTTCCTCCCAGCTCCGTCGGGAGGGAACGGGGCGGTTGTTGACTTAAGCAACATTTAGAAAGCGAGAAATTGCACTAAGGTCTCTTGCATCCTCTGTAAACTGTTGGTCCAAATTCAAAAGTACCTCAATTTTGTTTAGCTTTAAAATGATGTGAAGTAAAATGAGACATTTCCTGACTTTATATCCAATCAAATAGAGGATGTCAAATTCACTTCCTGGCATTTGGTGTCTTTTTTTCCCCTTCACTTCAATGAGAAAATGTCAGGTATGAATGCTTGCTGGAGGTGACACGTTTCAGCAGCCACCCTGTCCCTGAGTAAAGCTTAGTGATCATAGTGCCTATCCCGTCTCCCTGAAGCATCACCACTGCAGGGGTGACAGTCTGCTTAAAACATCAATAAGCCTGCACTACATCCAGTAACTATCTTCTGTTTCTCTTGCTCTCCATGATGGACCACTATAACCCCCCCGATGCCCCCGCAATTGGAGAGTTCAATGCCCCTTCAATTTGCTGGAGGTGAAGAGACATGGGTTATTACATTTGGGGTTAAAAGTCCAGAGACGTCAAAGGTCTCTGYACAACTGGAGCAATAGCTTTCTACCCCTTTGTCATTTTTAAAACAAAATAAAAAAAGGGTCAAAAAAAGTCTTACATTTTTCCAGTCCCTATAATTTGCAGTAGTGCTATATAGATGTCAATTTGAGAATGTAAACATTTCTAAATAAAGCTGCTATAATAACCTGTAGCAACTTACAGCTTGTGTTTATACGTTTTCCAATTCCAACCTTGGAACATAAATGCTGATAGTGTGGTCTGGATAACAAAGGCAAAATGTAATCTCTTGGCAACATGGAAAAGTATTGCAACAGGAAGAGTCGGGTGGCAACTGGTGTACAGTGCATTCGCGAAGTATTCAGACCTTTTCCACATTTTATTTTACAGCCCTATTCTAAAATTGATTTAATTCCCTCAATCTACACCCAAAAACAGGTTTAGAAATGTTCTAATTTAAAGATGAACAGACCTTGTGTGAATAACTATTCATACCCTTTACTATGAGACAATTGATGCATCCTGATCCTTGAGCTGTTTCTACAACTTGAAGCCCACCTGTGGTAAATACAATTTATGGGACATGATTTGGAAAGGCACACACCTGTCTATAAGGTCCTAGTTGACAGTATGTCAGAGCAAAAACCAAGCCATGAGGTCAAAGGAATTGTCCGTAGAGCTCAGACAGGATTGCAGCATTGAAGGTCCCCAAGAAAACAGTCTCCATTCTTAAATGGAAGAAGTTTGGAACCACCCAAGACTCTTCCTAGAGCAGCCGCCCAGCCAAACTGACCAATCGGGGGAGAAGGGCCTTGGTCAGGGAGGTGACCAAGAACTCAATGGTCAGAGCTGCAGAGTTCCTCTGTGGAGATGGGAGAACCTTCCAGAAGCACTCCACCAATCAGGCCTTTATGGTAGTTGCCAGACAGAAACCACTCTTCAGTAAAGGCACATGACAGCCTGAAGGACTCTGACCATGAGAAACAAGATTTTCTGGTCTGATGAAACCAAGATTGAACTCTTTGGCCTGAATGCAAAGCTATCACGTCTAGGGGAAACCTGGCACCATCCCTACGGTGAAGTGTGGGGGCAGCATCATGCTGTGGGGATGTTTGTCAGCTTTAGGAACTGGGAGACTAGTCAGGATAGAGGGAAAGATGAACAGAGGAGAGTACAGAGAGATCCTTGATGAAAACATGCCCCAGAGCGCTCAGGACCTCAGACTGGGGCGAAGGTTCACCTTCCAACAGGCCAATGACACCAAGACAATGTTGGAGTGCCTTCGGGACAAGTCTCTAAGTGGCCCAGCCCAAACCTGATCGAACATCTCTGGAGACCAGAAAATAGCTGTGCAGCGACACTCCCCATCCAACCTGACAGAGCTTGAGGATCTGCAGAGAAGAATGGGAGACACTCCCGAAATACAGATATGCCAAGTTTGTAGAGTCATACCCAAGAAGACTCAAGGCTGTAATCGCTGCCAAAGGTGCTTTAACAAAGCACTGAGTAAAGGGTCTGAATACCTATGTAAGTTTATTTTTACTTTTGCAAAATTGTCAACCTGTTTTTGCTTTGTCATTGGGTATTGTGTGTAGAAATAATATTTAATCCATTGTAGAATAAGGCTGTAACAAAATGTGGAAAGAGTCAAGGGTCTGAATACTTTCCGAATGCACTGTATGATACCAAAGGTTTTATTTTTTTATAGCACAAATACCTACAGATTTCACAAAACATGCAGTATTAAAAATCCAAAAGCCTTATAAAGGACAGTATACTATTTTTTTTTCAGCACGAGTGGCCAAGTGATTGTTACTTTAAAGATGCCTCATCTAACTCAATGGATGTCACTCTGCTGAACCTGCAGACAAGATTRTCAAAAACCTTTCAACATGTTACCATCCTTAACTGCTTCACAGATTGAACTAGCTGCTTTCAAGTTAGCATGTCATGCATTATTTTCAGAGACTACATAGTTAACACCTATTGATGCTGTATGCTTTGAGACTTGACAGTTTCATAAGAGGACCGCATAGTTGATCCTAAACAGGGGAGGATGGGAAGAGCTATAGGACAGGCTCATTAATGTCTGGAATAAATGGAACGGTATCAAACATATGACAACCACGTTTGACCCAGTTCCATTCAAGCCATTACAATGAGCCATCCTCCTATAGCGCATTCCACCAGCCTCCTCTGATGTGGATATGTTGTGCTACATTTTTGCCACGCCTGCTTCTCTTCAAATTCAGGGAGTCTTTAGCATATCTAGGTCCTCAGGACTCTGCAGCCATTCATTCAGGACAGGATTCATTTCCAAATTATGTTGAGCGAGAATCCAGGTCAGGGACCTGTCCTTACGGCATCCCTACTTCACACATCCATCAGTCTGCCATTTCCCTTTCCAACATCCTATTCCAGATGTTAGGGTGTAGGGAAACACTTAGATTGGGTTGCCAGCTGCTTTAACAGTTTACTTTCCTGTTAGCTCCTTGGCTGGGTCTTTCCTTTTGTCATGACAACCGGTAAAGGTGAAAATAAAAACAATAAGCGGGTGACTAGAGTAGTAACATGGGTCTCTTCTGGCCCATATTTGCCTGGCGGAGTAGTAGTAGATCTAATGAAACCTGAGTAGAAGTGGACTGAAGGAACTGTGGATGAAAATGACTGATACTCCTGTCTGTTTTGTGCCTGTCAAGAAGGATAGTCTGGGCAGAAAGAGAGGGAAAACAAATAACATATGAGGACCAACAGCTGTATATTACCACAGACTGCCATGCATTACAGGTAAGCCAGTTGTGTGTAAAGGGGTATGAATTCCAAGGAGGTTTTCACTTATGAAATGCCTGGATATAAGCTTAATAAACYGGTATATTCTAAAAGCCTGGATATAAGCTTTATAAACAGGTATATTCTAACAGGATGAAATGAAAAGTGGATTTTGGGAAATGCCTCTTGCATGCGAGCACTGACAAAGAGAAGCACACAATCCTAACCTTGGAGGCTTTTCTGTGAATGAAAGCCATTCTGGGTTTCCTGTTCTTCTTGGGAGGGAGATCCTATGAAAATCAATGAAATCAACAGATTAACAAATAATAGCGAGAGCAAACAAAGTAGCTACTCATGTTTAAACAGGCTAATGTGCAACTCGGCTCACTAAAATAGAATTCCTCAGTAGCATCACCGTAAGATAAGATCCAAGCCCTAAGTAGATAATTGTTTTACGATTTACACTTCAGTAACATACCACCAACTAGTAAGTGATCCATTGTAGGAAATGGATACAGTATGATTACTAATTGATTACTAGTGATTTCACTGAAACTGGCTTCTTTACCCCAGCCGTTAGTGACAGCGTCGCGGTTGCAGATCTCGTTGGCCAGCCGTTCAAAGTACTCAGGCAGGTCGGAATACTCATTGCCGTAAGAGATGACCTTGATGCCCTTGTCTAGCATGTTGTCCCGCAGCTTCTTGAACTCTCCCACGTCCTCACGCCGCACCAGCATGAAGTGCTCCAGGTCCGACTTGTGTTTGACCGCCTCCAGGAACAGAGCCTGGAAGGTGGTGTCGTCCACCGTGCGCCCGCAGCCCAGGAACACAAACGACTTGGTCTCATACAGTTTCTGGATCTCCCTCTGTCAAACCAAAGGAGTTCAGTTCGCATTATGACACTGACATAATTAACTTCACTACAATTTAACAACACGAGGGGTCTTAAATTGGTTGAAAAAAGTAAAACGGCAACTGCTAAGCGCTGAAACATTTACAGGGTATAATTTAGAAAGGCTGCCTGTCTCACTCACCATGACCTCCGTGTTCCTCAGTACATTCTGGTAGCCAGCAGGGTGCAGTACAATACCGCTGGGATTCGTGTAAACACCGTGAATGTGCAAAACACTCAAACTTCTCTTCCCCTGAGCCCACTCCAGGACCTGTACGGACACAAACATTTCACAGTCTGTCACACCAAATCCTGTTCTCACTGGGTAGGGAGTGACACCGCTAATGTCAGACAGGGATATTAGTCCTGATGGAGACAGGGCATAAATACCACACCTGAAGGTCAATATCGCAGGCTTAATACATGTGAATCATTTAAGAAGACTCAATTATTTTCAACGAGTCTACATAAATAACAATCCATGTTGGGTTCCTGCTAAGGTAAGAGCGTTTATAAGTTCTGCTTAAGGAAAAATCTCTGTCATGTTAGTTCCTATTTCTGATCAAAGACCAATATTGATTAACCCATAAATGTTGACAACAGTTGGAAGTTTGAAACTTTGACCTTGCCATATACTAACTACATCCTACTTCTGTCAGAGACAAAAGACCTTCACAGGTCAATGCATTGACCACTTTCTCTGGTTTAAGGACACCATATTAGAAGGGCAACACTATTAGAAGACATATGTTGGTCTTTGAATCAAACGTTTTCCCTTGAATTCACCTTTAATAAGCCTTAATGTTTTATGTGCAAGAGCATTCCCTGTGTTGTGAGCCTAAACCTGTGACAGTAGTATAGTTAAACTGTCATGCCCTCAGTCTTTCATCAACTACTTCCTCTGATGGCATCTGAAAGTCACAGGGGGCCAAAGCCTATGTTCCAATGCCCACACTTGCATACCACTTAGAATACATGCCCAATATATTGCTTATTAAATAGATGACAATTTTAAAACATTTAACGTTTAAACTGCAATTGTCTTTATCCTTTAAACATTCCGAATAAAAATAATTAAATGACGTGAATTACAACGCAGATCTGGTTCAATGCAGTTCCGGCTACCATACGGCGCTCATCTTACTGCTGTCCCCAACCCACTCAGCAACAAATGGTAGTTAATGACGTTTTTAGGTTCTCTGCTGTGTGCCTCTCCTCCATGTTCTCAGTGGTCAGCACATGGGACTTCATGTCCCACTTCTGATCAATGTGATGGCTCATTGCAGTGATGTATGACAGCGTGTTCATAGATGTTCAACAATGTTGTTAATGCCACTTATGGGGTGTCTTAGAGCTCATACTTTGTACTTGCAGAACAATCATTGTACAATTTCTCCATCCAGGCCGTCACGGTTTTTCGACATGGCATCTTGTAGTCTGGTTCTAGATATGCCATCAGAGCATTGAAGCAATGCCATCAGGGCATTGAAGCTATGCCATCAGGGCATTGAAGCAGACATCCTCTAGCATTGACAATGGCTGCATATCAACTGCAATCATTTCTGTAATCAGCGCTATAATTTTCTCACTGTCCCTTATCACACTTCTTTGGTGTGAAGAGCCTGTCTAATGTCTGTTGGGGGCCTGCGCTACTGTCAGCAACGGTTCAAATGGTTAAGCATTGTACTTGTACTGCAGCTCAATTCCACCTCACAAACTATGCATTTCACCACCTTCTCATTTAACTTCTCTAAGTATTGCCATACAGGACTTCACGGTTGTCATGTCCCTGTCTCACTCTCTGATGATGATGATTGGGACCTGTTAGTGGTAGTTTTGTGATAACTCCACTGTGATTTTAATTTTGTGGGGATTTTTTTTTTCAGTTAGGGATTTTTTTCAAAACGATAATCCCAATTTAATTGAAATGTTCACACCCAACTGCTTCATAGCAAAGTGGTATGCTAGTGTGGCTTCTGTAACAGAGCCTAGACCTGCATTGCATAAATAATACACTACATGACCAAAACTAGGTGGACACCCCTTCAAATTAGTGGATTGACTATTTCAGCCACACCCGCTGCTGACAGGTGCATAAAATCGAGCACACAGCCATGCAATCTCCATAGACAAACATTGGCAGTAGAATGGCCCGTACTGAAGAGCTTAGTGAATTTCAATGTGGCACTGTCATAGGATGCCACAATTCCAACAAGTCAGTTCTTAAAATTTCTGCCATGTTAGAGCTGCCCTGTAAGTGCTGTTATTGTGAAGTGGAAACGTCTAGGAGCAACAACGGCTCAGCCGCTAAGTGGTAAGCCACACAAGCTCACAGAACGGGACCGCAGAGTGCTGAAGAACGTAAAAATCGTCTTTCCTCGGTTGCAACATTCACTACTGAGTTCAAAACTGCCTCTGGAAGCAATGTGAGCACAAGAACTGTTAGTCAGGAGCTTCATGACATGGGTTTCCTTGGCCGTGCAGCCGCACACAAGCCTAAGATCACCATGCACAATGGCAAGCATTGGGTGGAGTGTTGTAAAGCTAGCCGACATTGGACTCTGGAGCAGTGGAGGGATGAATCACGCTTCACCATCTGGCAATCAGACAGTCTAGACGATTCTGTGCTTCCAACTTTGTGGCAACAGTTTGAGGAAGGCCCTTTCCTGTTTCAGCATGACAATGCCCCTGTCCATAAAGTGAGGTCGGTGTGGAAGAACTTGACTGGCCTGCACAGAGCCCTGAACTCAACCCCATTGAACACCTTTGGGATGAATTGGAACGCCAACTGCGAGCCAGGCCTAATCGGCCAACCCTCACTAATGCTCGTGGCTGAATGGAAGCAAGTCTCCGCAGCAATGTTCCAACATCTAGTGGAAAGCCTTCTCAGAAGAGTGGAGGCTGTTATAGCAGCAAAGGGGGGCCCCTCCAATGATTTTGGAATGAGATGTTCGACGAGCATACTTTTAGCCATATAGTGTATTTTCTGGTAAATCCCCAATTGACATCCATRCATGATGTGTTATTGCAGTGAAAATTATGTACACACAATTTAGAATGTGTCCCTAAAGAGCACACAAGGCCATGACTATAGCGATCTTTCCAAAAGGAAAAGGATCCGTTTTTACCTTCTTCTCATCGGTTAGGTCCAGAGACTCCAGCTTCGATCCCTGGTGGGCTGCGTAGATCTCCAGCAGGTTGTCAAAGTTGGTGGTGAGAACCAGCGCTCCACTCTCCATCAACTGCAGTACGGAGCGGAGAAGATGCTTCCCCGCGTTCTCCATCTTACACTCCAGATCGTCAAACACCTCGTACAGGCAGTCCTTGAAGAAGGTTGACCGCACATTGCCTGTTCTCTGCAATGATATGGCAGGAGCACAATTAATAGAGGTTAGTGGGTGTGTATTGATTATACAGATTATACCGCTGGTACTTAACTACTAGGAGGGAGACCATTTAGAAAAGCATTTTCAGGTTTTAAAAAAAGGTACAATAAAGCATTTATGACTGGTTGTTATAGTCATGTAAATGAAAGGTGAAAATGTTTTTCCATCAGTAGCAGGGGCATGTAAACAGTTGCTGTACACGGTGAGTCTAATTGCTATGGAGCAGAGAGTTAGAGGGCAGGCTGTTTGAGTAGCCATGCGATTATGGCCGTCTGTAATGGATAAATCTCATTACTCAGAGCTACGCCGAACGCACACTCTACCTGGCAGTGGCTGTAGGAAAACAAAGGAGAAGGGCTGGCCCGCTATGAATAGCGCACACAGCACAAGCGAGCTTAGCGCACACAGCACAAGCGAGCTGCCTGGCCGACTGCTGGACTGTCCAGAGATTAGAGATCTAGTGGGCTAATTAACTAACAGGATCCCTTTTCACAGGAAGGAAGTCATTATCACCAAGAGCAGGCATCTAGCTACCCACTCACCCTGCTGTTGACTTCTGCACCGAATGCATTCTCCTTTTGTTTGAGGACTTACATAATGACTAAATAAGGTAAAGTAGTACCATGCTCTGATCCTGAGATTGATATAGCCTAGGATGAGACACTAAAGTTGAGTTGTTTTCAACTAACCTGGTCCTAAACAGGGAAAGTTATAATAATTGTCCTTAGTATTTTGCCTAGGTCATTCAACGACAGCATGAAAGGATTTAGGTCACAAACATGCTGATTCTAACCTTCAAATTAGACTCATTAACTGACATTACGGGCCAAAACACAGCACTAATCCACAGTTATTTACATTGTTTAGATTGCTCTCGTTATAGCACCAATACCATTGGGTTAAACTGCTGTGTCCCACCCAGTATTTGATCCCTTCTTGAGATGAGGGACACTCCCTTCTCGCAGAAGCCTCGGTTCTCTTCAGCTGTTCTGTGAACAAGCACCCAGTGGGCACACACTGGTTGAATGAAATTACGTTGATCCAACATGGAATAGACGTTGAATTGACGTCTGTGCATGGTGGGCAACAATGTGACTAAAAGACTAAACAAGGTGAAGCCATGACYAATTTCTCCTTCTACACTCTACGACAGTCCTCAAGCTACATGAGTCCTCTTTTCAATGCGTTTCTTTCTCTTTACACTTTCAGCATACTAGGTAGAGGTCGACCGATTAATCGGAATGGGCGATTAAATAGGGACTATTTCAAGTTTTCAAAACAATCGGTAATCAGCATTTTTGGACACCGATTATGGCCGATTACATTGCACTCCACGAGAAGACTGCGTGGCAGGCTGACTACCTGTTATGCGAGTGCAGCAAGGAGCCAAGGTAAGGTCCTAGCTAGCATTAAACTTATCTTATAAAAAACAATCAATCTTAACATAATCACTAGTTAACTACACAAGGTTAATGATATTACTAGTTTATCTAGCTTGTCCTGCGTTGCATACAATCGACGCGGTGCCTGCTAATTTATCATTGAATCACAGCCTACTTCGCCAAACGGGTGATTTAACAATCGCATTCGCAAAAAAAGCTGTCATTGCACCAATGTGTAACTAACCATAAACATCAATGCCTTTCTTAAAATCAATACACAAGTATTTTTAAACCTGCAAATTTAGTTAATATTGCCTGTTAACATGAATTTKTTTTAACTTCTTATGGCTGCAGCGGCAGTATTGAGTAGCTTGGATGAAAGGTGCACAGAGGTGCCCAGAGTAAACGGCCTGCTCCTCAGTCATAGTTGCTAATATATGCATATTATTATTAGTATTGGATAGAAAACACTGAAGTTTCTAAAACTGTTTGAATTATGTCTGAGTATACAGAACTCATATGGCAGGCAAAAACCTGAGAAAATATCCAAACAGGAAGTGGAAATTCTGAGGCTGGTGGATTTTCAACCAAGATCCCATTGAAATTACAGCGAGATATGAATGGGTTTGCACTTCCTACGGCTTCCACTAGATGTCAACAGTCTGTAGAACTTTGTCTGATGACTCTACTGTGAAGGGGGGCCGAATTAGAGAATAATTAGTCACCACTGCCATGACCTGACCATGCTTTCACCATGCGCGTTCACATAAGAGGGAGCTCCGTTCCATCGCTCATCTGAAGTCAATGTAATTCTCCGGTTGGAACGTTATTCAAGATTTATGTTAACAACATTCTAAAGATTGATTCAATACATCGTTTGACATGTTTATACTGACTGTTACGGAACTTTTGGACATTTCGTCACGTTTTAGTGAACGCGCTTGTGACCTAACATAATCGTTTGTGGTGCTTTCGCTGAAAAGCATATTTGAAATCGGACACTTTGGTGGGATTAACAACAAGATTACCTTTAAAATGGTATAAGACACATGTATGTTTAAGGAATTTTAATTATGAGATTTCTGTTGTTTTGAATTTGGCGCAATGCACTTTCACTGGCTGTTGTCATATCATCCTGTTAACGGGATTGCAGCCATAAGAAGTTAACTAGGGAAATTGTGTCACTTCTCTTGCGTTCTGTGCAAGCAGAGTCAGGGTATATGCAGCAGTTTGGGCCGCCTGGCTCGTTGCGAACTGTGTGAAGACCATTTCTTCCTAACAAAGACCGTAATTAATTTGCCAGAAATGTACATAATTATGACATAACATTGCTGTTACATTGCACAACCTTCAATATTTAGACTTAGAGATGCCACCCGTTAGATAAAATACGGAACGGTTCCGTATTTCACTGAAAGAATAAACGTTTTGTTTTCGAAATGATCGTTTCCGGATTTGACCATATTAATGACCTAAGGCTCGTATTTCTGTGTTATTATATTATAATTAAGTCTATGATTTGATAGAGCAGTCTGACTAAGCGGTGGTAAGCAGCAGGCTCGTAAGCATTCATTCAAACAGCACTTTCCTACATTTGCATGCAGCTCTTCGCTGTGCTTCAAGCATTGCGCTGTTTATAACTTCAAGCCTATCAACTCCCGAGATGAGGCTGGCAATACTAAAGTACCTATTAGAACATCCAATAGTCAAAGGTATATGAAATACAAATCGTATAGAGAGAAATAGTCCTATAATAACTACAACCTAAAACTTCTTACCTGGGAATATTGAAGACTCATGTTAAAAGGAACCACCAGCTTTCATATGTTCTGAGCAAGGAACTTAAACGTTACCTTTTTTACATGGCACATATTGCACTTTTACTTTCTTCTCCAACACTTTGTTTTTGCATTATTTAAACCAAATTGAACACATTTCATTATTTATTTGAGACTAAATTGATTTTATTGATGTATTATATTAAGTTAAAATAAGTGTTCATTCAGTATTGTTGTAATTGTCATTATTACAAATATATAAAAATCGGCCGATTAATCGGTATCGGCTTTTTTTGGTCCCCCAATAATCAGTATCGTCGTTGAAAAATCATAATCGGTCGACCTCTAATACTAGGTTCTAAAGAATTTGAGATTCAGGCTACTTCATATCGCAAGCGCCATACATCTATAATTCGATATTCAATTGTTTTATGTTCCGCTACAATTGCGTGCCCCGTTCTGATAAGATGCGCACCACCGCCTGCTAAGAACAGAAAAATATTTCCCACAGGGTCCATGGCTGTGTAATCACCTGATCTGCATGATCGTGAACCTGGAATAAAAGCGATGGATAAACCCACACTGGGCAGTTGGTTCCTTTTGTGACAACAGGCGGGCTGCTGAAACAAAGCATGTTTAAGCAATTTGAAAGGAGCGATGAGACATGACTAACACTGAAGGCAGATGGTATTAAGGCCTCATCAACCGGTTATGGTTTGAGCTGACCTGGTATGAAGGGGATACGGGCCGGTACGGAAATCCCAAAATGTTTCCCCTTGAATTTCTCCGTCATTTAGTCTCGGTCCACTGATTCGTTGACTTATTGAGAGAAATCAATGGGAGGTTATTCACTGGGGGGATTTCTTCATCTAGCGAATCAAATAACAGGCCTTAAAAGTCCTTAATAACCTGAGTGCCAGAACTGGTTGAGCCAACTTGTGTGGCTTTGAAAACAAGGAATTTAATGATGACGTGTTGTAGTAATTCATCAGTGCTGTACTTAAGGTTAGGGCATCACCTTTTACACAGAACACAGGTTGAAAAACCTGAATCAAACGTTTTAGAATTTAGATAAAAACATTGAACTATGCTGACTCCTTGCCACTGTCATTCCCACTATGATTACAAATCCCAATAAAGGAAAGTTTACAATGAAAGTCACTGGTGTGTCTCAACCAGCTGGAGACAGTGTATTGGCAGTGTGCTGTCCACATCTGGCTGTATGTGTGCGCACAGGAGCGGGGAAGCCTTACCGGAGAGAGCTTCTGGATGAGGTCATGAGCCACGTGGACTAGGTTCTTGTCCTCCTGCAGGCTCTTCTGAAAACGCCTACTCTCCTCTTCCTCGAGGAGGTCAAAGTCGTTGGCCGCGTCCAACAAGGCCTGGATCAAACCCTTCCAGGAGCGCAACGCGGGGACCTGAGGGGCCACAGCTGAACTCACCCCTGTACCAATAACTAGGACCAGCTCGGGCGCCCGCTTGGTCTTCAGGCTGGGCAGCAGTTTCCTTTGGGGCAGGCAGAGATTGAGTGATGGTTCCATTGATGGTTCCCAAATCCTTAGACAACATGAAGGTTAAACAAATCATGGCAAGTTTACTTGGCTGCTGTTTAACTCAAACCTAGGCTGAAAAGGTAAAGAATGGGTTTAGAAACAGAAACTAAGAGAAAAAGTTCCTGACCAGTCTTATATTGATAATGCCTTGGCATATAAAGAGGAACTGAGTACTAAATGTAGGCTACTCATATCAGTTTTTGATACCTGGGTTTTTTGGTGTTGGAGTCAACATCCTGAGTATCAGCATGAGCTGGTCGCTTCTCGGTTTTCACAGTCACAACAGAGGCCACCACAGAGGCCATTCAGCTTCTGTAAGACAACCATGAGATTGAATATACAGTTGAAGTCGGAAGTTTACATACACCTTAGCCAAATACATTTAAAACTCAGTTTCACAATTCCTGACATTTTATCCTAGTAAAAATACCCTGTCTTAGGTCAGTTAGGATCACCACTTTATTTTAAGAATGTGAAATGTCAGAAATAGTAGAGTGATTTATTTCAGCTTTTATTTCTTTCATCACATTCCCAGTGGGTCAGAAGTTTACATGCACTCAATTACTATTTGGTAGCATTGCCTTTAAATTGTTAAACTTGGGTCGAACGTTTCGGGTAGCCTTCCACGAGCTTCCCACAATAAGTTGGGCGAATTTTGGCCCATTCCTCCTGTCAGGTCTGTAGGACTCCTTGCTCGCACACACTTTTTCAGTTCTGCCCACACATTTTCTATTGGATTGAGGTCAGGGCTTTGTGATGGCCACTCTAATACCTTGACTTTGTTGTTCTTAAGCCATTTTGGCACAACTTTGGAAGTATGCTTGGAATTATTGTCCATTTGGAAGACCCATTTGCGACCAAGCTTTAACTTCCTGACTGATGTTTTGAGATGTTGCTTCAATATATCCACAATTTTTCTTCCTTGTGAAGCCATCTATTTGTGAAGTGCACCAGTCCCTCCTGCAGCAAAGCACCCCCACAACATGATGCTGCCACCCCCGTGCTACACGGTTGGGATGGTGTTCTTCGGCTGGCAAGCCTCCCCATTTCACTCCAAACATAACGATGGTCATTATGGCCAAACAGTTCTATTTCTGTTTCATRAGACCAGAGGACATTTCTTCAAAAAGMACAATCTTTGTCCCCATGTGCAGTTGCAAACTGTAGTCTGGCTTTTTTATGGAGGTTTTGGAGCAGTGGCTTCTTCCTTGCTGAGCAGCCTTTCAGGTTATGTCGATATAGGACTCGTTTTACTGTGGAAATAAATACTTTTAAAAACCTGTTTCCTCCAGCATCTTCACACGGTCCTTTGCTGTTGTTCTGGGATTGATTTGCACTTTTCGCACCAAAGTACGTTCATCTCTAGGAGACAGACTGCGTCTCCTTCCTGAGCGGTATGACAACTGCGTGGTCCCATTGTGTTTATACTTGCGTACTACTGTTTGTACAGATGAACGTGGTACCTTCAGGCGTTTGGAAATTGCTCCCATGGATGAACCAGACTTGTGGAGGTCTCCAATTTTCTTTTCTGAGAGCTTGGCTGATTTATTTTGATTTTCCCATGATGTCAAGCAAAGAGGCACTGTGTTTGAAGGTAGGCCTTGAAATACATCCACAGGTACACCTCCAATTGACTCAAATTATGTCAATTAGCTTATCAGAAGCTTCTAAAGCTATGACATCATTTTCTGGAATTTTTCAAACTGTTTAACCTCTCTAGGGTATGTGGGACGGTAGCGTCCCACCTCGTCAACAGCCAGTGAGACTGCAGGGCGCCAAATTCAAAACAGAAATCCCATAATTTAAATTCCTCAAACATACAAGTATTTTAAACCATTTTAAAGATACACTTGTTGTAAATCCAGCCAAAGTATCCGATTTCAAAAAGGTTTTACGACGAAAGCACACCAAACGATTATGTTAGGTATGAGCCACACTCACAGAAAAAGACAGCCATTTTTTCAGCCAAAGAGAGGAGTAACAAAAAGCAGAAAGAGATAAAATGAATCACTAACCTTTGATGATCTTCATGTTACACAATACATGTATGTTTTGTTCGGTAAAGTTCATATTTATATCCACAAATCTGAGTTTAGGCGGGACGCTACTGTCTCACTTGGCAAAAAGCCAGAGAAAATGCAGTGCGCCAAAATCAAATTAATTACTATGAAAATGACTATAAAAATCTAACTTTCATTAAATCACACATGATAGATACCTAATTAAAGCTACACTGGTTGTGAATCCAGCAAACATGTCAGAATTCAAATAGGCTTTTCGGCGAAAGCAAACGATGCTATTATCTGAGGATAGCACAATAGTAAACAAAGAGAAATAAGCATATTTCAACCCTGCAGGCACGACACAAAACGCAGAAATAAAAATATAATTCATGCCTTACCTTTGACGAGCTTCTGTTGTTGGCACTCCAATATGTCCCATAAACATCACAAATGGTCCTTTTGTTCGATTAATTCTGTCGATATATATCCAAAATGTCCATTTATTTGGCGCGTTTGATCCAGAAAAACACTGGTTCCAACTTGCTCAAATGTGACTACAAAATATCTCAAAGGTTACCTGTAAACTTTGCCAAAAAATGTCAAACTACTTTTGTAATACAACTTTAGGTATTTTTTAACGTTAATAATCGATCAAATTGAAGACGGGATGATCTGTGTTCAATACAGGATTAAAACCAACTATAGCTAGCTTTCTGGTCACACGCTTCTATCTAACAGGACACTTCATGTGACTCTCGTTCAAGATAGCCGTACTTCTTCATTACACAAAGGAATAACCTCAACCAATTTCTCAAGACTGTTGACATCCAGTGGAAGCGGTAGGAACTACAAGCAGGTCCCTTAGAAATCTGTTTTCCTAATGAAAWCTCATTGAAAAGAGAGTGCTAAATAAGTTCTGTTATACTCACAGACATGATTCAAACAGTTTTAGAAACTTCAGAGTGTTTTCTATCCAAATCTACTAATAATATGCATATCTTATCTTCTGGGGATGAGTAGCTGGCAGTTGAATTTGGGCATGCTTTTCATCCAAAATTCCAAATGCTGCCCCCTACCCTAGAGAAGTTAAAGGCACAGTCAATTTAGTGTATGTAAACGTCTGACCCACTGGAATTGTGATACAGTGAATTATAAGTGAAATAATCTGTCTGGAAACAATTGTTGGAGAAATTACTTGTGTCATGCACAAAATAGATGTCCTAACCGACTAGCCAAAGCGATAGTTTGTTACAATACATTTGTGGAGTGGTTGACAAACGAGTTTTAATGACTCCAACCTAAGCGTATGTAAACTTCCGACTTCAACTGTACATACAATGCCATCAAATCAAAGCAATAACTTAAGTGCAATGCAATCTGGAGGGACCACAGAGAGTCATGATCTCGGTTTACTGTATCATACATAGAACAGCACCCTTACAGGGCAGTATCCCACTGTCCCCATTGCTACCGAAGGCAGGGCAGCAGATTCACCTTACACTAGCCTTACACAATGGAACATTCATGGGGATAACCCAGAGAAGATTTAAATCACCAAGTACTGTGAGATAGCTAACTATGGGCAATTCCACTCTGGTTTTTCACTTTAAAATGTACGCCAAACAAAAAAACTATTGATTTCGATTTTTAACAAACCACACAACTCTATGCACCATGACTACTTTGAACAATTTACACAGTATAAACTTTGCAGATGCAACATTTGGTAACAGAATGGTAAAATCTCCCTCAATTTTATTCTGTGACCAGACTTTGTATCTGCACAGTTCTTCCTGTAAATGTTTTTTTTTAATGGAAATTGTTAAAGACACACTATGTGGAAATCGCTCCGCCATTTCCTGGTTGCTAAAATTCGAATAGTTCACATAATTTTAGTTTATGTGACAAAACAAGCAAGTACAGTGTAGAGAATCATTGTACCATGTAAACCGCTGACCCATTTAAACCGCTGTGAAATATACTTTCAGGAACCAAAAATATTTCATTTTCGTCCGTTTGAAGCTGGTGTACAAAACCAAAAGTAAAAGACGCAAAATCGAAACTTCAGAACAGGAAGCATAGAAATAGCGCACATAGAACAGATTACTACTGCTTCTTAACCCTTTTTCACATTACCCATAAGCACTCTGTTACATTGCAAAGGATGTCATGCATTTCAATGGAGACGTCCACAGTGGAGTGAAAACACAACGCCCCCCTTACGGTTGAAGGTTCCGTGGATACTTAGATTTTTTTTATTTTTTTATWATTTTTTTATTATTATTATATWTTTTTTTTGTACTTTGCCTGGTCTTCAGTCCAGCCAGAGTCCGTCGGAGAACAGGAAGTTACAAAAACTGAATAGATGAAAATGTGGTTTTCGGGTGATGGCTTTATAGCTAGCAAATTCTAAACAATTACACATTTCTATAAGTAAGTACTAGTTTAACAGTAATGTTAGATAATACACTTTGGCTGTCAACCCAATTATATTATGACTGTTGCCTCCCATTTAAGTTTGATGGTAATGACATTTGTTTTTTATTATAATTGTTAGGTGGAGGTTGCTAGCTACAACGGTATCTTCYACCTAGCCTAGCTTTTAGCTGCTCTGCAGTGCAAGCTAGCTTGACTTGCATTAGTTGAGGTAAAAGTAACTAAACAAAACATGTTCTATTATCACCTGAAACAATATATTTATCCTTGAATGAAAAGGTAATATCTCCCAAAATAAATATGCTCTCTGAAGAGACAGGCTCTCAATATTGTGTTACAAACACTAACGTAAACTCACCCCATTCCGTACAAATGTGCGCCACCGCGACATTCAAACGAGGCTACAAAGAAAACTAAATGGGACTGTAGCTACTGTATTGACATCAAATTCTGGGGTGTGAACTACGTTTCTATTCAAGCGTTGATCGACATGGTAATGGCTCTATAGCATTGGAGAAAAGTAGAGAAAACTGACCCTCCGTTACATCGTGACTTGTCATGCTGTAACGTACAGCACGCATAAAGCAAATACTTCTGTCTTACAATCTCTCTCCACCAGGTGTAGCACTTCTCTCATCGTTTAAAAACAAGAAATGGACAGTGACGGGGTAAGGGGGGGATACCTAGGCATTTTTTGCGTCATCACTGCAAGCATCATGACTTTCAAAGCCACTGTTTACTTCTGAAGATCACTTTAGCACTGCCCTAAAAACCCAATTCAAATTCGACACAAACCTTCCAATAGGTATGTAATGACACATTATATAAACTCTTTATAGTGTTTTATTTACATTTTAGAGGCGGTAAGGTGATAAGTTGGACAGATCGAGTGAAAAAAAAGTCGTTTTCTCACACATCTCCTCTCCTTCTCACTATCACGCATTAGTTTCGCTTCCCCACCCGCCATTTTTAAAAAGACCCGAAGGAGCTCATTGCCTTCTTGAATTATGCAGAAACGGGCAGCGTGAAGGTCTCGGCATGAATTCTGTTGGAAAGGGGAGAAATTGTGCTTTAAAATGGTATTGAAATTACAGTTGATCAGGAAGTATTACGTTTTTGGGGCGCTAAAATAAGGTCAATTGTACAGACCAAGGCGATGTACAAAAGTGAGTGAGTTTACGTTACACTCACAGATAGAACAATGGGACAGATATTTCACGAAAGCATCCGCTTAGCTTTTTCACTCACTGCCAAATATGGTAGTGAGTGAAAAAGAAGATGGAACGAGATAGATTTTGGCCGACATTCTGCAAATTTTCTCATCGATTAAACATTTGATCTCAATACGATTTTCTGTTCCCAAAACTAAAATATGTTACAAACAGAGTGGACTACATTTTGTAAACGTTATTCTTTGCCAGTTTTTAAAAATGGCGTTGTTTAGAAGGGGTGCAAAGGCAAACGGAGTTATTGCACACGCACACTTCAGAGTAGGCGTTCCCTAACCGAAATGTGCGAATAAATGCTTGGACCCACCAATAGGATGTCGCTAGCTCATGCTTGGCTCTGCCCACCTCCATGCTAGTTCTGCCCACTATGACTAATTTGTTCCCACCTGAAACAATGGGCTGTGGTCTATATTGGTTTAATTATACACCACTTTTGGGGCTCTCCAGTGGAGCAGCGGTCTAAGTGCTAGAGGTGTCACTACAGACCCTGGTTTCATTCCAGGCTGAATCACAACCGGCTGTGATTGGGAGTCCCATAGGGCGGCACACAATTGGCCCAGTGTTGCTAGGTTAGGCCACCATTGTAAATAAGAATCTGTTCTTTAACTGATTTGCCTAGTTAAATAAAAACATGTAAAACTTGTCTGATCAGTGGCGGGCAAGACTCTGTGAAAATGACGTATGGCGTAATGAAAAACGTCACGACGTGAATTGGTTATAGATCTATAACTTACATTTCTATGTGAATTTAATCGGGTCGCCCAAAAAGTTACATATTGCAGCATTAAAGGTAGTCCTCAAATTGTGCATAGAGTTCTATGGTTTGTTAAACTTTGAAATCTGTGTTTGTTTGGTATAGCTGCATTTTATAGTAATACATCTGAGTCTCAGCGTAATCTTCGGTAGCTAGCTAAAGTCGTGCTTGAGGCTTATTTATTGTATCATTATTGCAATAATAGTCTTGGTGCTAAATAAGAATGATCATATCCTCCGTCTGGAGACCTTTCCTGACAAACTTCAACTAAGGAAACATGTTTTTTTTTGTTGACGTGTACATTTATGAAAGCAAAATTTGAATAAAAAAAATGGACAACAATAAGCAAAAGTTAGCTGACTGTACAGTACACTGTATACTTCTTTGTCTTTATCGTTACTGGCCAACTGACGTTAGATAGCTAGCTAGCTACTAGCTAAGTAAGTGAAGTGCGCTGTCAGGAAGAACTGGCTAACGTTACGTTAGCTAACCAGCAGGTAAAAGTTCAATGTACATTAGGCTAGCTAGAATTACGTTAAAGTTGAGCTTGCTGTGAAATATAACACACTGGCTTGTTAAATTCACACAAGTATTTACACTTACCCTGATAACTCCAACAGGTTGCTTTTTTTGGTCTTGTTAACGTTAAGTTAGCTGGCATGCAACTGCGAGTTAAAAATCAGTCTACCGACATATCCTGCTTTAAAAGCCGGTATTTGCAATTGTTGTACTTGACATGGCGTAGTCTGAGTGCCTTTGCCTGCTAGATATTATTCTTAGCAAATCTATTTAGCTATAAACATTTCTGTCGACTTCCTCTGTGTACACAACCTGTCGACTCACATGCTGCTGGAGGTCTGTGTGTGTCGTGATGAGTTGGACAAAGGATGTGCTTGGTGCGCGACTACCACAGATAGAACAATGGGACAGATATTTCACCGGATGTATAAATGTGAAGCTTCTGGTTGGCAGTTCCACTAATTGCCAAATATGGTAGTGAGAGGAAGCACACTGGCCGGCAGTGGGAGAAGATGGAACGAGATGGATTTTGACTGACGTTCTGCACATCGATGAGACGTTTGATTTCAATACAGTTTCTGTTCCCTAACTAGAATATGTTATGAACAGATTGGACAGTTTTTTTTACTTTACCCTTTGCAGAAGTTTGAAAAAAATTGCGTTGTTTAGGAGAACAAACGTGAATTAAGTTATTGCACACGCGCACTTCAAAGAGTTAGGCGTTCCCTAACTGAAATATGCAGATGAGCATGAACGCGCCAATTAGGATCTAGCTCGACTCTGCTCGTCTCATTGTTTGTACTGCCCACTATGACTAATTTATTCCCGTTTGAAACGACAGGCTGCGGTCTGTCTTAGTTTAGTTGTAAAAATCTTTGCTACTACTGTAAATCCCACTTATTCTTCTGTGGGTTTTATGGCAGACTTCAACACAAAAATGGTATTACCGCCACCAACTGGATAGGGTTGAAAAAAACAAGGTAAAAATAAAACCCATACGTGACTGAGAAAACTAACTTAATCCACACAAAATAAAACAATAAAAAACATGTTGACAAAACCAAAACTCCCACTTCCTCCTTCCTTCAAATCTCCATATTTCCCTTCTCAGGCTCTATGACGTGAGAGGGTGGTACGGCTTGTGATAATACTCCATGCAACTCCTCCGCCGAGAAGTCTTTCAGTCCCAGGAACCATTCCGCCGCAGCCACAATGATATCTATTTTCCTGGACTTCCTCTCCACAATGGCAGTACCATTAATCATCATAGCTATAAAGGCCGCAAAGTCCACCTTCTTAACTTTTAACATATCTGGGTCCTGCTGTTGAACGGCAACCGCTGCAGCCTTCAGTGAAGGCCTATCCACCACCATGGACTCTTCAGGAGCACCAATCGAACCATCAACCCTTTTAACAGCAGCTGCATATGAAATGCTCTGGACAGCCCTGACTTTGGCCACCTCATTCTCTTCCACCCTTGTTAGGAATTCCAAAGACGTGGCTTCATGGTTCCCACCACAATTGCAAAAGGTCACATTTTCAACACTTTTAAAACACATGATACAATATTTTCCACAACTTGAACATCTCGGCTTCTCCCTTCTGCAAAAACTTGAAAAATGTCAAAAAGCTTTACAATAATCACACTGCATTGGTCTTGGAACAAATGCTCTGACTCTGTAGTTTATATTTCTCAACTGCACTTGAGTAGAAAGAGACTCCGTTTAAAAAAACTAAAGAACAGATACAGATATATGTACAGTACCAGTCAAAAGTTTGGACACACCTACTCATTCAAGGGTTTTTCTTTATTTTTAATTTTTTTTACGATGTAGAATAATAGTGAAGACATCAAAACTATGAAATAACACATATGGAATCATGTAGTAACCACATTTTTTTTACACAAATCAAAATATATTTTATATTTTACATTCTTCAAAGTAGCCATCCTTTGCCTTGATGACAGCTTTGCACACATGGCGTTCTCTCAACCAGCTTCATGAGGTAGTCACCTTGACTGCATCCACTTTTCCCAGCACCTTCTTCACCATCCTCGTGACTTCAAAAGAGTTTCCCAAATGAACATCCTTATCCAAAAAACGTACTCCAACAAGCAATGATTCATCATTCATTTTCCACAACAATTTGAGCCCTTTTTGTTCCATTCTTGGACTTCACTGTTGTCCACTCATCTTTCTCACTAACTGTACTTGATGGGCTTTCAGCCTCAAACAACACTTCTGCTTCCGCAATCTCCAAACACCCTCCCCACTGGCTCTTTTCTTATTCTTCTTATTAGATGGGCTTAAAACAGAGGTTGGCATCCAATGTTAATGGTGCATTACCACCACCAGCTGGATGGGTATTGAATAAGAAACAAAAAAAACATTGCGGCAAAGGAGGAAAACATCATACAAAATACAAATTTAAACACGTCAACTAACAAAACCCATCCCACTTCTTCAATCACAGTCCACTCCAAAATACATCCCTACACAGGCTCAGGGGTCAGTGATGGTGGAACATTCATCGACAGGATTTCTTGCATGGCCTCGGCTGTGAAATCACGAAGGGCCCAAAAAACMTTCAGCTGCATTCACAATGATTCCAATTTTCTTAGACTTCTTCTTCGTAGCATTTCACTATCCCTCGGTTGATCAGAAACATTCACTGGTTGTCGTGGTGGTTCTACTACCATTGTTCCTTCCAATCTTCACACCGCCTCCAGATAGAAGACACACTGGACGCTCCTTACCCTTGCCACCTCATTCTCCTTCACCCTAACAGGGCACTCCAGGAATTCAGGCGCATTTTCACCTCTGTAAATGCAACATTTCACTTCATTCGGCATACTATACTCTTCCCTTCTGCACACACTTGACACATGACCAAATCTTTTACTTTTATGACACTGAAGGGGCTGGTGTGAGGGGTGGTGTGCACAAAAGCTCTTACAGGGTATCTCATGAATCCTAACTTTATATGAGAAGGGATAGACTCTTCATCAAATAACACTAGCATGGATGAAGTTAATTTATTTCTCCATCTTCCATTCCTCTTGAGGTGAAAGACCTTAATGATAATCTATGACCTCATGCTGTTGCATTGATTGCTGAGCGCTTATGACATTTTAGATATGTTACTCTGTGTCACTGGTAGTCAATTAGAGAGGGAGACCATGCTAATTACTCACACTACTGATAAGACGTTTTGTTGCCCACCATAAACTTTTCCCGGACCTGCAATTGTGTGCATCTGTTATATTAAGCAAACCTAAGTTTACTACCACCACCCTGGAGACAGAGGCATGCATGTTGCTGAGATTTTGTACTAGCACCATTCTGAAACTAGGAGACTGACCTATTTTGCACAGTATTCTTGGAGTAATTCATTGGGACAGGATCCATAAGAGAGCAAAAAGCATTTTCCTCTAATGGAAGAGGTTTCAGCTCTCTCATAGGCTCATAGCCACAGCCTGAGAAAGGGCACAGAAAATGTATGATGTAAATATAGGACGTTCAGTATTACTGTGTATGAGGATGACAAGAGGGGCTTCAACTGTTCCCAATGAGGAGACGTGTGTGTTAGTGAATGTGTTATCCAACAGCATGGTAGTCTCGGCTCCAGGTTTCTCTCACGTTGTTGGTGAAATCCTGTGGCAGAGCGTAAAAACATGGTTATCTGGTGCCTGTCTATCCTATCAGTCATCCTGAGAGAGCACACCTGGCTGGGGCTGTAACCAGCATGATAAACACCAACAGAACGACTATCAACTGGGTTTCAGGGAGGAGTCAAAATCATCAACCCTCTTGTGCTGTGAAAATGGATGGGAATCCTTTTATGTTTTGACTTCAATAGCCTTTTAGCCTTTACCTTAGTGTCTCCAGCTCTATGCCCTACACTCATATGTATGACTGAGACAGACCTAAAAGGACACTTGAAAAGTACATGCTTGATATCCTGATTCACAAGAGTATTATTGAAGCAGTTGCACAAAAACAACAATCTGTGTACATTGATGATGGATCTTTGTGATGATGATTAGGCATACCATTTATGTAATGCATAAAAACAGGGATACTCAGGGTCACTGCCTGTTTTTCTCATGGTGTTCCTGCAAGTATGAACATGCAGCTGCAAGTCAAAAGTGCTGCAGGACCAGGTGGGTGTCAGAGGGAATCCTTGGAACGTTTACCCCAATAAAGTTGATGTTTAAAACGGTTAAGATAAGGGTTAATGGTGCTTTCAAGATAACTGGGAACTCTGGGGAAAAAACGAGATTGAATCATGACGTCAGTGATCTTCAGGTCGGAAAGTCGGAGCTCTAGAAAGATTTTCGGACTTGGAATTCTGAGTTTTATGATCGTTTTCCCAGTCGGAACTCTTTTTTTTRCTTCAGATTTCTCAGTTGTTTTGAACTCACTGAAGTCGGAAATTTCCCAAATACCAGATCACAGTTGTTTTGAACACGGCATAAGGTTGGGTTAGATAAGGGTTATGATCGAAGCTAATTTTTTCCTGAGTTCGCAGTGGTTTTGAAAGCAGTGAAGTCGGAAGTCGGAGATTTCGGATTTCCCAGTTGTTCTGAACGCGGCATTAGGGTACGGAGAGACATACCAAGGATTCCGGATAGCACTAACACTGTCAGAGGCAATACGTTTTCCTTTTGTCACAAAAAAGTGGTTTGACAGCTTATTTTCCAGGAACTGTATTCTCTGAAAAAAGTAACATCTGAATGAGATTAACTTTGTAATAAGGTAATATTTTTGTATCAATGTGTGTGCAATCGAGTGTCTGTTCTTACAGTGCATCTATTGCAGATTGAGGGGGTGGATTCCTGCAATTTATTCTTCAAGTGCTCCTCGGACACAGCTATCCACCTTTCTTCAGGTCCTCGAAGGACTTCTGCAGACTGATGTCCCTACGACTGATGTTTCTCAACCATATCTTCCTACTGAATAATTGAAAACGTGTGTAAGGTTTAATCTTACATTTATTGAATTCACAGCAGAGGTGTGTTTGAACACACACTGACTGAGAACCTTATTTTAATATATTAATGAAGTGATTTGTATCTGTAGAAGSACATCTCTATGTGAAGCTTGTCTTACTTCATTTGTATGTTCTAATTTCTATTAGTATTCATTACAGTTTAATATCTGAGAAGCAGATTGTAGATGCTGCTTAGATGTTGCTTATGGGTTGTGTTTAGTAGGACTGGTTGACGTAATTTCTCTCTTTGTGTAATTACGGTCTTTATGTTTTCCATTTTATGGAAATATGACTGTTAATGTGCTCTCTTTCTCTTAACATTGAGCTCTGTAAGAACAGCTTCTGTCCTTTCCAGGAGCAGAAGAGGCCTCAACAGTTTCTGGGAATCTACAACACCAGTTGTTTTTAAACCTCTTCTCTGGGACCCCCAGCCATTGTGTATATAGGACAGAGTTTAGTTTAAAGTTTATAGTGTTCTCAATCCTTGTTCTCTTAATCCTTTATACACTACACTGAAGTTTTAAGAAGTACTTTAGATGCTTGTGAGCCTGAGGACACCTACTTCTGCTTCCTGAACATCTTGCAGACCGCCTGAACTACATTTAGCATCATCTGCTGGATGCTGGTCAACTATACTGAACAAAAATGTAAACGCAACATTCAACAATTGTGTGGAAGACACATTTCAGTTGAAGGCATTCAGTCGTACAACTGACTAGGTATCCCCCTTTCCCTAACACAACTAGCATGATGAGGCAGCATGGCTAGCTAATGAGCTACAGTATATTACATACAGTATATTATATCCCAGGGTATGCTACACAATCAATAGAAGCCATCATTTGTGATACTGGGTCCTTGCAAAGCAATTTATCGAGATGTAGAACACCATTAAGTTCCTCTTAAGTTATGATTGTTATAGATTCTAGTTTTGGAAACAGAAAACTGTATGGAGATCAAATGTTTCATAGATGAGAAAATTTGCAGAATGTCGGCCAAAATCTATCTCGCTCCATCTTCTCCCACTGCCGGCCACTGGGCTTTTTCTCGCCACCATACTTGGTGGTGAGAGAAATCATCAACCGGATGCTTCATATTTAAAGATCCGGTGAAATATCTGTCTCATTGTTCTAGCTGTGGTAATAGTGTACTTGTGGCCAACACACAATGGTGAGAGTCCACCATCTACTGGTAATTATGAGAATTGCATCCACAAGGAGTAGGCTAAAGGTTACCAAGACACAGGTCCAACTACTGTAAAAACATAACAGCATTCTGGACAAAAATACTAAAGAAATCTGTATTGAATCAGTCAATTCCATTAGTACTGCTTGAGGAAATATGAAAGCAGAACCAACCCAGAACACATAAAAAGCTGTTGCAAGCCCTGCTGTTAGCTCTAGCTCTGCAGGTGCTCCATAGAATTGGGAGGGGCACTGCTCACCATGGAAGTGTTCACAGAAGGCAACTCTCCCAGGAAAAGTAGAGAATAAGAAGGAGGTCTACAGGTGCAGTTTTGTGAGATATGGATTAACACTTCAAAGAGGAGAACATACAGCTGGAAAATAAAAGCAAAATAAGTTCAGAGCAATGAGAAGACCACTGTTGGCCAAATAATCATTCATCATACATCAGGCAGACCTATAACTGCTCTTCAATTTGTTTCGACCAATAGGACCAAAGTAAACAGTTAGGGTGTGATGATCCGAATTATATTATTAATATGTACTTGTAGACTATGAAAACTGAATCTAAAAGCAAACCATATCGTATTATCCAAAACAGTCAGAAAATTAACACAGTAGAACAATCATTTAATGAGACTAGGTAGTATGGTAACGCAAGACTAGCATGTTTGTGACTATATAGCCAGACACATATAGAGATCTGTATATACAGTAGCTCTGCCTACAGCCAACACAATCTTGACCTCAGAGTTGATAAAAGTTCAAGGTAAATGATAGAGGATAAGGAGGGCAGTGGAGTGGATAGTCACACACTTGTCACACACTTGTTGTAACGATGGTCAGTATCTCAGAATTAGACAATTAATATATCTGGTGTCATCAATATATCTGGTGTCAAAGGCACCACTGAATAGAGCCGGGGAAAAATCACTTTACATTTACATTCTTCTCTTTATTGCAATGCTAAAAATAACAACTGTCTCTATAATCCCACAGCGTTCTGATTCCAGAACTGATGACTAAGTGCATTGGGTCATCAATGAAAAAGAAAAGAGACATACAAGTATCACTGTGCTTACGTATAAGATAAAATATTATATAATCAAACGTAATCAAATACAAAATGCCAGTGCGACAGATTCTCAGACCCAGATTCAGGGCAGGTGTCTTCCAATCCCTTTACTTACAACGACCAAAACATTATGAATAGTACATAGTGATTCAATCCAAAGCAAAACAGAAAACATTCTAATATTCAAATTTTTCTCAAAACATTAAAATGTTTTTTTTAATGTATTTCACCTTTATTTAACCAGGTAAGCCAGTTGAGAACAAGTTCTCATTTACAACTGCGACCTGGCCAAGATAAAGCAGTGTAGTGCGACAAAAAACAATCACACAGAGTTACACATGGAATAAACAAACATACAGTCAATAACACAATAGAAAGTCTATATACAGTGTGTACAAATGAAGTAAGATTAGGGAGGTAAGGCAATAAATACACCGTAGTGGCGAAATAATTACAATTTCGCAAATAAACACTGGAGTGATAGATGTGTAGAAAAGGAATGAGCAAGTAGAGATACTGAGGTGCAAAGGAGAAAAAAWAWATATATATAAATAAAATAAATAACAATATAGGGATGAGGTAGTTGGATCGGCTATTTACAGATGGGCTATGTACAGGTGCAACAATCTGTAAGCTGCTCTGATAGCTGATGCTTAAAGTTAGTGAGGGAGATATGAGTCTCCAGCTTCAGTGATTTTTGCAATTCGTTCCAGTCATTGGCAGCAGAGAACTGGAAGGAAAGGCGGCCAAACGAGGAATTGGCTTTGGAGGTGACCAGTGAAATATACCTGCTGGAGCATGTGCTATGGGTGGGTGCTGCTATGGTGACCAGTGAGCTGAGATAAGGCGGGGCTTTACCTAGCAAAGACTTGTAGATGACATGGAGCCAGTGAGTTTGGCGACGAATATGAAGCGAGGGCCAGCCAACGAGAGCATACAGGTCGCAGTGGTGGGTAGTATATGGGGCTTTGGTGACGAAACGGATGGCACTGTGATAGACTGCATCCAATTTGCTGAGTAGAGTGTTGGAGGCTATTTTGTAAATGACATGGCTGAAGTCAAGGAACGGTAGGATATACAGTTTTACGAGGGTATGTTTGGCAGCATGAGTGAAGGATGCTTTGTTGTGAAATAGGAAGCCGATTCTAGATTTAATTTTGGATTGGATATGCTTAATATGAGTCTGGAAGGAGAGTTTACAGTCTAACCAGACACCTAGGTATTTGTTGTTGTCCACATATTCTAAGTCAGAACCGTCCAGAGTAGTGATGCCAGGTGGGCGGGCAGGTGCGGGCAGCGATCAGCTGAAAGCATGCATTTAGTTTTACTAGCGTTTAAGAGCAGTTGGAGGCCACGGAAGGAGAGTTGTATGGCATTAGAGCTCATCTGGAGGTTAGTTAACACAGTGTCCAAAGGGCCAGAAGTATACAGAATGGTGTCGTCTGCGTAGAGGTGGATCAGAGAATCACCAGCCGCAAGAGCGACATCATTGATGTATACAGAGAAAATAGTCGGCCTGAGAATTTAACCCTGTGGCACCGCCAGAGACTGCCAGAGGTCCGGACAACAGACCCTCCGATTTGACACACTGAACTCTATCTGAGAAGTAGTTGGTGAACCAGGCGAGGCAGTCATTTCAGAATCCAAGACTGTTGAGTCTGCCGATAAGAATGTGGTGATTGACAGAGTCGAAAGCCTTGGCCAGGTTGATGAATACGGCCGCACAGTATTGTCTTTTGAGGATGGCGATTATGATATCGTTTAGGACCTTGAGCGTGGCTGAGGTGCACCCATGACCAGCTCGGAAACCAGATTGCATAGCAGAGAAGGTACGGTGGGATTCGAAATGGTCGGTGATATGTTTGTTAACTTGGCTTTCGGAGACCTTAGAAAGGCAGGGTAGGATAGATATAGGTCTGTAACAGTTTGTGTCTAGAGTGACTCTCCCTTTGAAGAGGGGGATGACTGCGGCAGCTTTCCAATCTTTGGGGATCTCAGACGATACGAAAAAGAGGTTGAACAGGCTAGTAATAGGGGTTGCAACAATTGCAGCAGATCATTTTAGAAAAAGAGGGTCCAGATTGTCTAGCCCAGCTGATTTGTAGGGGTCCAGATTTTGCAGCTCTTTCAGAACATCAGCTATCTGGATTTGGGTGAAGGAGAAATGGGGGAGGCTTGGGCAAGTTGCTGTGGGGGGTGCAGAGCTGTTGACCGGGGTAGGGGTAGCCAGGTGGAAAGCAAGGCCAGCCGTAGAAAAATGCTTATTGAAATTCTCGATAATCGTGGACTCATCAGTGGTGACAGTGTTTCCTAGCCTCAGTGCAGTGGGCAGCTGGGAGGAGGTGCTCTTATTCTCAATGGACTTTACAGTGTCCCAGAACTTTTTGGAGTTTGTGCTACAGGATGCACATTTCTGTTTGAAAAAGCTAGCCTTTGCTTTCCTAACTGCCTGTGTATATTGGTTCCTAACTTCCCGTAAAAGTTGCATATCGCGGGGGCTATTCGATGCTAATGCCGTACGCCACAGGATGTTTTTGTGCTGGTCAAGGGCAGTCAGGTCTGGAGTGAACCAAGGGCTATATCTGTTCCTGGTTCAAATGTTTTGAAAGGGGCATGCTTATGTAAGATGGTGAGGAAAGCACTTTAAAGAATAACCAGGCATCCTCTACTGACGGAATATGGTCAATATCTTTCCAGGATACCCGGGCCAGGTCGATTAGAAAGGCCTGCTCGCTGAAGTGTTTTAGAGAGCGTTTGACTGTGATGAGGGGTGGTCATTTGACCGCAGACCCATTACAGATGCAGGCAATGAGGCAGTGGCCACTGACATCCTGGTTGAAGACAGCAGAGGTGTATTTAGAGGGCAGGTTGGTCAGGATGATATCTATGAGGGTGCCTGAGTTATACCTGGTAGGTTCCAATAATTTGGGTGAGATTGAGGGCATCTAGCTTAGATTGTAGGATGGCCGGGGTGTTAAGCATATCCCAGTTTAGGTCAACTAACAGTACAAACTCTGAAGATAAATGGGGGACAATTAATTCACATATGATGTCCAGGGCACAGCTGGGGGCTGAGGTCTGTAACAAGCAGCAACAGTGAGAGACTTTTTTCTGGAAAGATGGATTTTTGAAAGTAGAAGCTCGAACTGTTTGGGCACAGACCTGGATATAATGTCAGAACTCTGCAGGGTGTCTGTGCAGTAGATTGCAACTCCACCCCTTTTGGCAGTTCTATCTCGGTGGAAAATGTTATAGTTGGGGATGGAAATTTCAGAATTTTTGGTGGCCTTCCTAAGCCAGGATTCAGACACGGCTAGGACATCAGGGTTGGCGGAGTGTGTTAAAGCAGTGATTTTTCTTTTTTAGGGAGGAGGCTTCTGATGTTAACATGCATGAAATCAAGGCAAATGTAAGGTGGACTTCAATTTGCATGATGATGCAGAATTCCTTAAAATATAAATAGAATATATGAAATAGTATGAGCAGTGTAATAAAATGTTATAATTTATTCAAGATTATAATGACCACTACCCAAATGGTAAAATATGATAACATCTTCCAGTTTAAACTCCTTTTTTTTTTTTTTTATATAAATAGGGCACTCCTACTGCATATAATTAACTTTTGAATCAACATCTTGTATTTGTGTATCCATTCTGTTGATTGATGTATTTGTGGAGTCTTACAGTACATTCAAGAATTAAAGGCATACAATCATCAATTCTATACCATTTAAATTAAAAACAACTACAGTATTACAATTGTATTTATTACCTTGATGTTAACCCTACAAATCCTCCTGCGGCTTGTAGCTTAGTGTATGATGCATTTTCATAAATATTTTTAAAATTGAACTAGGCAAGTCAGTTAAGAACAAATTCTTATTTACAATTACGGCCTAGGAACAGTGGGTTAACTGCCTTACTCAGGGGAAGAACAGATGTTTACCTTGTCAGCTCGGGATTCGATCTAGCAACCTTTCGGTTACTGGCCCAACACTCTAACCACTAGGCTACCTGCCACCAAATATCCCTTTTTTAAATATCACTTTTTCAAAATAAATGACAAGTTTCAAGGTAGAGTTCAGTAAATCAATAGGCTATCCGAAGTCAATATACATTAATTGGTTAAAAGTGTATATAGCAAGGATCAAAAGGCTGATAAAAGATTGAGAAGAATGAGTTCCTGAATTGTTGAGGTTCCCAGAAGTCACACTTTTCTTCACCAGCAAAATGCAGCAGTTGTACTGTTCAACAGCATGTGAACAGATTTGGGTTTCTAGGCAAGGTGGGAAGGTTTTAGGACCCACAGGTCCAGACAGAGACCCCAGAGGTTGTGGTCTGTCTGTCTGAGCTACTCTACACAGAGATGGAACCCTCTCTGAAGTTGGTCTTCCCTATGAGAACATTGAGTAGTGTGGCTCTCCCCTCTCGGGTCTCCTTCTGTGCCTCTTTTATGATGTCATCCAGCTTGTACTCGTCCTCGCGACCAATGAGGGTGCCCTTGCCTCCGTAACCATCTGCAACTATGTGGTAATCTAGGGAAGGGGAGAACAGAGACAGCATGACATGACATCCAAAGACATGACATGGGCTAACAGAGACCTTGCATGTGTGAGTATAGGCACTAGAGATCCCCAGTATGGTGGCACAGTAGGCCAACATATAAAAGACCTGTGAAGGCCAGGCCACAGGCCACGTTGCTGCCCAGGATGGGAACCTGCTCCCTGGAGATCTGGCTCCAACAGGCATCGTTCCCCACCAGAGCAATTACTGGCGTCTGGGAGAGAGGGACAAAGCAGATAAACTGGTCTGAATGCATGATTAGTTAGTTGATAAGTTGGTCTGAATGGTGAATTGGTAATTACTGTACCTTGTGTCTGGTAAAAGTGTCAAATTCTGCAACACTGTATCCCAGGGATCCATCGCCATAGATAATCCACACCTCAATGAGAAACTTAAGTCAGCTAAACTCAGCCAAAAATTGTGTTTCACAACATGAACAAACCGAAAAACCTAAACCCCTATAAAACAGTGACGGATAAGGCCTGCTTGGTATTCTACTGTACCTCTGACTCAGGCCGACACAGCTTGGCTCCCAGAGCAAACCCTCCTCCAACACCAAGGGTTCCAAATGCTCCTGTTAGAATGACCAACATCAGTTAATCATCCATTAAGATATCAAGAATGTCCTGTTTTCAAATTAAATAAACAAGTCCTATTTGTTTTATTGTACATGTTAATACCCCTCTTACTCAAGTGACCACAATCCTATAACACATTTCCAAAAATATTGTCTACTTGTATTTAACACTGTCCACTGAGGATCTTGACCTGGATCCAGCCAGCGGAGTGGGCCCCTTGGTCTCATGATGTAGGCAGCACTGCCCACAAAGTCGCCCCCATCCGCCACTATGATGCTGTCGTCAGCCATCAACTCATCCACATGGTGTAGGACACTCAGGGGGTTCAGGTGGCGGTCCGTCTTCTCATCAGCCTTCCCCCTGCACAGAAAACACAGAGCAAAACACACTTTCACAGGGAACTAACACAACCTGTACTGTCTGTGTTTGGTGCACTAGATGTACTGATTAATTTGCATGAAGGTTATTGGTTATGTATAAAAAGAAAAAACACAAAAAACAGTTGGCTTTCTGCCCAACTGGCTGAATAAATTGTGTACCGATTAGCCTTCTCTTTGGTGACGTCTCCTGCTTTGAGCCTCTGTGGCCAGTCCTCGGGACATTTGTGGCCCATGAGGCCTTTGGAGAGACGGAGTAGGAAGGAGCCTACATCTCCTAAAAGACAAACAGACATTTTAGTCTCCACAAGATCAAATAGCCAAACAGGAAGTGGCAGCGTTTTGTGAAAGCAAATAAGATTGATTGGACAATTCAGACAACAGTACCAACCCTGAACGGCCACATTGGGCTTCCAGAACATGTCAGAGTTCTTCAGAAGTTGAGTCTTATCTCTGTTGACAGCAATGATCTTGCTGCGCCTGTTCAGCACTCTGCCGTAGCTTAATCGGAAGTCACATACAGTTCCTGCAACACATACCACCATTGTGAGACAGCCTCAAAGACAACAGAAATTGATGAAGTGATTGTGGGGGCTGTCTTGTTAAACTTCAGTGCAGCTATTGACATTATCGATCATAGTCTGCTGCTGGAAAAACATGTGTTATGGCTTTACACCCCCTGCTATAATGTGGCTAAAGAGTTACTTCTAACAGAACACAGAGGGTGTTCTTTAATGGAAGCCTCTAAAATATAATTCAGTTAGAATCAGGAATAGGGTAGCTGTTTAGGCCCCTTGCTTTTTTACATTTTTACTAACGACATGCCACTGACTGAGTAAAGCCAGATTGTCTATGTATGCGGATGACTCAACACGTCAGCTACTAAAGCGACTGAAACACTCAACAAAGAGCTGCAGTTAGTTTCAGAGTGGGTGGCAAGGAATAAGTTAGCCCTAAATATTTCTAAAACTAAAATCATTGTATTTGGAACAAAACACTCACTAAAACCTAAACCTCAACAAAATGTTGTAATAAACAAATCTGGAAATTGAACAAGTTGAGATGACTAAACTGCTTGGAGTAACCCTGGATTGCAAACTGTCATGGTCAAAACATATTGATGCAATAGTAGTGAAGATTGGGAGAAGTCTGTTTATAATAAAGCGATGCTCTGCCTTCTTAACAACACTATCAACAAGGCAGGTCCTACAGGCCCTAGTTTTGTCGCACCTTGACTACTGTTCAGTCGTGTGGTCAGGTGCCACAAAAAAGGACTTAGGAAAATTGCAATTGGCTCAGAACAGGGCAGCACTGCTGGCCCTTGGATGTACACAGAGAGCTAATATTAATAATATGCATGTCAATCTCTCCTGGCAGAAAGTGGAGGAGAGATTGACTTCATCACTACTTTTATTTATGAGAGGTATTGACATGTTGAATGCACCGAGCTGTCTGTCTAAACTACTGGCACACAGCTCGGACACCCATGCATACCCCACCAGAGGTCTCTTCACAGTCTCCAAGTCCAGGACAGACTATGGGAGGCACACAGTACTACATAGAGCCATGACTACATGGAACTCTATTCCACATCAAGTAACTGACACAAATAGTAAAATTTGATTTAAAAAACAGATTAAAAAAAAAACACTTTATGGAACAGCGGGAACTGTGAAGCAACACAAACATTGGCACAGACACATGCATACACACGATAACATACGCACTATAAATACACATGGATTTAGTTCTGTAGATATGTGGTAGTGGTGGAGTAGGGCCCTGAGGGCACACAGTGTGTTGTGAAATCTGTTAATGTATTGTTTTTAAAATTGTATAAACTGCCTTAATTTTGCTGAACACCAGGAAGAGTAGCTGCTGCTTTGGCAGCAGCTACTGGGGATCCATAATAAATACAAACAACTGTATAGAGACAAGATTTACAGATGGCAGTTTGTGTCTCACCTGCTAGCAGCACAAGGTCTGCGTCTTTTAGGGCATATTTCCTGTTCTGTCTGATGTGCAAGGGACTGTTCCTWCCCAGCATGCCACGGGACATTCCCCCCAGGAAGCAAGGGATGCCCAGGGACTCCAGGGCTACCCTGTAACAGGACAACTATATGAATTGGCATTGAATGGACCAAAAGTCTGATGATGTGTAATATAAATGTGGTTGTTGAAATACCTGATGTCATCTGCAGGTGTTGGAGGTAGTGTTGCCTGGCTCCCCAGTAGGATAACAGGCTTCTTGGCTCTGCTCACCAGCTCTATACACTTTTGTACCTGATGTCAAATCACTAGAGGTTGAGCCACAAGGGTTACATAAAAAACATGCCTTCATGTCTATTTGGAAATCTGTAACTGGCTAGTACGAACTGACTGGTTCTACCAAATGAAGCATTTCTCACTGTTGTTAGAGAATGACTGATGGTTAGAGTTAGTCTTGCCTGATCGTCTGTGGCCTGAGGGATGTGCACAGGGAGAGGTGAAACATCTCTGGTTTCCCAGGCCCCAGCAAACAAGTTCTTTAGGTGATTGTGGAGGTACCTTATGGAAGAACATATACAGCATCTGTTACTTTCACAAATCACTAGGGATGTGTGAAAGCATGGTCAAGCACAATCCTGCTGATTACTTACCAAGTGACAACTTTCCCCATTATTCCCTTGGGAGAGTTTTTCACTCCGAACTCTTTGGACACCAGGTGGAAGGGGTAGAGTGTGTCAATGGGGAACTCTATGAACACAGGTCCTGGAGTTCCAGACTGGGCAATGGCCAGAGCCTTCCTCATCGTGGGGACGATCTCCCTCACACTCCTCACCGAGGCGCAGAACTTACACAGCGGCTTGAACAGGGACATCTGGTCAATGTCCTGCAGCGCTCCTCTACCCTGCACAACAGTTCACCAAGAGGTCAAACCTCCACAATGGATAGGGAGAATCAATATATATTGTGCTCACCCACAGTCACACAACTGTACAGTGCAAGATTATGGTCATTGTTGAGTCTAACTTGCTATTGCAGCGTAGCCTTAGTGTTAACGTTAGAACTAGGGTACCCCCATGCTGCTACACCAGTAAAAGGCCTCAGACTCTCACCTGAAGTAGTGTTCCAGCAGCTCCCCCCAAGAGAAGCAGTGGAGACTCGGCCATCTGAGCGTTCTTCACTGCTGTGACTGTGTTAGTCAGGCCTGGGCCAGCAGTCACTGCAGCTACACCTACAGTGCCTGTTGGAGGGAGAATCAATGACAGTGTCAATGCTACAGTATGAACACAAGTAGACTACAGTGTCCTAAGCAAGTTAAACCAGGTCCGAACGGTTCAGATGGACAACTGTAATGCAAGGTATTTAGGATATTATAGTAGGTAATGTACGGTACTAGTTTACCTGAGAGCCTAGCTACAGCATCAGCTGCAAAGACGGCAGTAGCCTCATGCCTGGTGTCCACGATGCGGATGCCCAGCTTCTCGCAGGCCACCAAGATGGGCGAGATGTGCCCCCCCACCAGGGTGAAGACAAACTTAACCCCATGGGCACGCAGAACCTCTGCCACACTCTCCCCACCATGGCGAGGGCTCTGAGTCTCAGTCTGGGGGAAGAATTAGAGGACTCAGGTAAAGGACTGAACAGGCAGATCTCAAATCAGGGTCAAGGACAGTGTATAATTTTATTTAAATAACTGCAAAGTTCTGTTGTAAACTAGAAAAGGCTTATTGGTTATCTATATATATCACTATCTTGTATTTAGCAATGAACTGTATATTGTCCTTGTAGACCTAATGCTCCTTATGTAGCCTATTGTATAACTTCTGAAGAACCTGCACTGTGTCGTCATGGCCTTTGTGTTAGATAGCCACAAGGCAGTTCAAAGTTCTCTCACATACAGTAGGGTTACCTTTCACCTACTAGATGAGTATCTGAGTCTTATGTAGGTTCACTTAGGCTAGGTGAAGAAGCAAGTGAGTAAAATAACACTGTAGTAAGGTATGAACAAGTTGTTTTGCTTCTGAGAATACCAGGCTGCATGTGAGTTTCACAGTTGAGACAGCAAGTGAGCAGGCTGACACCAAATTAGAATGAAACATTGTTTACACAGAAGTGACTTACCTTATGAAACAACTGATACAGTAAACCAAGTTTATACGCTACAAATACTAGTCCTCCGAAAGTAAAACCAACAGAGCACCCCAGCGCGGTGGCAATCTCCATTGCCATGCGAAATGTGTCAAAATACTGAAGCGAGTCCTAAAATAAAGCAGTATCCGTTTTGTGGATCGAATAGCTCTCCAGTTTAGGCTGCTGTTCATTCAATGCACAACCTAGTAGCAGTACAATTTATAAACAGGCATTTCAAATGCACAATTTACTAGGCTACTGTGCAAGAAACGCGTGGAAAGCCAGACTCCACCCGTTCGTGCAATGAAACTAACCATCGAATTTCAAATTGAAATGACCGATGATCGCTATTGCTCAACGTTGTAACAAAGTTCCGCAAATGTCGCAAAATGACAATTCACGGGCAATAACGCAGTGGTCCGCAACTACCGGAATCGTGAATAAGAACAGCGCGGAAGACCCGAAGCGAGAGGGATAACTGGGCCCGGAGTCTGACCTCTCCAGCAGGTGGCGTTTTATATATTTTTTCGCTCACCAAGCGAGTTTTTGTATGTAGGTCAATGAGTGTCGAATTTCGTTGTCAAAAAATTGCATGGCTTATTTGATCGAATGTACATTCCGTAGTAATATGGTTGTTAATAGTGTACTAATATAAGTAGGACACGTGACATCCCGGCAACTTTGAGAAAAAACACTTTATATCGGAGTTGTGCCAGGTCATAGCTAGTTACCACAGCCGCAAAGTCATAAAGCACGCCCATTTCTACAATGTATCTTCTAAAAATGTGATTTTAAACCTATCCCTAATCTTACATTAAACCCAAACACCCCRCCCKKAAAAAAATCATGCATTTTTTACGATATAACCATTTTGACAACAATGTAGATTAAACAAGTAAGAAAAATGAAATAGTAACACAATAAAATAACAACAAGACTATATAGGAGTACCATACTGAGTCAATGTGCAGGGGCATGAGGTAGTTGAGGTAATTGAGATAATATGTGCATGTAAACTCAAAAAAGAAAGAAACGTCCTCTCACTGTCAACTGTGTTTATTTTCAGCAAACTTAACATGTGTACATTTTTGTATGAACAAGACAAGATTCAACTACTGAGACATAAACTGAACAAGTTCCACAGACATGTGACTAACATAAATTGAATAATGTGTCCCTGAACAAAGGAGGGTCAAAATCAAAAGTAACAGTCAGTATCTGGTGTGGCCACCAGCTGCATTAAGTACTGAAGTGCATCTCCTCCTCATGGACTGCACCAGATTTGCCAATTCTTGCTGTGAGATGTTACCCCACTCTTCCACCAAGGCACCTGCAAATTCCCAGACATTTCTAGGGGGAATGGCCCTAGCCACCACCCTCCAATCCAACAGGTCCCAGGCGTGCTCAATGGGATTGAGATCCGGGCTCTTCGCTGGCCATGGTAGAACACTGCCATTCCTGTCTTGCAGGAAATCACGCACAGAATGAGCAGTATGGCTGGTGGCATTGTCATGCTGGAGGGTCATGTCAGGATGAGGCTGCAGGAAGGGTACCACATGAGGGAGGAGGATGTCTTCCCTGTAACGCACATCGTTGAGATTGCCTGCAATGACAACAAGCTCAGTCCGGTGATGCTGTGACACACCACCCCAGACCATGACGGACCCTCCACCTCCAAATCGATCCCGCTCCAGGGTACAGGCCTCGGTGTAATGCTCATTCCATTCAACGATAAACGCGAATCCGACCATCACCGCTGGTGAGACAAAACCGCTACTCGTCAGTAGTGGGTTTGTGCCCATAGGCGACGTTGTTGCCGGTGATGTCTGGTGAGGACCTGCCTTACAACCGGCCTACAAGCCCTCAGTCCAGCCTCTCTCAYCCTATATCCCGGACAGCCTGAGCGTTCCTGGTGTAACTCAGGCAGTTGTTGTTACCATCCTGTACCTGTCCCGCAGGTGTGATGTTCAGATGTACTGATCCTGTGCAGGTGTTGTTACACGTGGTCTGCCACTGCGAGGACGATCAGCTGTCTGTCCTGTCTCCCTGTAGCGCTGTCTTAGGCGTCTCACAGTACGGACATTGCAATTTATTTCCCTGGCCTCATCTGCAGTCCTCATGCCTCCTTGCAGCATGCCTAAGGCACGTTCACGCAGATGAGCAGGGACCCCGGGCATCCTTCTTTTGGTGTTTTCAGAGTCAGTAGAAAGGCCTCTTTTGTGTCCTATGTTTTTATAACTGTGACCTTAATTGCCTACCATCTGTAAGCTGTTAGTGTCTTAATGACCGTTCCACAGGTGCATGTTAATTAATTGTTTATGGTTCATTGAACAAGCATGGGAAACAGTGTTTAAACTCTTTACAATCTGTGAAGTTATTTGGATTTTTACGAATTATCTTTGAAAGACAGGGTCCTGAAAAAGGGCCGTTTCTTTTTTTTTGCTGATTTTAGGTAGGGGTAACAGTGACTAGGCAATCAGGATAGATAATCAACAGAGGTCAATATAATATCATCTGTGATAAGAAATATTTAATTCAATGATATCCCCCCCAAAAAAAACCTACAGGAAGGGGCGTGCCAGATTGTTCTTCTCCTTCTGTAAACTACATTCTTATCTGTAATAATCTTATAATAAATAGCATGATTAATAARATGCATTAATAACTAGAGCTTTACCATTCAAGATGAGCATAAGATGCGCTACAAACTATATTGTGTTCATGTAAATATAATAAATACCTTTTTAGTCAACCTAACAGCTAAATTAGTCAACCTCACAACTAGTGAGGCACTGAAACTGGAATGTTTCACACACCTGCATTTGACCTTGAGGACCTTTGACCTTTGAAATTTGTTGTCCTTTATCTCTTCCATCTCACCTTTCTTTGTTGTAATAGTCTGCCACTAAATGTCTTGTTTTTCAATGTATGTATCTTTCCTTATGACTGTGTTCTGGGCTACATATAAATACATGTCTATTATCACATTCAGTGGTAGACCCATCCCATAACACAAAAACAACATTACATACATACAGTGTGTTACGGTAATCATAGCTTTGTATTTTACCATGTTATTACTATATTATAATAACTTGCTGTGTCATTGTTTTATTTAAAATATTGATAATTTCAAAGCAGAACACAAAATGGATGTTTGTATACATCAATTGTTTTTCCATGATCAGGATTTTCAACAAAAACAAATTTATAATCATCTTTATGTTTCTCGAACACGATGATCTAAAAGAATGAAAACAAAGAAAACACAGATCCATTAAACAAACTATTCTAGCCTGTATATGTATCAGTGTCTTGATTTGAGGATAAACTGTACAAATAAAGGTTGATAAACAATTTAGAAGAATACATGGCACTGTAAACATGAGAACAACTTCTGAAAACACCTCAGAAGACTAGAACGCTATATCTCTTGGAATTTATAGGAGATTTTTTCAGTTGTACCTGATTATTTCCACTTTTAAGCCAAGGTCCAGGGAGGTAAAGGGTTTGCTGGGGAACGACGGACCTGTGGCGTCCAAGATTCTGCCCGTTGATAAATACCACTCCTTTACTCCAACCCTGTGGCTGGAAACACTGTAATCAGTGACTTGACACTGAGAGTTAAGAGTTTCTCTAAGAACGTATTTTATCACTACTGTATGTGTGTCTGATGAGTGATGGGCCTACTACAATATACAGTACACCAATAAACCAGAGATAGGTCTACTATACTATACGAATAAACCAGCAGGGATACAATATGGATAGGTGGTGCTCTCTCTCATAACCACAAAGCCTGTTGAGCTACTTTACACAGAGGCAGTCTGATAAAATCAAATCAAATCACATTTTATTGGTCACATACACATGGTTAGCAGATGTTAATGTGAGTGTAGCGAAATGCTTGTGTCTCTGGGATGAAGGTGTCTCTGGGATGACCGTCCACATACAGCCTGCCCTGGAAGAAACCTGGGAAGGAAGGCTTTTGGGGGACAGAGTTCCACTGGCTTGTTGCACTCAATCTGAAACATGGGAGGAGATTCCCCATTTAAATAAGATGGGGCAGAGCTACAATATGAGTCATCTAAACTTTAAAGGTCCAATGCAGCCATTTTCATCTCAATATCAAATAATTTCTGGGTAACAATTAAGTACCTTACTGTGATTATTTTCAATAAAAAAAGTAACAAAAATGGTTTCTTAGCAAAGGGCTATTTCTCAAACAACAGTTTTGCTAGGACTGTCTGGGAGTGGTCTGAGTGAGGAGGGGAAAACTGAAAATTATCTGTTATTGGCAGAGGTTTGGAACTCTCTTTCTTATTGGTCTATTAACTCATTTACCATATGGTGATATCACCATTTAAGGCCAAAACTCCATTCCACCAAAACAGGCTGAAATTTCAGGAGGTATTTTCAAACAGCTCTTACACTAAAAGGGTATTATGTTCATTTTCACAATTTCGCAGTATTATTCCGACCTCATAGTGTGGAAATATATATAAAACACAGGAATATCACATTTATGAATGCACTGGGCCTTTAAGACAACCTGATATGCCAGTTAAACTTGCATTGACAACAGATGACAAACTGTAAGAGCCAGAATGGAAGTTATTGTTGTATAAACTAAATGATCAGGACAAACCTCTTTAGGAAGTTTGGCTTCATATCCAAACAGTAGATTATAAAGCCCTTTAGAGGCACGTGGTTCAATACAATGTCTCCCACCAGACCAAGAACAGGGTGATATGTGACTAAAGATTAAGAGCTGAATGAGCGAGTATCAATACAATACAATTATGCCAAGACCTCATGGATACTGTCGCTATTTGTTGAGCATTCAGGTCTATCCACTTTAACGACTATAAACTGATGTCACAGCAATAAAGGATTACAAACAAAGGTCTACAGTGCCTTCAATGTATGCTTTCTGCCATGGAATTCAGATTGTTAAAGTGGTAGCAACTAAGAATATAATACCTTTTCACTGATCATCCAGGGCTTTACCATAATTCACTCTTCCACAGTTCTCCATAAGTAAACTAAATGTTCTCTCCCCCTTCAATGGAAAATACATAAAACATGTGGAAACCACTAATTGAAGCACTGCAGTCAACAATGCATAGGACACAGAGACAATATAGGAAACATGGCTGTTGGAATAATCCTATCACCTTAGTGACAAACGCATTTATCAGCATCACCAGAAGCTTTCACCTCTAACATGGTGTTGAATATGAACTAGCCAGTTTTGAAAGCAGCTCAGCAGCACCCCTATAGCCTGAATCTAAACACAAAGTATCACTATACCTTTCCCCATCAGGCAGTGTAATCTCCACGATTCTATAGTCCAAAACTCCAACAAAGTGTCTGTCTACAAACACCTAGAAGACAGGCCAACTTTATTAGTACAAATGATGTATTGTCATACAGTGTGCACCATTTACTGTAGTAAATTCATGCCATGTCGCTGTGTCTGTCTGTACTCACCAGGGCTCAGTCTCTAAAATTTGTCTTGGAGTTCAGAAGGCCTCTGCTGCTGATGGTGGTCTCATATTGAGTGTAGCCATAGAACTGACCATTGTTATTGTTCTCAATGTTGACAGGCCCCTCTGACTTCAAGGGCTTGATGATGAAACAATGTCAATGTGTTGCATTCAATTAAATAATGACCATTATGGAATCAACATCAACCCTTGAGTATTGCCAACTTGCCAAGCAGGCCAGGTCACAACAGACAGTATGCTACTTGACCCGAAACTCACCTTGTCAGTAAACTGCAGGCTCTCCCACAGTGACAGATGCTTCTGAATGATGACAGGCTCATACTCTCCCGGCCTGGAGAGAGGGAGCCTCAGGAAGCTTCTCATCTGAGACACACAGATACACTCCAAGCTAGACAATTTAACAAATTAAATATGGGGCCTGTTATTTTCCAAAACGCAAATAGTATTGTATGTGGATGTTTGAAAGAGAAAGCTTACTGTGAAACTGGCTGAATAAATTCCTCAAGAGCTGATACTTGGTGGTGTAATCTCCAGCCTCGGATAACAAAGCATCATAATCAAAAAAAAAAAAAAGATTCAGATTCAGATGACAACATTTTTCTGGTCAAGGAAATGTACATTTGGGAAATGTCAGTTCAAGGGATACATAAAACTGGCTGAATAGCTTCCGACTTGAGGTTTGTAGGTGTCAAGGTTCACCACAGCTCCATTCATGAAGCCAAAGCTGGTTCCACCATGGAACATATAGAGGTTGATGGATACACCTGGCTCCAGTATCTGTGACACCACAGCCAACATGTCTACCAGAGGAGACAGACTGAATCAATACTAGACGGTCGCCACATACAGTCCTTTGCGTGATGGATGGATGGTCCACTGTGGGCTCAGTTGGTGGAGCATGGCACTTGCAATGCCAGGATTGTGGGTTCAATTCCCACTGGGCAACAGTACAAATTAAAATGTGTGCACTCACTACTATTTTATTTAACTAGGCAAGTAAGTTAATAACAAATTCTTATTTACAACGACAGCCCAGGAACAGTGAGTTAACTGCCTTGTTCAGGGGCAGAACAACAGATTTTTACCTTGTCAGCTCAGGGATTTGATCTAGCAACCTTTCAGTTACTGGCCCAATGCTCTAACCACTAGGCTACCTGCCACCCCAGTCACTCTGYACGAGAGTGTCTGCTAAATTACTAAAATGTAAATAATAGATTAACTTTAAGCGTTGATATAACTAGGGGTTATATGACATGATTTTCATCTCGTTTGTAATGTATTGATTTGGAGGAAACATACCCTCTGCTGGAAACACATGGTAGAGATTCACTCCAGACATCGAACCACCCAGACCAGTACTCCATTAGAAGCAGAGGTTTCTGGGGCTACAGTAAGGGCAAAGTCACACTTAGTCTTTGGACCACTATGTTTTCWCAGATGCAAGACAAAATAGAAGAAAATACAGACTCATTGGCACTATACCTGCATGTACGCTAAATATTGTATGGTTCCGTTTGCCAGTCTTTGAAGGTTTACCGTCTTGGGAACTTAAGAGAGGAGGGGCTAAGAAAAAAAACGTAGCCCCTCCCGGTTGTCTAATGTCAGCAGGAGTTCATTGATCCCTCTGGATAGAGGAATAGAGCTGGCCAAAGGAGATAAAGTTTCACTATACATTTAGAGGTCACTGCAAAAGTCTATACTGGGCATATAATATTATGCAGATAGTGAGAAACAGTACAGTATCACATTACCTCCTTCATAAAAGGCATGTATCGTTCATCCTTTGCATATAAGCCGCTCATTCTCCACTTGAACTGCAATGATGAGGCCTCCCTCTTCAAACTACGAACCTCTCTGCGAACAGATATCAGGACTTGATAGCTTGGATAATAAGGTCACTTATTTACGTACTTGTAGAGGCTTAATTTTTGGGATGAGTTTGTTAAGGAAAGGTTTCTCTGCTTCTATGAAGACAGAGTAGGTTGTTCTCAACTTCATGTTTTTGTCACGGAACAGCCAGCCGAAAGGAAAAAAACGTTATAAGGAGGTCTCATTGAACATTCAACATGTTGGCTTGGGTAAAATTGGACTAACCCCTGCTACAAAGTTAAAGGCTTAAAGTAATGGAAACAACCTGCGCAGCACTCCTAAGTCCCACTCAGCACAGATGTAGGGTCCTGGATGCAAAATCACCAAGAGCCCCAACTCTGCTGCTAGGCTGATGTATGGTGCATTTGGAAAGTATTCAGACCCCTTGACTTATTCTAAAATGGATTAAATTAAATGTTTTCCTCATCAATCTACACACAATACCCAATAATGACGAAGCAAAAACAGGTTTTTAGAAATGTTAGCAAACGTATTAAAAATAAAAACTGAAATACCTTATTTACAGAAGTATTCAGACCCTTTGCTATGAGTCTTTGAGCTCAGGTGCATCCTGTTTCTATTGATCATCCTTGAGATGTTTCTACAACTTGATTGGACATGATTTGGAAAGGCACACACCTATCTACACAGTGCATGGCGGCGCAAAAACCAAGTCATGAAGTCGAAGGAACTGTACATAGAACTCAGAGACAGGATTGTGTTGAGGCACAGATCTAGGGAAGGGTACCAAAACATTTCTGCAGCATTGAAGGTCCCCCAAGAACACATTGGCCTCCATCAATTTTTAAATGTTAGAAGTTTAGAACCACCAAGACTCATCCTAGAGCTCATCCAAACTGAGCAATCGGGAGAGAAGGGCCTTGGTCAGGGAGGTGACTAAGAACCCGATGGTCACTCTGACAGAGCTCCAGAGTTCCTCTGCGGAGATGGGAGAACCTTCCAGAAGGACAACCATCTCTGCAGTTCTCCACCAATCAGGCCTTTATAATGGAGTGGCCAGACGGAAGCCACTCCTCAGTAAAAGGCACATGATAGCCAGGTTGGAGTTTTCCAAAAGGCACCTAAAGGACTCTCAAACCATGAGAAACAAGATGAGAAACAAGACGCTTTGGCCTAAATGCCAAGCGTCACATCTGAAGGATACCTGGCACCATCACTACAGTGAAGCATGGTGGTGGCAGCATCATGCTGTAGTGATGTTTTTCAGCGGCAGGGACTGGGAGACTAGTCAGGATTGAGGGAAAGATGAACAGACCAAAGTACAGAGATATCCTTGATGAAGACCTGCTCCAGAGCGCTCAGGCGAAGGTTCACCTTCCAACAGGACAACAACCCTAAGCACACAGCCAAGACAACACAGGAGTGGCTTCGGGACAAGTCTCTGAATGTCCTTGATTGGCCCAGCCAGAGCCCGGACTTGAACCCGATCGAACATCTCTGGAGAGACCTGAAAATAGCTGTGCAGTGACGCTCCCCATCCAACCTGACAGAGCTTGAGAGGATCTGCAGAAAATAATGGGAGACCCTCTTTGGAGGGATGAAAGAAAGAGTGATAAAAAGTGAAAGCTGCCATTGCTGCACTGCTATCACAAATGTTCCAACTCTAGGGACATAGACCAAGAAAATCACTTTGAGACATCATCACCCTAAGTGAGCCCGACAAAAACGCGGGCTCATGGACTATATTTGAGCAATATAAATATCTTGGAACTATAATTTACGTTCTCACTTTCTGTTTCCAAGCCTGGGACAATCAGCTATCCATGCAAATAAAAACCAACTGCATAAAATAGTACAGCTGTCTAGCAAAATCAGTGGTTAATCTCAAGGACATGCAAGCGCTGTTCTTGGAGAGTAGTGAGGGCAGGAGCGAGAATTGCCACCGACCTGACACCCACTCAACCAGGAGAACCAGCTCCTACTATCAGGCCGCCGATACTGAGTCCATCTTTACAAAACCGCCAGAGCCCAGAAACCATTCATTCCCACCAGCATAAGTCAATTGAATAAATAACTGCTCAACCCCTCCATCTCCACCCCTCCTAAAATGTTTGAACTGAATTACGGACTGTATCCACATGTGTTGTCTGTTGTAGTTATTGCTGGGATTTATGTATTTATGCACCTATTGGTGTTCCTGTGCTGTTGTTTGTTGAGATGCAAGACACATTTCCCGAAAGGGGCACACAATAAAAAAAAGATTTATTATAGACCGTATAACATAGTAAAGTATTACGGTTGAAGCTGACAAACGACGTCAGAAATAATAACGTCATCTGTCGGATAGTTGGGCTGGGCAAGACCGTGATGGCTACAGTCCAGCGTGTGTTATGCGTGTGTGTGAGGGAGAGTCAGATAATTACATATGTAAAAAGATATATGTTTTTTCCCCCATTACAATCTAGTGTAAACAGTAGGCTGGAGCGCCATGTGGTAATTCCATTCTTCGCAAATTCGCCTGACCTGTCTTTTTACTGATTTTGGTTGTAAGGACAAAACGTATTAGTGTTGCCTCCCAGTCGGTTGCCTACAATATACAACTATCCGTTTCATAATGGCTATTGAAAGCGAGCAATATCCTACGTCTACCAAAACGCACCTTCAGCGTACAAAGTAAAGGCTATAGCATAATGAAAATCGAATTATGATAGCCTAATGAGAAACAGTGTGGGCTCTAACAATCAGACTTTCCACTTGCATTAGGATTGGAGTTTTGTGTATTTCCGGTGAATATTGATATTTTAATTCAATGTGATCTATAGCGCTCACCTGTATTTTCCCCTAGAGTGAATCGCCTGTACTACAGTATTATTAGCCTATTCAGAAGTCTGTTCTTCCGGTGATGTGTTGTCTAACGCGGGGTCTTTGAAGGCGTGGGCTGTCAAAGCCGTTGTTGCGACGTTGGATTGTTATTCGTAGTTAAAAAAAGAAAGAATACATCCATGGTCGCCAGGCTGTCTCTCATACGACGGTATGCCATTCTCGGTTTAATTATCGTTGGATATATTATCTTTCAATTCACACGGTAAGACTTTATGGGCGGGTCTCGAGTGTTTGCAAAGTTTTGTCCTGTTTGTTGTTTTGTCATGGACCTGCAAATGCATCAATATGCAACCAGTATTCCAAACTGGTTATTTAAGTAAAAAATATTATAGGCAATGCTATTAAAGACAATTCATAATGAGAACATTTGATCAGATTGTTATTATTATTACACAGAAGAAGTAGGCCTATACCAGAGGTGAAAAAAAGAATATGCTATCAATAGTCTAATTAATTCAAAGCCATTCCATATCCTCCATTTAACCTATCATGAACTTTTACCTGACCCACCTGCCCTGGACCTTAACCTTGTGTAGACACTTCGCTTTTATTTTGCCGATTCTTATGGCACAGTGCAGTACTCATTCCACAGCATCGACAGTGTGAGCAATTCACTATGTAAATCTCCCGCATATTCAAATATAGATGTGCATTCTGGTCAGACAAGAAGAGTAGCATGCTTGTAGCGTATTTCATTATTCTTCACTGTGCTGAAAGCTTTGTTGATTTAACTAAAACTGTTGGGTATGTCTTGTATGRTTGTGACAAGTGTTATAAATACTTAGCTACTCACCTTAGATGCCATTGTCAAGTTCCTATAATTCCTATCTAGTCTAACTTTCTGGATTGACCAGCAGTTTGTCTTTCTCTTCCAGCCAACACCCAGATGTGGAGAGAATGAGCCAGAAAGAGGGACTGAGGGCCAACTCCTCTCAGTTCACTCTGGAGGGAGAGACCTTTCGCATCCTGGGGGGCTCTATCCACTATTTCCGCGTCCCCAGAGCCTACTGGGAGGACCGCCTGCTGAAGATGAGGGCGTGTGGGGTCAACACTCTCACCACGTAGGGACACACAGAACACCTCATGTCCTCTTATACCACCACTCACTGCAGCTCTACTATGGAGGGATACTGAGAATGACTGCTTTATCTTTCAGATATGTGCCATGGAACCTGCATGAGCCAGAGAGAGGGGTTTTCAACTTCCAGGACCAATTGGATTTAAAGTAAGCAAGACTTCCACTTTTTTATATGATTTTGTGATGAAAATGTTTGATAGAGCTGTTGAGCTTTGTCTCTGTGCTTTTCTCTTGTGTCTCTCAGGGCGTACATCAGCCTAGCAGCAGAGTTGGGGCTCTGGGTGATTCTGCGGCCAGGACCCTACATCTGTGCTGAGTGGGACTTAGGAGGGCTGCCCAGGTTAGATGTTCCCACGTTTTAACATTTTAGCCCAGGTTGGTTTAAGCTCCCTGAATGTATAGGTCCCCTTATACGACGTCTCATCCATTTTTCCTCATTAATTATTGTGATGCTCATTTCCAGTGTGGTGCTATTTCTCTCAGGTCTCTGGACAGACAGTCCCACATTCCTTATTAGTAATGTGGCTAAATAGAATCATAGATCTAAGAGGAAAACCAGATATTGCTCACACACACAGAGAATGAAAATAGTTATTTGCTGAGCTTTTCCCCCTGAATGAGAGTCATTTGATTGACTCTGATCATCATCTAAATGGATTGAGGAAGGGTAATTGGTCCAGAAAGATATCATTATGTACTACTAGGTTAACCAGGTTATAGATATTTGGAAATCCATTAAACTCACACTGCGTTATGAAGCAATCAATGCACTCATTATTCATTACTGCCATCAGTGCAACCAGTATTGAAATGTAACTGCATACATTATTGATAACATTAGAGAGTTGTTATGTATTGCTTTCTTCCTAGTTGGTTGCTGCGTGATCCAGACATGAAGTTGAGAACAACCTACCCAGGTTTCACAGAAGCAGTTGACTCCTTCTTTGATCAACTCATTCCAAGAGTTGCACCGTATCAGGTTCATCTTTTCTCACTACTCTTCTATTAAGTGCACTTGGGTTTCCAGTTTTCCGGTTCAATTGTGTGTGACAACGATGTCACCGCATAGATATGGTCGTTGATAAGGGCTATCACAATACTAAAATATTCTTAAAATGTGAAGCTTGATGTTTTATCAATGCAATGCTTTGAAAATATATTCTTGTGACTTATTCTGGAATCAATTGAAAGCTCGCTCTTATTTGATTTATTATTTTAAACTCAGTACTCCAAGGGGGGCCCAATTATAGCAGTTCAAGTGGAGAACAAGTATGGCTCTTATGCAAAAGACATAGAATATATGCCATACATAAAGGAGGTAAGACAATGCAGTGAGTCTATTTTATTACACACACACGCATACACATAAATACACACCGTGCATCACTTTATCTTGACTTCACTACAACTACTTGCATTTTCAATAGTAGAATATCAACTTGGACATATGAGCATGATTGAGATGAGATCCTTGTTCTAGGCATTATTATCCAGGGGGATCGAGGAGCTGCTCCTGACCTCAGACAACCAGGATGGGTGGAACCTCGGGGGTGTGAATGGAGGTATTGTACTGACTGGACATACAGACAGACAGCTGCACTATAGTAGAGCCTCTGGCCCATCTGACTGCAGTCTCTGCCTGAACTGTAGTTGGTATTCTCCCATAACACAAGAGCTCTGTCTGTGCCAAGGACCGGTGTGTGTGTTAGGCAGCTGCTGTTAGGCTTCATTAGAACTGCTCCTTGACTAATTCCCTTTCCACTTGAAGCCTAAACACAAAGGAGACAGACGAGCCTGTGCTGTTTAGATGGATACAGATTATGCTAGGGAAAAAACATGACAAAAATATGATCTGTTAAAATGCAAAGCAGTTTCTTAAGCATGAGGTCACTGTAGTATCCCACTGGGCACACACTGGTTGAATCAACGTTGTTGCCACGTCATTTCAATGAAATGTGCCCAGTGGGATACTGTCATGCTGTATTTTATTTGTGTTTGTTGTGTATTTACTGTATGTACTGTTTAGTTTTTGTTTTCCGTCAATAGTTCTAGAAACCATCAATTTTCAGAAACTGAGCCCAGAGGGATTTAAGTATCTGGATGCAATTCAAGTGAGTGAATGTATTGAGGTGTGTTCAGATGATCGTCTACTAATATTTATCATTAGATTTATCCAGCTCCTGTATTGTAATTGATCAGTTATTCAGTTTCATCTTACACCTGTTGATAAAACAGAGGATATTAGCTATTTAGTCTTAATCTGTGAAATAAGTTGCTTTGAACCACAGTCTTTGGATGCCTATAGTCTTGGCCGAGTTTTTCAGAAGTTATCTGATTGGATTTCGGCAATCAGATAGGATTAAATGCAAAAACGCTTTTTGAGAAATGTTTGCTAATTTATGGAAAAAAACTGAAATACCACATTTACATAAGTATTCAGACCCTTTACTCAGTACTTTGTTGAAGCACCTTTGGCAGTGATTACAGCCTCAAGTCTTCTTGTGTATGATGCTACAAGCTTGGCACACCTGTATTTGGGGAGTTTCTCCCATTATTCTCTGCAGATCCTCTCAAGCTCTGTCAGGTTGGATGGGGAGCGTCTCTGCACAACTATTTTTAGGCCTCTCCAGATATGTTAGATCGGGTTCATGTCTGGGCTGTGGCTGGCCCACTCAAGGACATTCAGAGACTTGTCCCAAAGCCACTCCTACGTTGTCTTTGCTGTGTGCTTTGGGTTGTTGTCCTGCTGGATGGTGAACCTTCGCCCCAGTCTGAGGTCCTGAGTGCTCTGGAGCAAGTTTTCATCAAGAATCTTTGTACTTTGCTCCGTTCATCTTTACCTCGATGCTGACTAGTCTCCCAGTCTCTGCCGCTGAAAAATATCCCCACAGCATGATGCTGCCACCACCATGCTTCACCATAGGGATTTTTCCTCTAGACGTGACGCTTGGCATTCAGGCCAAATAGTTCAATCTAGGGTTCATCAGACCAGAGAATCTTGAGAGTCCTTAAAGTGCCTTTTGGCAAACTCCAAGCGTGCTGTAATGTGCCTTTTACTGAGCAGTGGCTTCCATCTGGCCACTCTACCATAAAGGCCTGAATGGTGGAGTGRTGCAGAGATGGTTGTCCTTCTGGAAAGTTCACCGATCTCCACAGAGGAACTCTGGAGCTCTGTCAGAGTGACTATTGGGTTCTTGGTCACCTCCTTGACCAAGGCCCTTCTCCCTGATTACTCAGTTTGGCCGGGCGGCCAGCTCTAGGAAGAGTCTTGGTGGTACCAAACTTCTTCTATTTACGAATGGGGACCTTCAATGCTGCAGAAATATTTTGGTACCCTTCTCCAGATCTGTGCCTCGACACAATCCTGTCTCGGAGTTCTACGGACAGCTACTTCGACCTCATGGCTTGGTTTTTGCTCTGACATGCACTATCAACTGTGGGACCTTATATAGACAGGTATGTGCTTTTCCAAATCATGTCCAGTCAATTGAATTTACCACAGGTGGACTCCAATCAAATTGTAGAAACATCTCAAGAATGATCAATGGAAACATGATGAGCTCAATTTCGAGTCTCATAGCAAAGGGTCTGAATATAAATAAGGTTTTCCTGTTTTTTATTTTTAATAAATGTGCAAAAATGTCAAAAACCTGTTTTCACTTCGTCATCGTGGGGTATTGTGTGTAGATTGATGGGGAAAACAAATAATTTGATCCATTTTAGAATAAGACTGTAACGTAACAAAATGTGGAAAAAGTGAAGAGGTCTGAATACTTTCTGAATGCACTGTACATTTTTAAAAACTGGGCCCTGATGTTCATGGAGTAAATACTGTGTCTACAAGGAGTAACATATATCTTGTTTATTTCTACCTCTCTGTTGAACATTCCCTTTCCTAATTCCTCTAGCCACAGAAGCCCAAAATGGTGATGGAGTATTGGTCTGGGTGGTTTGACCTCTGGGGTGACCTTCACCATGTTTTTGCTGCTGAGGGTAAGTCATATTTCCTCAAGCAGCAGGACCTTTGCCACACCGCATGAGTCCCACTTAATAGATTGGTCACATGGTGCTTAGCATATGGTCAGTTCTCCTTTGTGATATGTTTCTGTCAGAAATTAATATGCTTTCCATGTGTGCTTATTTCAAGCCAAGCGTCATAAACTTTTATTCCCCCTAAAATTGTATTTTGAACCATGTAGTCAATTTCAACTGAACCAAGCTGTGATTTGTATACTGTTTTATAATGTGTTATGCTTTTATACTGGCCTTCAGTGTCTAGAACGTTCAAAATAAATGGAAATAGCAAAGTCCCTATGGTCACCCTACATGTGTATATACACTCAATAGAAGAGTATTCCATGCAGTGCATACATGTGTGAATCATTTTCTCTCAGCAGGGAACAGTACACTATGTGAAAGGGCTACTGACTAACTGTTTAATACACACACACACACACGCCTTCCGCATAACACTGTAGCCACTGCTTGCGTTGGGATATTTTGGTCATGATGGTGATTTAAAAGAAACTCACTTTTCACAATTTCAGTGCATCACTGCAGTAAAAGCTTGTCAGTTGTCATACAGCTTGGCACTCAGTTGTGGATGTGTATTAATGTCATGTAGATTCTCCAGACTGTCCTTCTTATGTTGAACAACAGCCACTGATGACTCGGGTCCCCAGGCCTGGTTTTGTCCTGTCATTGTCAGCAGCATCCACGTCTATCTCGCACACACAAGATCAAAATCAAATCAAATTGTATTTGTCACATGCGCCGAATACAACAGGTATAGTAGACCTTACCGTGAAATGGTTACTTACAAGCCCTTAACCAACAATGCAGTTCAAGAAATAGAGTTAAGAAAATATTTACTAAATAAACTAAAGTAAAAAATAAAATAGAAAGTAATACAATAAAATAACAATAATGATTCTATAGATGGGGTGCCGGTACCGAGTCAATGTGCGAAGGCACAGGTTAATTGAGGTAATTTGTACATGTAGGTAGGGGTAAAGTGACTATGCATAGATAATAAACAGCAAGTAGCAGCAGTGTCAATGTGAACAGTCCTGGTGGCCATTTGATTAATTGTTCAGCAGTCTTATGCCTTGGGGGTAGAAGCTATTAAGGAGCCTTTTGGACCTAGACTTGGCACTCCGGTACCACTTGCCGTGCGGTAGCAGAGAGAACAGTTTATGACTTGGGTGACTTGCTAATCAAGGCATGCTCTGTCACTCCATGCTTGTTATTCATTATCCGGCTGCCCTTGATTTAAATCAGTAAAGTCAGCTCAATTTGAATGTCTAATTAAACATTTGACTATGTTCTAAACTCAGCAAAAAAGAAACATCCTCTCACTGTCAACTGGGTTTATTTTCAGAAAACTTAACATGTATAAATATTTTTATGAACATAACAAGATTCAACAACAGAGACATAAACTGAACAAGTTCCACAGACAAGTGACTAACAGAAATGGAATAATGTGTCCCTGAACAAAGGGGGGGGGTCAAAATCAAAAGTAACAGTCAGTATCTGGTGTGGCCACCAGCTGCATTAAGTACTGAAGTGCATCTCCTCCTCATGGACTGCACAACGTTTGTGCCCATAGGCCGACGTTGTTGCCGGTGAGGACCTGCCTTACAACAGGCCTACAAGCCCTCAGTCCAGCCTCTCTCAGCCTATTGCAGACAGTCTGGGCACTGATGGAATGATTGTGCGTTCCTGGTGTAACTCGGGCAGTTGTTGTTGCCATCCTGTACCTGTCCCGCAGGTGTGATGTTCGGATATACTGATTCTGTGCAGGTGTTGTTACACGTGGTCTGCCACTGCGAGGATGATCAGCTGTTTGTCCTGTAGCGCTGTCTCACAGTACAGACATTGCAATTTATTGCCCTGTCCACATCTGCAGTCCTCATGCCTCCTTGCAGCATGCCTAAGGCACGTTCACGCAGATGAGCAGGGTCCCTCGGCATCTTTCTTTTGGTGTTTTTCAGAGTCAGTAGAAAGGCCTCTTTAGTGTCCTAAGTTTTCATAACTGTGACTTTAATTGCCTACCGTCTTTAAGCTGTTCCACAGGTGCATGTTAATTCATTGTTTATGGTTCATTCAACAAGCATGGGAAACAGTGTTTAAACCGTTTACAATGAAGATCTGTGAAGTTATTTGGATTTTTACGAATTATCTTTTAAAGACAGGGTCCTGAAAAAGGGACGTTTCTTTTTTTGCTGAGTTTATATCAGAAGTTCACAAACTTTTTCCCACGGTGCCCCCCTTCCAGAATTGGAGAACATTAGGGAACATCCCTACCCCCCAACAATGTCTGTGGTCTTAAAAAACGAAATAAAAAAATGTTAGCTGACATGGGCTAGTTGATCTGGACATTTCTGACAAGTTATAAATAGCTCTCTAAGGTATGCAATGACTAACATGACAAGAGGAACTGATGATGCACTACCCAATTTTGATATTGCACCTTGTGCATTCTACTATTACAACTTTCAAGAGTAAGTTTAATGCCAGACTGAGTTCCTTAATTGAACAAAAAGGTTGGGAACCACTGTTCTATGCAATATGTTTAGCTAATCAGTATGTTGAGGTAGGAGATTTTGAATAGGGATCGGGTTGTTCCTATAATGACTTACAGTTAAATGTAATAAGGTGTGGCGGGGTTTAATCCATATTGCAATTGAACTGATTTTAAGGGCAATAGGGTGCTTGGAACGAGATCAATTGCTTGTCAAATGTTATCATACTTTTTGTTTTACTCTTGGGCTACCTGCCACAGCTCTTGAATATAGAGGTAGAGTTTATAGCAATGGATATGATACAGCTATTACGTGCACCAGGTCTTGTAGTTCTACTATGTCTCTGTACCCATCAGTAGTAAGTTCTCATTTGTCACCCTTCTTTGGCAGACATGGTTGCTATTGTGACGGAAATCCTGAAACAGGACGCATCAATCAATATTTACATGTTCCACGGAGGAACAAATTTTGGCTTCATGAACGGGGCCTTTGCAATTGCCACGCCCATGCCTAAGCCAATGGTAACAAGCTATGGTAAGTTCTATTTGGATCTTTGTTTTAATATCAATATGTTCTCATAGTTTACCTTGTTATTTCTCTTTATTGAAACATACCTTTGATAAGGATCGTGCACCAGCCAGTTATACAGGCGGTGTTACAGTAATGCACCGTCATTGTACTGTTAGTAAAGGCCAGTAGATGGTGCTGTCACTCCTCAACAGTGCTTGACCTCAGGCTGCATTTTAGCACTCACTGCATAATTAATTCATCAGCTAATAAAATGCATGGGAAATATAAAAGAAAGACTGCATGATGGGTTTTATATCCTGTTTGGGACTGTTGACATTGTAACGACCTCGCTACTCAGAGGAGAATGACATTGATGTCAAACACAGTAACAGTGGCACATTGGCACCTGCTCTTTGACCTTCAAGTTTATCAGTAGTCTGTATTTGCATTTTATTTTCTCCACTGCCTCTTGCCTCCATCCAAACTCCTGCAGCCGTATCTGTCAAGATAACCACAAAATATGTCTCCTGCTGGCTGAGATGTTTGAAAGGAGCAGAGTGAAACTCATCGGACACGGGAGGAGGTATCCCCGCCTCTTGCTCCTCGTGCCTCTTGCTGTTCTGATAGTAGCATTATCTTTTCAGATTACGATGCTCCGTTATCTGAGGCAGGGGATTACACCACCAAGTACACTCTTCTGAGGAATGTATTGAGCCGCTACCACAGTGAGTGTCGCCGTGAGGGGCTCTTTGTATCGTTCTCCAAAGTCACTTAGTAAGGCCCTATGGGGAACATTGAGTCTGTCTTGCCCAATCAGAGATGAGTGTGTGAGATTGATGCTGGGTATGGTGAGCTACAGGAGCGTTTCTATAACTCCCCTCCCCCCTCCTGGGTGCATGTTTTTGTTTTTTGCCCTAGCACTACAAAGCTGATTCAAATAACCAACTCATCATCAAGCGGGGAGGAGGGCAGGGACACACACRCAGGAACGAGTTTGAGGTACCCTGGACTACAGTACAGCAGGGATAGGAGGGGACATCAGATTAACAGTTTAGGGACATGCCCCACCTCCCACCCCTCAAACATACAGTCAGAGCAATCTTACATTTATCCAGCCTCCCGGTAAACTAAGATCTACAGGGCTATCTTAACATGTTTCATCCTTACGTTGTGCAGTATGTTGAACAATGAGCATTGGCCTGGATGAGAGTGGTCACTAAAGCGTACGTCTATGTTCTATTCAGCACCACATACTGTATACATTACCTAATTCTGTATTTAGATCCAACTTGATATATGCTATTGTTTGGCTCTCAGCTCATATGAGTTTCATGAGTCAAGCATACCCTGTGTAAGTAAGTAGCCTTGCACAAGCCTTGGCTTTTGCAAGCCGGAATGGTTTATAGGAGCAGGAGCCTATCTCCTGTTTCTATAGAATGAGGCACCTTAATGTACAGTACAAGTACACCCCCTGGACAGGACGCTAGGGCTTTTGGCTCAGCTCATATGAGTTTTGTGAGTAATGCATACCCATAGTCACAAACTAAAACATTATCTCTAATAATTGACCATAAATAGAACGAAAATACTGTCAATTGAATATCTAACACTTGGTTTAATAACAATATTAAATAAATAGTATTGTTCTTCAGAATGGACAATAGATGCTGTAGTGGTTAAAAGCCAAGTTAATATGATTTGATTATGCATGTGGCAGGCAGTCCAACGTGCACAACATTCTTTAAATTGAGTTCAAATATCAATCCACTGTAGAATCCAATGACATTAAAGTTTCAAGTTTATAAACTGCAGCTGATGATAACTTTGTCAGGCAGCTCACACAATATCAAACAGCAAAAGTGTGAAATGGCAATTTGCTCTATAGAAATACTTGGCTTTTAAACTCAGAATGCCATTTCAGGACTAGGTGATTTTTGCCACCCATTAGCCCCTTTTAGTGGCCCAGATGTTGAACATAGTGGTAGCGGAGCACTTTCCACCAATAACCTTAAGTGGCTGCAGGTTTCTCAGAGTGCTTCAACACCTTAAAGAGGGCTGGAGGACATCTCTTACAGAGCACCAACATTCAGCTCCAACAGTTGGAAAAGGGAGAATGGGTATGATTGTGTGTGTGACATGTACTACCAGCTGGATTCTGCTACTGCTGTCAAGCTCAGATGTTTCCCCAGTAATTATCTTAAAAACCTGGATTATTTCCTGAGTCACAGATGTTTTCCACTTCTGTATTGATCTGGAGTTGTCATTTGTCACATACCACTGTATGCAGAGGTCAAAATGATCATATGAAATGATTATGTTGTGACAAAAAGAAATAGATTTAATTATCTTGTAATCAATCATTTATATTATTATCTAGCAATGACACAGTCTGAATAAACAGTTCATTTTCAATATATAACTCCAGCTAGTAGTTAGGTTTGTTAAAATAGAGCCTTAACACAATATACCGCTATATATACATAGGTTCAGGGGTTTGTCAGAAATATTTGTGCTATTTTCACTATTACAATTATTGGCGCACTTGCTGGCGTTCACTGGGTTTTGATGAATAAACACGGCCCCTCACTGGCCAATCAGAACGTGCTCCTTGGCGAAATATCAAGTTGTGTATTTACGGTCTTTTATGTATTGCCTTGGAATCACCTCCAATTCCAACGTTAGTCTGTCATAGTTTGTTAAATGGCTTACAGAAACGAAATAACAAAATGTAGAACCAAATACATTAACTTGAACCCATTTGCAGTCCACGTTCTAAGTAATTGCGTGGCTTCAATAGCATTCACACTGATATAGGAGCTCGGCCTACACTTCATTATTGACAAGGCCTCAAAAAGAGAACGAATAATTCAATTCAAATTCTAAACAAAACTTGTTTCAAATAGGTTATGTCACACTTACAGGCACCATAATTTCTCCACATGGGCATAGAATATTAAAACAACGCAGACTATGGAGGGTTTTACGCACATCCAAACTTTTCACAGTAGCTGGACAAAGATCCAATATAAAAAGAAAGGGAGAATGTCCACTCACTGTTATACTGCTCCCAAATAGGCCTGTGTTTTATGAACATAAATCAGAACCATTTTACAGATCACATTCACACATCTCCAGATGTTACTATCAAGGCACAAGGCGAGACCCAAATGCAGACACAGGAGGCAGATGGTTGGAGTCTTACAATGTTTATTAATCCAAAGGGGTAGGCAAGAGAATTGTCGTGGACAGGCAAAAAGGTCAAAACCAGATCAGAGTCAAGAAGGTACAGAGTGGCAGACAGGCTTGTGGCCAAGGCAGGCAGGTACAAAGTCCAGAAACAGGCAAGGGTCAAAACCGGGAGGACTAGAAAAGGGAGAATGCAAAAAGCAGGAGACCGGGAAAACAGAGAGACAGGAAACACAGGGATAAATACACTGGGGAAAATAAGCGACACCTGGAGGACAGGTGAAACAGATCAGGGTGTGACAGTTACATTGCATGCACGGATGTTGTAACAATACAACCAGCAAGGTGAATCATTCTAATACAATTTGTTGTAGTACAATTCAATGAAAAACAAGCACGTAAAAAAACAAACAGACATGCAATAAATGTAAAATGTAATGATMTCATAAAAAGATTCGCATTGCTGTTGAAACAGCCTTCGTTATAGTATGCCTAATGGAGGGTTTGAGTTTTGAACATATGAAACGGGAAAAAAACTATTGTTAAAGGTTACAGATCAAATCAAGTTTATTTTATATAGCCCTTCGTACATCAGCTAATATCTCGAAGTGCTGTACAGAAACCCAGCCTAAAACCCCAAAGGAAAAACTCCCTAGAAAGGCCAAAACCTAGGAAGAAACCTAGAGAGGAACCAGGCTATGAGGGGTGGCCAGTCCTCTTCTGGCTGTGCCGGGTGGAGATTATAACAGAACATGGCCAAGATGTTCAAAATGTTCATAAGTGACAAGCATGGTCAAATAATAATCAGGAATAAATGTCAGTTGGCTTTTCATAGCCGATCATTAAGAGTTGAAAYCAGCAGGTCTGGGACAGGTAGGGGTTCCATAACCGCAGGCAGAACAGTTGAAACTGGAARAGCAGCAAGGCCAGGTGGACTGGGGACAGCAAGGAGTCATCATGCCCGGTAGTCCTGACGTATGGTCCTAGGGCTCAGGTCCTCCGAGAGAGAGAGAGAAAGAAAGAGAGAAGGAGAGAATTAGAGAGAGCCAAGATTTTCAAAATGTTCATAAATGACAAGCATGGTCAAATAATAATCAGGAATAAATGTCAGTTGGCTTTTCATAGCCGATCATTAAGAGTTGAAAYCAGCAGGTCTGGGACAGGTAGGGGTTCCATAACCGCAGGCAGAACAGTTGAAACTGGAARAGCAGCAAGGCCAGGTGGACTGGGGACAGCAAGGAGTCATCATGCCCGGTAGTCCTGACGTATGGTCCTAGGGCTCAGGTTCTCCGAGAGAGAGAAAGAAAGAGAGAAGGAGAGAATTAGAGAGAGCATACTTAAATTCACACAGGACACTGGATAAGACAGGAGAAGTACTCCAGATATAACCAACTGACCCTAGCCCCCCGACACATAAACTACTGCAGCATAAATACTGGAGGCTGAGACAGGAGGGGTCAGGAGACACTGTGGCCCCATCCGATGATACCCCCGGACAGGGCCAAACAGGAAGGATATAACCCCACCCACTTTGCCAAAGCACAGCCCCCGCACCACTAGAGGGATATCTTCAACCACCAACTTACAATCCTGAGACAAGGCCGAGTATAGCCCACAAAGATCTCCACCACAGCACAAACCAAGGGGTAACTTCTGAATAACTTCTGAATATGATGTTCACTGGTATTCACCTGAGGTTCTCATCTCTCGTTTCATGATGGGAATGAAAAGTAGCCTACATCATGGAGGGGGTTTTACGCACGTCCAAAATGGGACCTGTATGGCTAAAATAARGTGGGCCTGCCTACAATGCATAGATACAAAGGGAATGTCAGCTCACTGTTTTACTCCTCTCAAACGTTATATTTTAATAAAGGTTTGYCGATTAAGATTTATTTCCAAACGGTCTCAGGAGCCAAAAATGTTATGGACAGTCTTGACTTGCATTTGGCAGGGGAGGAAAGCCCTTAATTGAGAGGGGAGGCTATGCTAGATTTTTAACCAAATAAAACAAAATGGGAGAAAACATTTAGTTTTTTATGTTTCTAAATACGAAGTACGCAGGCACCAAAAGCACATTAGGCTACTCTTGGTCCATGCGCATATGGGCAGTGTGCTGGATAGGCTGCGTTTCCACTGCCAAAATTCATGCCGTAACCAACTGCGTTACCAATAAAACCAGCTTTTGGTTGGTCTTAAATATCCCTACCAGCCCTGCCTGAAATTAGCACTTTGGATCTGTCACGCCCTGACCGTAGAGAGCTTTTTATGTCTCTATTTTGGTTTGGTCAGGGTGTGATTTGGYTGGGCATTCTATGTTCTTTTTTCTATGATTTGTATTTCTGTGTGTTTGGCCGGGTGTGGTTCTCAATCAGAGGCAGCTGACTATCGTTGTCTCTGATTGAGAACCATACTTAGGTTGCCTTTTCCCACCTGTCTGGGTGGGTAGTTGTCTATGTGGAGTTGCATGTCAGCACTCGTTCTAGTTAGCTTCACGTTCATTTTTGTTACTTTGTTCAGTGTTCTTCCTTTATTAAAAAGAAGAATGTATTCATATCACGCTGCGCCTTGGTTTCCTCAATACGACGAYCGTGACAGGATCATGTTCTGATATAAGACTGGTAAATTGCCGAACCTGGCGTTAGGGCTTGATAATACCAGTAAGCCAGTTTCTACATGACAAAATTGCAAACAAACGTGCGTTTGACACTAGCGCTGAAAATAGAGCCCTTAGAGTGTATTGATGTTCCTACAAACCCTCTGCTCATGTTGGTAAACTCAAAAGTACAGTTTATATCCACCAAGAGACTCCCACTCCCCCGCATGTTCTATATCTGACTATGTCTGTGTGTCTCAGGTGAGAAGCTTCCTGAGGTTCCCTCCCTCCAGGCCAGGAGAGTGTATGAGCCTGTCATCATTCAGAAGCATCTGTCACTGTGGGAGAGCCTGCAGTTTACTGAGAAGGTGAGCAGCTAGGGCCCAAGTAGCATGCTGTCTGCTGTAACCTGGCCTGGACTGCTTGGTTGTATACAGTTGCACTAGACTTGGTTGTATACAATATCACAATAATTGGTTGTATATGTATCACTAGAATTAGATGTACACTGTATCACTAGATGAGACCTCCTTACATGCTCTCTTCATTGTATATTTTCTGGGCAAATGTAGCAGTGTGTCTGGTACTTGCGTAAACCATTAATTATTCACTAGCCATTGCTGTAATTTGCTCCCTTATGAGACGACAATTACTTTCCCACCATCTAAATCCAGACAATTGTAGAAAGAATGTATTTCATAATTATGGTAATTGGCTGTCTAAAAATGYACATTGACCTTTATATTATACAGTGCTTTGGAAAGTATTCATTTGTTTATGTTACAGCCTTATTCTAAAAGGTATTAAATTGTTTTTTTCCCCTCATCAATCTACACACAATACCCCATAATGACAAAAATAGTTTTTTTGAAATGTTTGCTAATTTATTAAAAATTAAAAACAGAAATATCACATTTACATACGTATTCATACCCTTTACTCATGTCACGATCGTCATAATAACTYGACCAAAGCGCAGCGTGATCTGGGTTCCACATCTTTATTTCTATGTGAACCTCAAAGCAAAACATAACAATAAACGAACAAAACGAAATGTGAAGCTACAATAATGCTCACAGGCAACTATACATAGTCAAGATCCCACAAAGCACAATGGGGAAATGGCTGCCTAAATTTGATCCCCAATCAGAGACAACGATAAACAGCTGCCTCTGATTGGGAACCATACCAGGCCAACATAAATCATTAATCACCTAGATTAATATAACCCACCATAGTCACTGTCACGCCCCAACCAACATAGAGAATAAACAGCTCTCTATGGTCAGGGCGTGACAACTCAGTACTTTGTTGAAGCACCATTGGCAGCGATTACAGTATTGAGTCTTCTTGGGTATGTCTCTACAAGCTTGGCACACCTGTATTTGGGGAGTTTCTCTCATTCTTCTCTGCAGATACTCTCAAGCTCTGTCAGGTTGGATCGGGAGATATGCTGTACAGCTATTTTCAGGTCTCTCCAGAGATGTTCGATCAGTTACAAGTCCAGGCTCTGACTGGGCCATTCAAGAACACTTGTCCTGAAGCCACTCCTGCGTTGTCTTGGCTGTGTGCTTAGGGTCATTGTCCTGTTGCCCCCCAGTCTGAGTTCCTGAGTGCTCTGAAACAGGTTTTCATCAAGGATCTCTCTGTACTTTGCTCCGTTCATCTTTCCCTCAATCCTGACTAGTCTCCCAGTCCCTGCCACTAAAAAACATCCCCACAGCATGATGTTGCCACCACCATGCTTCACCGTAAGGATTGGCCAGGTTTTCTGCAGACGTGACGCTTGGAATTCAGGCCAAAGAGTTCAATCTTGGTTAAATCAGACCAGGGAATCTTGTTTCTCATGGTCTGAGAGTGTTTAGGTGCCTTTTGGCAAACTCCAAGCGGGCTGTCATGTGCCTTTTACTGAGCAGTGGCTTCCGTCTAGCCACTCTACCATAAAGGCCTGACTGGTGGAGTGCTGCAGAGATGGTTTTCCTTCTGGAAGGTTTTCCCATCTCCACAGAGGAACTCTGGAGCTCTGTCAGAGTGACCATTGGGTTCTTGGTCACCTCCCTGACCAAGGCCCTTCTCCCCCGATTACTCAGTTTGGCTGGGCGGCCATCTCTAGGAAGAGTCTTGGTGGTACCAAACTTCTTCTATTTACGAATGGGGACCTTCAATGCTGCAGAAATATTTTGGTACCCTTTCCCAGATCTGTGCCTCGACACAATCCTGTCTCCGAGCTCTACGGACAATTCCTTCGACCTCCTGGCTTTGTTTTTGCACTGACATGCACTGTCAACTGCGGAACCTTATATAGACAAGTATGTGCCTTTCCAAATCATGTCCAATCAATTGAATTTACCACAGGTGGACTCCAATCAAGTTGTAGAAACAGCTCAAGGATGATCAATGGAAACAGGATGCATCTGAGCTAAATTTCGAGTCTCATAGCAAAGGGTCTGAATACTTATGTAAATAAGGTATTTCAGTTTTTTATTTGTAATACATTTGCAAAAATGTTTTTAAAAAACTGTTCGCTTTGTCGTTATTGGGTATTGTGTGTAGATTGTTGAGGACAAAAAACATTGAATCCATTTTAGAATAAGGCTGTAACGTAACAAAATGTGGAAAAGTCAAGGTGTCTGAATACTTTCCGAAAACACTGTATATACACTGCCACTGTATTCATACCCCTCGACTTATTTCCCATTTTGTTGTGTTAGCCTGAATTCAAATGGATTAAATAGATTTTTTGTCCTCACCCATCTACACACTTATTTTTTAATACATTTTTGCACATTTAATGAAAATTCTATACGGCCAGCATCTTGAGTCGCCTCTTCACTGTTGACGTTGAGACTGGTGTTTTGCGGGTACTATTTAATGAAGCTGCCAGTTGAGGACTTCTGAGGCGTCTGTTTCTCAAACCAGACACTCTAATGTACTTGTCCTCTTGCTCAGTTGTGCACCGGGGCCTCCCACTCCTCTTTCTATTCTGGTTAGAGCCAGTTTGCGCTGTTCTGTGAAGGGAGTAGTACACAGCGTTGTACGAGATCTTCAGTTTCTTGGCAATTTCTCGCATGGAATAGCCTTCATTTCTCAGAACAAGAATAGGCCGACGAGTTTCAGAAGAAAGTGCTTTGTTTCTGGACATTTTGAGCCTGTAATCGAACCCACAAATGCTGATGCTCCAGATATTCAACTAGTCTAAAGAAGGCCAGTTTTATTGCTTCTTTAATCAGAACAACAGTTTTCAGCTGTGCTAACATAATTGGAAAATGGRTTTCTCATGATCAATTAGCCTTTTAAAATGATAAACTTGGATTAGCTAACACAACGTGCCATTGGTACACAGGAGTGATGGTTGCTGATAATGGGCCTCTGTATGACTATGTAGATATTCCATAAACAATCTGCCGTTTCCAGCTACAATAGTAATTTATAACGTTAACAATGTCTACACTGTATTTCTGATCAATTTGATGTTATTTTAATGGACAACAATATGCTTTTCTTTCAAAAACAAGGACATTTCTAAGTGACACCAAACTTTTGAATGGTAGTGTATGTAAATTAGATATTTCTGTATTACATTTTCAAACATTTCAAAAAACATGTTTATATTTATATCCATTTTGAATTCAGGCTGTAAGACAACAAAATGTGGAATAAATCAAGTGGTATGAATACTTTCTAATGTCACTATCATATAATATATAATCATGTCAGATTAGATAGAATGTTGTTCTTGTTTTGTCCTGGTGTAGCCCTTGAAGTCAGAGAAACCAGTCAACATGGAGAACCTTCCTGTCAACAATAACAATGGTCAGTCCAACGGCTACACTCTGTATGAGACCATAATCCACAGCGGAGGCCTTCTGAACTCCATGAACAATGTTAGAGACAGAGCCCTGGTGAGTACAGACAGACACAGCTACATGGTATTATATCATAATTATTTAATGGTATTAGCAAACGTCAAGTACCCTATGATGTACACCCTATGTCAGTAGATTATTTGTACTAATACATTTCTCTTGTCTTCTAGGTGTTTGTGGACAAACTCTATGTTGGAGTTCTGGACTATAAGACGCTGGAGTGTGCTCTGCCTGATGGAAAGGTATAGTGATAGTGTGTGTTTTGGGCAGCAGGTAGCCTAGTGGAGAGAGTGTTGTGCCAGTAACCGAAAGGTCGCTGGTTTGGATATCCGAGTTGACAAGGTGAAAAATCTCTCGATGTGCCCTTGAGCAAGGCACTTAACCCTAATTTGCTCAAGGGGCGCCGTACTACTATGGCTGACTGTAAAACAACACATTTCACTGCAGCTATCCGGTGTATGTGACAATAACACATKTTTTTTAAAGGTGTATTCAGGCTATAGGGGTGCTGCTGAGCTGCTTTCAAAACTGGCTAGTTAATATTCAACACCATGTTAGAGGTGAAAGCTTCTGGTGATGCTGATAAATGCGTTTGTCACTAAGGTGCTAGGATTATTCCAACAGAAAGTTTTCAGTCAAATGTTGTTCTGACAAAGAGGAATCACAATCACTAACTTTTCTCCCGCCTGTTAATGGAAAACAAGTCCATGCTGCTTTTCTATCACACAGCAGCAGATTGGATTTATCTGCAGTCCAACTGAAAGCAACATGTTTCCTCTATTGTCTTTATTTAGTCTGCTTTGCATTGTGCACTGTAGATAACACCTCCAATTGTTTCCACATCTTTTATGTACTTTTCATTGAAGGGGGAGAGAACATTGAGTTTACTTGTGGAGAACTCTGGGAGACTGAACTATGGTAAACTCCTAGATGAACAGCGTAAAGGTAATTCAATAGTTTAACCTACTGTATCTGGGTCAGTGATAGCCTTGTGGTTGTATAACTAGACACATCTATTAGTAAATCCTTTCAGAATAGGTGCTCAAAAGCAGCTAATTAACCACTGAATGTAGAAAATCAAAGACAGCCTTGGCTTATTTTTCAGGTCTTGTCGGAGACATTGAGTTGAACAATACCCCGCTACGAGACTTTATCATTCATAGTCTGGATATGAAGCCTGGCTTTGTAAATAGGTTTGTACTGATCATGTACATCTTTCAATTTCCGTCTTCATGTTTATTTGTTCTGTTCTGAGTCTCTGTCATTGCTCGTGCCTAGCTCTGATTCTGTTGATTTGATTATCTTCTTGGTTCTCACTGAGCGTAGAATTACAATGCCAGATTGCAGAAATAACAGCTTTTTCATGTGGTTTCCCAATACCATGTTAAAACCACATTATAATCAACTGGGAAATTAGCGCCGTCTTGAAAATGCCTGCTCACTGAGAACAACACGACATCAAAAGATCAGAAGTGGAATTAAACCATTTACATATCCATGACTGAAGCCATGCCATTGTACACTCTCGCAAATGATCTTGTTACATGAATAAATATGACGAGAAATTGTATTAGTCAGTAATTTCCTGTGTTATAGTAGGGTGATCTCGTCCCATGTTTCAGACTGAGTGCATCAGGCCAGTGGAACTCTGTTTTCCAGAAGCCTTCCTTCCCAGGGTTTTTCCACGGCAAGCTGTATGTGGGTGGCCATCCCAGAGACACCTTCATCAGACTGCCTGTGAGTAAAGCAGCCCAAAGGCTCTATGGTTATGGAAGACAGCACCACCTGTCCATACTGTTTATTGATGCATAGTGTAGTAGGCCTATCTCTGGTTTATTCATAGCTAGTGTATTAGGCATCACACACTCTGAACTCTGATTTTCAAGTCACTGATTACAGTGTTTTTTTTATCCACAGGGTTGGAGTAAAGGAGTGGTCTTTATCAACGGGCAGAATCTTGGACGCCACTGGTTCATGGGGCCCCAGCAAACCCTCTACCTCCCCGCCCCCTGGCTTAACCGAGGAAACAATCAGGTACTGATGCCGTAACTGTTACTGAAAAATCTCCCTCACCCTCCACAGGAGTTCCCTCAGATGCCTCTGTTAGGAACATCACAGGTCAACAATTTTGATATACAGCTATAGCAGCTGGACCACCCAGTGGGTTTGATGATATTGAACTTGGCAGTGCTTTGCAGGAATAGTCCTCAGACGACTTCCCTTTCCTCTGAACATGTTGTCTCCACACCTCGGCACCCTACTGCTGTGTTGACCTCTGCTGTGTTTCAGAGCCTTTTGTTTTTCTTGATCTCAGGTTGTTGTCTTTGAGGAGCAGGAAGCTGATGGTAAAATCCAATTTGCCAGCGAGCCTGACCTTGGAATGGCTGTTGACGTACAGTGAGGATGGCCTGGTAGAATGGAGGTATGGTTAGGAGTTCCATCCTCTCACATTTCCACACTCTGCCTGCCATCAGGGACCTAGCTGGATAGCTACTCAGAATCGATGCACATCACTGCACATGGCATTTATTTCCTGTTGGGAAGCCCCAGCCTCTGAATGATCCAGACTAATTAAGCATCCTACTGGATCTTGCAAGCGTAACTGTGCCTTCATTATATTCGATGGGCCACGGCAATATCTGTTTTGTACTTGTTGTTTGTGTATTACCTTTTCATACTGTATGTCTTTCGTGAGAATTTTGTCAGAGGATACAAATTTGGAGATTTCAGGTATTTTAATGTATAGATGTTTGTCTGGATTTAAGGACACATACTTTCACTATGTCATTGTATTTCATTTGATTGGACAGCAAATACATAGATTGTGCTTTTGAGATGAACCAGTGACATGTGATGATGAATTAAACTGAACAATCAATGCAGTGGAGACTCTCAAATACAAAGACATTCGCGAAGTACTTCACTTTTCAGTTGTTTATTTGTCTTGATAAATGTCATATGGTATCTCTGAGATGGAGAAATGAACAACCTTTAGAGTTACATGCAGAAGAAGTGATTCACACAAGGATCGAAGATGACTGTAGATCAAAGTAGGTATAGGAAGGGGGAGTGTGATTTGCCCAAAGAAAGCATTTAGGGCCTAGTACAGTATGAGCCATCACCTTTGTTACATTATGTATGTACCACTACGAAGCTAAACACTGGATAAGGCTGTTCCATTACATTAAAGCCATTTCTGACTGTCAGAACAGTATCGCTCTTTGATCCAACTGTGAGAGTGTGAGAAAGCCAGAGATGTAAGGAGAAGTTTGAGTTTTGTACCGTCAGAGTACTACACTTAACTTATGATTCTATAAGTGATTAGAACAGTGTAGGAGCAAGCTCCATTAAATGTCCAAGAGATGAAATTGCACTTCCATTATGTATAACTCTTAGTGTGTCTGGGTTCATCTCTGCAGGGCTCTCTAGACAGGCCCTAAAATTTTTCCTAAAATCACATGAATGAACACAATCAATTCTAAGAAAGGTCATTAAAAATGAAGGCTATTGATAGCGATTGAAGTCAGAGCAATACAGAATTGATGGAAAATAATGAAATGTTGTGTCTCAGTTTGTTGGTGTTGCCCGCAGACCTAAATGTGACCTCAGAAGAGCTTGTCTGTGTGTGGTTTCTGAACCTCAATGGCTGAGAGGCACCGATGAGAAAAGAAGGGGGTGGGGGCAAACATGGACAAAGAAATGCTCAATTATAATTCAATTTGACAAGAGGACATTCATACTTCAAATAAATACATAAATAAATATATTTCTATTGATTTTCGCATAAATATACAGACTTTACTTGACATTTTGGAGAATGGAAACAGATCAGAAGACATTGATTCTTGCCTAATGAAGTTAATAGTACTGCTGTGCAATCCCAAAGCCTAAAGATGAGGTCAACATGAACATTAACYGCCACACATGTTGTTTGATCGCAAAACATTTGGTTTGAATTCCTCAATTAAATAATACTATTTAATAGAAATGATCAGAAATGACATGCTGGTGTATCCATTTGAATAGCAGTACCTGATGAGGGAGCATATTTTTGGGGGAGCTGTATCCGATGGGGGAACAGTACCTGATGGGAAAACTGTATCTGATCTAATACTGCCTTGGATAATTGAATAGGCCATAACTATCCTGGTCATTAATCTCCCTTTTTCATAGTTTGCCATTACTGTCTCCACCTACATTTGAGGGATTACTGGAAGGATACATTAAGAAATTGAAGCAGACATGAAACCTTAATACTGCAAAGGTATAGCTGAGCACGACACCAATTCACTTGTGCTTGTCATTACGTTTTGCCTGCTATATCCAAGAATTGTCACAAAGCGTGTCGCAAAACTAACTTCAACCCGTATATGGTACAGTTTTGTCAGGGCAAGAAACTAGGACTGAGCATGCATGCATAGAATGATGTTMCAGACTGGGGTTCTAGCATGGGGTATCTTGCTAGTAGTTGTACAAAGCAGAGGATCTTCTTCTAGTTTTCATGGTGTATTTGATTTGCCTTTTTTACTCGCTTACAGTTCATAGACCCATTAATGAATGATGGTCGTTTCTTGGAAACATTTTAGCATGATTGTCTGTCTACCGCTGATGAAACTGAGGTTAAGTATACAGTAACATTTCTACACTGCAGTGGGCTTATAGATTATTAGCTGTGATACGAGCACAAATATCTAATTTATGTAGGCAATACACACTGTGAACTTAGATGCTTTTGCACATTTTACTGTATATCTCGACTGTCAGTGCCTTTAGCTTAGATAACTTCAATTGCTTTCTGTTGTCCTACTCTACTAGTTAGCTACTGTGGTTATATAAACCAGCATACTATATGGCCATTTGCCAAACTGCTCATCATTGGGTAATGATAATACTGTAACATATGCACAAAGTTGGGTTAAACCTAACGTGGTAATGTGCTGTTATACTGTCCATGGCATGTGATTGAAAAACAGGAGTGAACATGTGCTATGCCAGTTGTCATACATTGAGGTGTTCTTTTGCAATGCCTAAGTCAATTCTTAGTTTTTATTTTACATTTATATAAATTCAGTTGTTACATTTTATCTGAGAGGACCTTACTATGAGTCCTCTAATTGTTCCTGTGTTAAATTAGTATGTACACGTGTTTCCACTTAGGAACACAGTCACTAGTGCTTTTAAGTGCTAAGTTAAGTTTTAGGACTTTGACCTGTAATATTGTGTCTCCCAAGAGTTAGGAGCCCATCTTGATGTCAGTTATTTCAAGTGAATAGCTTCAGTGCACACTGAATTACATGTCTGAGAATGACACTGAAAATTGATGGTTCCCCAGCTTTAGCTTTCAAAATGGAGGCAAGAGTCAGTCAGTAGTTTTGAACTAGCAAGAAAATGCATGTAAACACAAAAAACTAGCAAATTAAATAAAAGCAGACATAGTTTTAGTTATACAAAAAGGACATTCCTTCCCTTTTTGAACTTTCAGTGTTTGCTGAAAGTAGAATTGATCTTCTGAGAGATGACTTGTTCGGATTCTCCATGATTGTTCTGTCTGAAGACGTGGAGGCCATTGCAGTACATGTCTATTAAAGGTCTCTTACAGACCCTACTAAGATCTCAGGATCTCATGCCCTGCCCTGAAGATCCATGTCTATAGAGGGAAAGACAATGGATATCTCATTAGCCTGTTCAGGCCAGTAACGCTTCATCTCATTGGCTGCCTAACTCCCTCCCTCCCTGCAATGTTTGTGTTGTGCTGTCTCGTGTTAGGACACTACAGACGCAGTATGGTGCCATGCAGGTTCAGAGAGCATTGATCTCCCGTTGATCCTTAATCGCTCAGCTCTCACCGTCTGCTTCATGTTGGTGCTGCTGGCAACATTTAACCTGATAAATATTGCCATCTMGTACTAATCTGTGCTTTAATATGATGCATTTGTAATCCCAATATTAAAAGTGTTTAGTTTCAGTCAAGGGGATTAGGATTTGGCCCCCGAGGCAGTCTTTTCTGAAATGATTAAGACATGAACACTGTTTGCACTGGGAGATGGCCTCTTTTTCTTCTCAGGGTCCATATTAGACAACCACCTGGAACAGAGAGCAGGGACTCACTGAGAAATTACACACATTCATAATGAAGTCAATTTGCAGTACAGATCAATATAGTTGTAATAACTCTTTTAGCCCAAAAATGTGGGTGTCTGTAAAAGCAATGGATAATTTAAACAATATCCCAAAATGTGCTTATCATTGGTATACCATTTCCCTGTTCGCCAAAGGTCATACAAATATTTGTATATAAATCAGTAAAATAAGTCTGAGATGTGAATAATTTAATAATTTCTCTTTACCATCGCCCGAGGAGACAACGTCAAATCTCCACATTGGGGTCTGTAAATCCTTTCTTTCCCTCATTTACAAGGACAGGTTTTTCCGTCCTAGTGTGCCAAACGAGAATCTGTAGAGAAATATCAGAGAGTAGAATCAGCATCAGGCAGCACTCTCAGGATCGAACACACACCCATCCACTCCTCCTCTCTCCTCTCCTCTCTGCATGGGCGGTGGTGATGTTCTTCTGAGCATCTACTCCTAGATATAGCAACAAGAGCAGTACAGATGGTACAATAGGAAACCTATCTATAAGAATGTATTCTGGTGTGTCAGCACGACCTTGCTCAACATTATATGATAGTGAATAGAGAGTGCTCCTGTAGTGGAAAAATAAAAACTTGCTCTTCTTTTTTGCTCTTTGTAAGTGATGCAGCTCGGTTATTTTGGGTGCATCACATACCGGGAACTATAGCCCCAATCAAGCTTTTGGAGTGGGATGATTTGGCTCTGGAGACCGGACTCACATCCAGGAGAGTGATGGTGGAAATGAAACGACGTATAGAGCTCATTTTCTTCCCCTCAGTCTCTGAGCAGCCCTACCTTTCATCTCCTCCACCTCAGTAATGAATTATGCATGAGGCGTGTTTGAGCTGCCTCCACCAGGAGCCAACTCCCACTTTACCCAGGTGTAGATGAGGTTAATAGTCACACTTGCGTCTGAAGAGGTAGATTATAAGGAGGAGAGTTGCCGGAGCACGACTCATCCCCCATCCCTCGCCCTGTGCTCATCTGGGCTGAATGCATGCTAGGATGCCCCCCTGCTCTTTTCATCTACTCCCCTCCAGGAGTCCTGAATATAATCAGGCTGAATATCCCATAATGTGAGTGTGAGTGGTGGTGGGCTAAGGCCCCTGTCCGACTCCTCTCTGCCCAGGGAGAGGCTTAGCGGCTGGGGCTAGGGCCAGGGCCAGGCAGGGAACAGCGAGGCCGGAGATGAAGTGGGCATGAAACACCACACAGTGCCCTGAAGCCGTTTACAATCACACCCACTATGTGAGGGGAGCCTGCCAGTTACCTAATCGATCCGCTGACATTTTTAGCACCTGGTTATATATGAAGTTGTTTTGAAGAGAGTGAACTTGCCACTGCCTCTGCACTAAAGTTGGATCCACCAGAGGATCATCAGAGTATGGATTTCACATTTGCCTGACATTATATAAAATACAAACAGGTAAAATTATTATATTCTGGTGTAAAATGACAGAGTATAACATGCAAAAATAAAGCATCTATTTTGCTCGATCTACCTTAGTGCAATTAGATGCTTTGGGCTCCAGGTCGTTGAGTGTGACCAGCTCCCGGAGCAGGCTGCTCTCCTGGTAGCCTCCCTTCACTCCCCGCAGCTTGAAGTAGGCCTGGGGCTTGAAGAGGATGAGCCGCAGGTTGATGGCGAAGCCTGCCATGTCGATGGCAAAGGGCCGGTGAGGGTCAAATACGGTCTTCCAGCCGTACACCTTGCCTGCTGCGTTGACCTTGGGCGACTCATAGCGCAGACCACCAACGAAGGCCACGGGCCATACAGATACCTTCCTTGTTGACCTCATCTGGATAGAGAAGAAGAGAGGACAGAGAGAGTTAAGCATCTTTGCACTGTTTGTATTTTTAATGAACAGGATCAGTGTATCAGTGTCTATATGAGATGTGCCAACAAGGCAAGATACATTAATTACAGGAAACAATAGTTTTAATTCCAAACAATGATACAAATCGAGCCAGAAAATCTGAGAGCTATGATGTGTATGTTGCATGTATCACAGAAGCCTTACAGGGCCACCGTGCTGGACCCAGCCTAAGAAGAGTAAACGTGGACAGAGCTAAGTGGGTTTGAGGACCAGGGCCATTATACAGAGTGGATTGGGAGAAGAAGAGCAGGTTGGTTGAGGAGATGCTTGAAAGGTGCCGAGCCTCTTCCGTTCCTCAGAGGCTCAGGTTTGTCCTTTAATCTTCCAGTATCAAACGATCTCCCGGCCGCCCGCTCTTTGTCGACTGTATTTCTGCACCACTAGCAGCGAAAGAGAGCCGCCCAAATCATGAAAGGAAGTGTTCTAATGAGGAGGGCTGAACTGTTGAGTAATTTACTCAATGCAGAAGCAATAATAAAGGTGCTGGTGTACTGTTGTGGAAGTGCTTTTTAAATGAGGTGTTTAGCAGGGAGAGGAGATGAGTGTGTGTGTGTGTGTGTGCTGAGTGGGACAACACTCTGGAAACGGGGCTCGCTCTGTGTGTGTCCCAGTATTCTAGCCGTATCTGATGATAACCCACCAGCCCAGGGGATCAGAGAGGAGACACGTGTGTGAGAACAGGATGGAGGAGGCCCGGGTTTATGAGTGCAGTTTGGAAACACATCTGGGCCACCAAGAACAGGACTCTGCCAGGCTAGCCAGCCAGATAATATTTCACATAATTGTGTGTTAGGGATGACATCACCTTCTCTCAAGGGTCATGTGTGATTTCTGATAATTAGAAAACGGACCTTTATCACTAGTTTAGATCATGCATCTTTCCTACGAGTGAAATAGCTGTTTTCCTCAATGGTTTGGTTCTGGAATGGAAGTGACTCAAGCATCGTCAAGGGGGTTGCCCCTCTCCCTCCATGCTACAATGTGAAAAATGAATGTCCCAATGCTGCCACTGACGGGAAGCATTCAAACAGTACCCCGTCTCTCTCTGTGTAACTGGCAAGTGAAAAATGGCTGCCCCAATTTCGTGGACTGAATGTTGCTGCTAAGCTCTCTCCTCGCTCGTCTCTCTCTCTCTCTCTCTCTCTCTCTCTCTCTCTCTCTCTCTCTCTCTCTCTCTCGCTCTCTCCGTCTCTCTCTCTCTCTCTCTCTCTCTCTCGCTCTCGCTCTCCGCTCGCTCTCGCTCTCGCTCTCTCTCTCTAAAATCCCAAACTCTCCAGGTGTATTAATCAATCTGAAGCGGAGGAGATGGGGATCTGTACTGGTTCACAGAGGCTCTAAAGTGAGTTGTCATCAGAACAGGCTGATACTGCTATCGTGTGATTATACTGCTATAGGTTGATTATCTGTCTTTAATACATGGAATTGGTGGCTTAGTCCATAGAGAACACAGAAGAAAATGGTTAGTTCAACTCCTAAACTGTGGCCCATTTTCATCAGTACACCACATGATACCTAAGCCAGAAGCAATATCATTCTATTGACCTTTTATATCAAATACTTATTTTATCATTTTAAAAAGTATTCAATTTAGGTGATATTCTATTCTAAGTGATCTGGTTCACAATGTTGAATGTGGATGCTGAAGGAGAATAGAGAAGGATAGATATGATAAAAATAGAGAGGCAGACGCTGCCTGTAAATACTCCTTGTGGCTTTGGAAAGGCKACATAAGCATTTTTATGAAAGCTTAATAATTAATGCACCCCTTTACAGTGACGAAGTTTAACTATGGCAGATGCATATTTCATGAGCTACACTACATGACCAAAAGTATGTGGACACCTGCTCATCGAACATCTCATTCCAAAATCATGGGCATTATTATGGAGTTGGTCCCCCCTTTGCTGATATTACAGCCTCCACTCTTCTGGGAAGGCTTTCCAATAGATGTTGGAACATTGCTGTGGGGACTTGCTTCCATTCAGCCACAAGAGCATTAGTGAGGTCGGGCACTGATGTTGGGCGATTAGGCCTGGCTCGCAGTCTGCTTTCCAATTCATCCCAAAGGTGTTCGATGGGGTTGAGGTCAGGGCTCTGTGAAAAACAGCCCCAGACCATTATTCCTCCTCCACCAAACTTTACCGTTGGCACTATACATTGGGGCAGGTAGCGTTCTCCTGGCACCCACTAAACCCAGATTTGTCTGTCGGACTGCCAGATGGTGGATCATGATTCATCACTCCAGAGAATGAGTTTCCACTGCTCCAGAGTCCAATGGCGGCGAGCTTTACACCACTCCAGCCGGTGTACTTGGCATCGCGCATGGTGATCTTAGGCTTGTGTGCGGCTGCTCGGCCATGGAAAACCATTTCATGAAGCTCCAGACGAACAGTTATTGTGCTGATGTTGCTTCCAGAGGCAGTTTGGAACTTGGTAGTGAGTGTTGCAACCGAGGACAGACGATTTTTCGCTCTACGCGCTTCAGCACTCAGTGGTCCCATTCTGTGAGCTTGTGTGGCCTACCACTTCGTGGCTGAGCCGTTGTTGCTCCTAGACATTTCCACTTCACAATAACAGCAATTACAGTTGATCGGGCAGCTCTAGCAGGGCAGAAATTTGACAAGCTGACTTGTTGGAAAGGTGGCATCCCATAACGGTGCCACGTTGAATGTCACTGAGCTCTTCAGCATGGGCCATTCTACTGCCAATGTTTGTCTATGGAGATTGCATGACGGTGTGCTCAATTTTATGCACCTGTCAGCAACGGGTGTGGCTGAAATAGCCAAATCCACAAATTTGAAGGGGTGTCCACATACTTTTGTGTATATATACAATATTTTACTTTTAACAATTTACAGCAGAGTCTCTACCCATGTCTCTCGACATGGAATGTTTCCCATGGTTTGTTCTGGACTTAAAACGGGGTGTAGAGAAACACAATTTTGCTTCTGCTCTGAGTGAGAGAATCTGCTTAATGTGATGTAATGGAGCAACAACAGAAGGTTAGGTTGGCCATTACAGTTCCTTTCTGTACGTATTTGATTCAGCCGTTGTTTTTGTAACCTGTCGTATTATCGTATTACTGACAACTCTGGACAAGAGTTCATGACATTACACTCTTAGAAAAAAGGGTTCCAAAAGGGTTCTTCAGCTGTCAGCATAAGATAACCCTTTTTGGTTCAACGTAGAACACTTTTTGGTTCCAGGCAGAACTATTTTGGGTTCCATGGAAAACCCTCTGGGGAAAGGGCTCTATGTGTAACCCAACAAGGTTCTACCTGGAATCAAAAGGGTTCTTTCTGGAACCAAAAAGGGTTCTTCAAAGGGTTCTCCTATGGGGACAGCAGAAGAACCCTTTTAGGTTCTGGATAGCATCTATTTTATATGAGTGTATGAATGATTTAATTTGTACCAGTTTTCATATTTCAAATGTCAGGTCAAGCTGAACAAGCTGGCATCTTTCCATTCAGGTTAATTCAAGTCCAGATCACAACAACATGGCATATCCAACTGCAATCTCTTAGATGGATGTCTACTTTCAACCTCTTTACATGTAGCTGTTATAGCCATCCCCTCCATGACTTACACCTGTTAGCAGGTCGATGAGAATGGTCTGATATTTACTGCTCTGTCAGTTGGGTCGGAGTGGTTTCTCACTGACTCTCTCTATCGGTCAGCCCAGAGGCAGCTAGCTCAAGCTCAGCCCTATAGGTTGTTACTCTCCCCTATAAAGAGCGCTGGTGCTGGGTGTAAGTGATGGAAGGATTCTAGGGAGAGGGAGAGCACTCTGCCTGATTTCCAGGGAAAGGTAATAACGGACCCATCGATACGGATCGCACCATTTACAACCTGCCCCCTTCACACTAACAAGACCTAAGGCTAATGCCTCATGGCCTAACAGCATCCATTCAAGCCAATCTGTCTTGAGTCAAAATGGATGGCCTGAATCACTGATTACTAAGTTCAAACTTATCCTCGGACCACTGTTGTTGGCAATGGGAATCAAAATATTTCAGGTAATAACCACAATATATTACTACTGTACTAGGAGTAGGAGTAGCCACCATTCATGTTAAAATAAATAAAACAACAAAAATATGTACATTATGTGCCGTAAACTCCCCACTACCATTATATTCAGTGACACTAAAGTGAATCTAGTGGACCATATGTGGCCATGAGATGCCAGTGTGCCCCAGGCCTGTACTGACCTCCTCAAACAGCTCCAGGCTATAGGTGTTGTCGTCATCAGCAAAGTAGACAATGCCCGCCTGGCTGCTGTTGGAGTTGAAGGTCTCTCTGAGCCAGCGCAGTGCCAGGTTCCTCTGCATGGTGCCCCGGGGTATCCTGGGATCCCGCGTGTCCGCACGCAGCTTATAGTTCCTGGGAGTCTCCACGTTCAGGTGGGTGTAGTTGAGACCCGTTTCCCTGAGCATGCGTGTAACGAGCGGGGTCCTCCTCTGAGAGTCCTCCACCAGGATCCAGTGCAGGTTGGCCACGTGGAGGAAGGTGTTGGCCAGCCGCGTCAGCTCTGCCTTCTGGACTGGGCGGCTGTAGGTGGGGGTGATTATGTGGATGGTGGGCAGCCCGTCGGACCATGGCGGCGGCCGCGTGTACACGTACTCCGTCCTCACCACCTCCACTATGTCCTTATCAGAGGAGCAGTACTCCTTAGAGTCGCTCGCCTGGCCCGCCTCCCTCCGCCCTCTGTCGGCTCCGTCATCTGCAGGGGAACAGGAAGACATGTAAGGCATTAGCACGCCCCGGGAGCGGGGTCGCCCGCTGTATAATCTCAGGTGACACAATGCAAGAGGCAAGTACCTGCGAGTCGGTGTCGATGGACTGCAAGCCTCTCTGGTATGATAAAGATCTCTTTTACTAGGTGGTGACAGGCTGCAAAAAGCGAAAGCAGGCAGCGTGAGGTGAGCGGACATCATGGCTACAGTATGGTTAGGGCAGCGGCTCCCCTGGCTGCCCCTACTCATTCAGCTGGAACAGCCGTGGCAGGGACAGGGTCTATTCCAGGAGTGGAGCTATGATTATGTGGCCCCTATAGCCCTCTATGTTGGATAGAATATCATTATTGGATCATTAACATAGTTCATTTCTCCCCACATTGTTCCATAGCTAATGGCAATCTTTATCGGTGCTCAGTTAGAGCGGAGGATCCTCTTTCAGACATAAAAATTGTATTTCTGCGTCACACAGCAGATGAACACAATCTCCTGATGGCCAGATGTTCTGCGGTGGCTGACAGAAAGCAATCTGGCAACCCCCTGCTCCTTTTAAGACCAAACAAAGAGAAGGCTGCAGATGATTTGTGGAAACCTGCCTATATTACCTTGATGGCAAATGGAAAGAGACAAAGAACGCTATTGATTTACTGTCACCTTAAAGGCCCAGTGCTGTCAAAAATAAAATGTTTCTGCGTTTTATATATATATATATATTGCCACACCGAGGTTGGTATAATACTGTGACATTGTGAAAATTATGCTAATGCTGTTTTAGTGTAAGAGCTGTTTGAAAAGACCAGAATTGTTGGCCTACCTGGCGACATCACCCGGCGGTATAAGTTAATAGACCAATAACAAACAGTTTCAAACCTCTCTGCCAAAAACGGCTAGCTTCAGGTTACATATCCCTCCCATTAGTTTCATCCAATTAGGCTTCTCACTCAGACCACTCACACAGTCCTAGTAAAATTCTTGCTTGAGATATTGCTATTGTTGTTTCTTTTTGACCTTTTTAATTAAAAAAAGTAATAGTAAGGTACTTCATTGTTACCCAGAAATGATTTGATATTGAGATAAAAACAGCTGCATTGGAACTTTTTAATATGGTTCTGTTTCACCAGACAGAAGTACTGTACTCACACTGTTGGTTTATTATGGTCACTTAGGGTCACATTTATGGGGGGGGGGGGGTTCATAATGTGAGAGTGTGGTAACATCTCAGGCTTGTGTACAGTATGTGGAAGCCGCACAAACATATTGACTCAGGAGATTCAATAAAGCCTGCCCTGGAAGCTTTATAGGGAACAGTGATTATTATTTCAGATTGCTGATTAAAGGCATTAGAAATTAATTTAGTCTCCTTTTGATTTGAAAAGTCTGCTACAGTTTAACTGCTAAATAGATTATCTGAAATGACTGCTGAAGACCAAGCACCAAGCACAAGCTGCAGATGGGGCTGTGTGAATCAAAGGACCAGCTTACCAAGAAGTGCGTTTTTGATAGCCTTAACTGACAAATGACCTATGTTACAGTCTGATAATGCACACCACCACATAGGGATCTGTACAGGACTCTGTGGAAGGCACTGTGTTGATACTGTATGTTGTACCATGATGTTCTGTAACTGGGATGTGACCTGATTGGATTGGATGAATTAGCTATTTGAATATTTCTACACCATTCAACAGAGGACCTATGAGAAAGTGGGATATACCCTTGCGGATGGCGAGCAGCGGAGCGATTGCGCTTTTTGGTGCAAACGGTGATGAGCAGAGTCCACGGTAACACTATCAAACCAGATGCAAAGAATGTTCTCTCTTCGGCATCTCCAGGATTGGTTTTATGTCTCGTCATTACCTGCCAGGAGAGAGGAGGAGCGACAAACATGTCAGCAACAAAGGCCTCTAGCTAAATTATCCACTCTGAATTTTATTTCAAAATGWCAAGATGTGGTGGGTTGGCTGAGAGAGCCACTGACTTTTTCTACCCTGAGGAAGGTGACAGTCTTTTAGCACAGCGATATAATACCACGTCAATTCTGTTTATCTTCCCGGGGTATAAATACWCCATTTATACACATGCTGTCAGGCAGAAGGCTTAATTTCCAAAGTGTGAATGCATCTGACACATAAACATAAGCCCCATAAAAGCCTTCCACTGATAAAGAAATGGGTCAAGAAGAGTTTTAAGCAGTTTTTTTCTGCCTCAGTGGAGAGCAGGCAGAGGGAAGTCCTCAGAGGAAATTGCCATTGTTGTGCTGCCTGAGTTTCTAGAACTGTATACAGACAGGCACTATGTGGAACAAATCATTTTGCCCATTTTGAATATGCACATTTCATTGCTTTGGAATATCAGTGATTCGACTGATGGATCAATGTGTTTGTGCTGTGGAAGGCATCCGTGCTGTGAGACTACTATGGTATCATGCACTCATTAAAGCCTATCATAAGCTGACCTATGGCCATATTACAATGGCTGAATGTATTGTGCTAAACATGTTGATGAGTATGGTAAATGACTATGATTCCTCACCCACGGTTAGAACTGGATCACGGCACCATCAATGGTGCAGCTGGAGGAGCCAGGCCCACACAGCGCAGCAGCAGCACGTCTAGCAGAGTGGTGTGATCGTCCACGACATCTCAACCAGCCATGCCTCCTCCTCACACACCCAGGAAACACCACCCGGAGACCTGGATGGAAAACAACCTGTCAGGGCTTAGTCACCGCATTATATCATCAGTCAGTCACATTATAGGAAGACATGACATCAGTCACATTAGGATGCCATTCAGACCAAATCCTTCCAGAAACACAGCCCCATGTTTACCAGCACTCCAAAGATGACAACATCAACTCAGTGAGCTTCATTCTTGTGTCAACTCTAGGAGTCAATAACTGTACTCAAGTATCGGAAAAGGTTGCCTAGCAATCTASCTCAACTGCATGTGCATCCACAATTTAATGTCCCTGTCTCAACCATCACAGAACTACCATTCAAGAGCAGGAGCAGCGGAGGACTACAGTACAGAACTCCAATTAGGGCTAACGTCATTCCCCACTGGGYAAAAAATGGTTGAATCATCATTGTTTCCACGTCAGGGCTCCCCAACTAGCAGGCCCGGGCCCAGGTTTTAACCTCCCACTCCCCCTCCAAGTTTCCAGAGAAAAAAGCAACACATTTTAATTGTTGGACATAAACACCTGTCAAAACACCAGGAAATCAACTCCATGTGATTTACATTTTGGAAATCTGTTTCCAAGTATTCCCAAGCATAATAGAGAGATATGTGATCGTATACAAATATAAGCAAGGTTTGAAAGAATTATGTTTTAGTCAAATACTATATCTGCTTGGGCTTCTTGCGGTCAATTTGCAGTCTGCAAATTATTTGTGTGATCATGTTACTGACCCCCAACCATCCACTCAAGAAAATAATCGGCCAGTGACTGAATATAGTTGAGGATCCCTGATCTATGTGATGATGTTGAATCAACGTGGAAAACTTATGGGATTTGCAAAAAGCCATCAACGTCAAGGCATTTCTATTTTTTTTCACCTAACTTTGAACCTAAATCCAATGAGAGGTAACAATGAAGGTTAGTTGACAACTCAACCAAATGTGAATCAAAACTAGACGTTGAACGGACGTCTGTGCCCAGTGGGTCCTGTTTACAGAAGGAATCTGTGGCAGTGACAGGTTGTTTTCATTTCTCCCTAAGATATGGATACTGGGAGAAGAGCATACAGCCACTTCTCTTGCCAAGATTCTGGTGCTGTGGATGGAGAATGGTGATGTTATGAAACAATTAGCATCCTATCTCGTCCAAAAGCATGGGAATGAATGAATGCCACAGTGAGCCAGGATGTCTGTGTATGCTGCAGCTCAGATATTGGTCGGCTGCAGACCGACTGGGTGTATAATTTTAGACACTTTGTGATGGAAGATCAAATGAACTGCAAAGATGTTTCTTTTATCTTCTTCAGAGCGAACAACAGGGGCCCAGTCTTTTATTGAGGCATAGTATAAATGCAAATTGCCTCTGACCTGGTAATTCGGTAGGGAGTGTATTTGCTTGAAATGCACACGATTTCTAAACAATCTCTCCTCACAACGACCAAGCTCGTCCAATTTACAGAATGTTTTCTGAGAATTCAGACCAAGCAGATGAAAGCATGACAATCAGGAACACTATTTTGAATGGACTGAGTGGAAGTGGAACAGATGGAGAATACTTCACTGTATTGACAAAAATATCCGTGCTTGCTTCTATCATCACTGCATCCATGCTCACAAAGCACAGTGATGTAGGTTACATGTTTCTCAATGGGAGTGCTGCAAGAAAACGTCCCCTTTCCTCAGCTCAACACATTGTGATGGATCAGAATAAGACAAACAACCTGGACATTGTACAGCACAACAATCTGTCAACATTTCAGTCTGTCTTTCCTTTCTCAGAGAGAACTAGATGACAGATGCATCCTGACAGCCTTCAGCTTCTCTCTACAGTGTTATGTTATAAATATTGATTGAAAAGGATAAACATGCTATGGTCTTAATCATCAAGAAATCATTAGAAAAACAAAGTCCAAATATTCCCAAATTCACATCTGCTGACATAAGAAAGCTGAAGACGCTGAAGTCTAATCTCTGCATGTCTCTCAATGCCCAATGTCTGAGCTCAATACCAGGTAGACTAGGTAGTAGTCCCAGCTCAATACCAGGTAGACTAGATGGTAGCCCCTACTCAATACCAGGTTGACTAGATTGTAGTCCCAGCACAATACCAGGTAGACTAGGTAGTAGTCCCAGCTCAATACCAGGTAGACTAGGTAGGTTCCTCTCTAGGTTTCTTCCTAGGCTTTGGCCTTTCTAGGGAGTTTTTCCTAGCCACCGTGCTTCTACACCTGCATTGCTTGCTGTTTTGGGGTTTTAGGCTGGGTTTCTGTACGGCACTTTGAGATATCAGCTGATGTAAGAAGGGCTATATAAATACATTTTATTTAGTTAGTAGTCCCAGCTCAATACCAGGTAGACTAGGTAGTAGTCCCAGCTCAATACCAGGTAGACTAGGTAGTAGTCCCAGCTCAATGACAGGTAGACTAGGAAGTAGTCCCAGCTCAATAGTTGGTAGACTAGGTAGTAGTKACAGCTCAATACCAGGTAGACTAGGTAGTAGTCCCAGCTCAATACCAGGTAGACTAGGTAGTAGTCCCAGCTCAATGTCAGGTAGACTAGGAAGTAGTCCCAGCTCAATAGTTGGTAGACTAGGTAGTAGTCACAGCTCAATACCAGGGACACTAGGTAGTAGTCCCAGCTTAATACCAGGCAGACTAGATAGTAGAACTGGGCAGAAGGTGCTGGTGTTTTTCTCTCCCCCCACTATGGTGAACAGTAGAAATGGCACTGCTTAACAAATGTGAAAATTAAGGAATACAAATGTGTGTTTGATCTGGAGACTGCTAAAATCAATGTCTGACAGTGGCGCTCGACAGCGTTTCACATCAACAACTTCTAACCAGGCGTGAAGGGAGGAATAGAGGGAGTACCTGCTGCTGGTTAAGTAGCTACATGTTAGTAATGCACAGTACTGTAGAGAGCAGCTGCACTGATTGGGAGGTACTGAACTACATAGCCTTTGACCCCACCCCTGATGACTGCAACAACAGGAAATGGGAGAGGAGCACACCACAAAACACATATTTCCATATTTTGTACCTACAGGGGGTGAGAATAAGGGAGGTGAGGTGCGAATGTACCATTTGAGGGTAGTAAAATTCCAATTTATGATAGGATAGCTATTCACATTGAGGTTACATAATTTAAACTCTACACAAGTCTGACACATCGTTATCTTCTCTCATCCCTTTTCCATGTCTCCGGTCTATATGAGAATGTACAGTATGTCACAATATACCACAAGACTGTTATTATTATACATCAGACTTTTAAACAGTCACCACTAGCCGGCCTCCACCTATCAACCTGCCCTGAAACTCAGACACTGTCACTAGCCGACTACCACCCATTACTCTACCCTGCACCTTAGAGACTGCTGCCCAACATAGAGTCATTGAACACTAGTCAATTTAATCATGTTTACATACTGTTTTACCCACTTTATATGTATATGCTGTATTCTAGTCATGGCTCATCCTATACAACTACTGCTGTACACCTTTTCTATTCACATACTGTTCATACTGTCTCTACATATCATTCACGTACTGTACATGTATATTATTTATATTCAGGATTTAGGTCCAGGAGCAAATTTCCTGCAATTCTATCAATTTTGCTCTGGGGTTTTGTACTGTTTATTTTTATACCGTATTCTCAACATACACTACRGGTCAAAAGTTTTAGAACACCTATTAATTCAAGGGTTTTTCTTTATTTTTACTATTTTCTACGTTGTAGAATAATAGTGAAGACATCAAAACTATGAAATAATGCATATGGAATCATGTAGTAACCAAAAAAGTGTTAAACAAATCAAAATACATTTTATATTTGAGATTATTGAAATAGTCACCCTTTGCCTTGATGACAGCTTTGCACACTCTTGTCATGCTCTCAACCTGCTTCACCTGGAATGCTTTTCCAACAGTCTTGAATGAGTTCCCACATATGCTGAGCACTTGTTGGCTGCTTTTCCTTCACACTGCGGTCCGACTCATCCCAAACCATCTCAGTTTGGTTGAGGTCGGGGGATTGTGGAGGCCAGGTCATCTGATGCAGCACTCCATCACTCTCCTTCTTGATAAAATAGCCCTTACACAGCCTGGAGGTGTATTGGGTCATTGTCCTGTTGAAAAACAAATGATAGCCCCACTAAGCCCAAACCAGATGGGATGGCATATCGCTGCAGAATGCTGTGGTAGCCATGCTGGTTAACTGTAAATAAATCACAGACAGTGTCACTGGCAAAGCACCATAACACCATAACACCTCCTCCTCCATGCTTTACGGTGGGAAATACACCTGCGGAGATCATCCGTTCACCCACATCGCGTCTCACAAAGACACAGCGGATGGAACCAAAAATCGGCAATTTGGACTCCAGACCAAAAGACACATTTCCACAATGTCTAATGTCCATCCCTCGTGTTTCTTGGCCGAAGCAAGTCTCTTTTTATTATTGGTGTCCTTTAGTAGTGGTTTCTTTGCAGCAATTCGACCATGACCATGATTCACACAGTCTCCTCTGAACAGTTGGTGTTGAGATGTATTTTCTTACTTGAACTCTGTGAAGCATTTATTTGGGCTGCAATTTCTGAGGCTGGTAACTCTAATGAACTTATCCTCTGCAGCAGAGGTAACTCTGGGTCTTCCTTTCCTGTGGCGGATCTCATGAGAGACAGTTTCATCATAGCACTTGATGATTTTTGCGTCTGCACTTGAAGAAACTTTCAAAGTTCTTGAAATTATCCGTATTGACTGACCTTCAAGTCTTAAAGTAATGTTGGACTGTCATTTCTCTTTGCTTATTTGAGCTGTTCTTGCCATAATATGGACTTGGTATTTTACCAAATAGAGCTAACTTCTGTATACCCCCCCCCCCCCCCKCKCACACACACCTTGRCACAACACAATGTATTAAGAAGGAAAGAAATTCCACAAATTAACTTTCAACAAGGCACACCTGTTCATTGAAAAGCATTCCAGGTGACTACCTCAGGAAGCTGGTTGAGAGAATTCCAAGAGTGTGCAAAGCTGTCATCAACGCAAAGGGTGGCTATTTGAATAATATCAAATATCAAATATATTTTGATCTGTTTAACACTTTTTTGGTTACTACATGATTCCATATGTGTTATCTCATAGTTTTGATGTCTTCACTATTATTCTACAATGTAGAAAATAGTAAAAATAAAGAAAAACTCTTGAATGAGTAGGTGTTCTAAAACTTTTGACCGGTAGTGTAGCTCATTCTAATATTTCTACTTCTGTTCATTGCATTTTAGTTACACTGTTTAGACACACTACATATTTATTTACTGAATTTTTGTCAAGGCTCACTCTAAATCTACTTCTTTACATATCATTCCTAGTATTTCTTCTGTAAATTCATCCAGTGCATATACATATAGATTGCATTTGGATTACTGTTTTCATTTTATCTTTATTTAACTATTCAAGTCAGTTAAGAACAAATTCTTATTTACTATGACAGCCTACTGGGAAACAGTGGGTTAATTGCCTTATTCAGGGACAGAACTACAGATTTMTACCTTGTTAGCTCTGGGATTCGATCCAGCAAGCTTTCAGTTACTGTCCCAACTCTCTAACCACTAGGCTARCTGRCTCCCCTGTTACAGTGCTATTTGGGTTGTTAATTAGATTTGTTCTGATATTTCTTGATTTCGTGTTGTTCTTTCAGTTTTTTGTGATTATTGTGTACCTGTTTGACATTTTACTGCGTTGGTAGGAGCTAGTAACATAAGCATTTCYCTGCACCCACTATAACATCTGCTAAACTGTGTGTGAGACCAATAAACTTGTATTTGATTTGTATCCAAAATGGAATCAGCACCCTTCCCTCCCCTCCCTCAATGACTCATTCTTACGAATCTGCAAGGACAGGGTAGATGAAAGCTTTATGGAAGAGTCTCCTGTTGCCTATTGGAGGGTTACTGTAGACTCCTGTTGCCTATTGGAGGGTTACTGTAGACTCCTGTTGCCTATTGGAGGGTTACTGTTGACTCCTGTTGCCTATTGGAGGGTTACTGTTGATTTATGTTGCCTATTGGAGGCTTACTAAAGGGGCAACATTCCATGTTCGTAATCGAGCCTGCCTCTGACGTTTGAGATACCGTTGGCTCCCATCTGCTCATATGTCTGGGATACCAATAATAACACCATCTTTTCCTAGCCATTTCACCAGGGCATCATTTTGATGTACTCTCTATTCAGTTGGAGAGGCACAGAGGAGATATTTTGTACTTGTCTGTCAAATCATTCACTCTTACTTATTAATTTATTGGTGTCCTACCAACTGGCCAGGCCTTGGAACAGTTTTCAGTGACGTCTTGGGGACTTTCTAAGAGAGGGGCTGCGATCGGTCATTATCGATGTTCCTGTCACAGAACAAAAAATACCTTTGCCTGGAGGTGTCATTAATTTTTCATTCTGGATTTGTGAGGTATTGATTCACACTGCCTTAATTGCTTTAGAAATGACTGAGAATAGACAGCCTGGCTGAGTGGTTTCTACAATCTCTACTTTTCATTGTGTTCTTTATTGTGCTTGTATTGGATTCAGAGAAGCAGACAGAATGAATACAGGTATTGAAAACCAAGATGGGCCAGATACTGTATGAAAAAATTGATAACATTTTTGTAAATAATAGGTTCCATAATGAAAGAACGAGCATTGTTTTTGTCCTGTGTGTGTGTGTGTGTGTGTGTGTGTGTGTGTGTGTGTGTGTGTGTGTGTGGGCACACATACAGTACTAGCCTGAGGGTTTGTGTTATAACTTCTAGGTACTCCATACAAAGAAATTGAACTACTGTAACATAATGAGCTTCAGTAAATATAAGAAACTGAAGCACACCGAATTCTATTTACATTCTGTTTACTGTACATACATCTCAGATGCGTCCATTATAATTATAGCCTTCTCCATCTCCAGAGGGAGAGAGACCATACAGGAGAATAGGAGAAAACAACTTGGGCCTATAGAGTATCCTTGGAGCAGAGTATAATGCCACCACATACTGGTCCAATGGCTATGATTCACAGAGAGTGACAGGCAAACAGGGCTTTGTGTATAGTCAACCAAGTGCCAACCAAGTCTGGGCAGATGTTGCACTGATGTCTTGGTAATGTGAAATTCAGAGCAAAGTGACTAAATTCTTCTCCCCATCAAAATATACATTTTACAGAAAATTCTCTATTTTGCAATGTTCTCTCATGGTTTATTATAAGAATGATATTTTCCCTGTTGTAGGCTTATGCTGCACGGAAGTGAGCAAGTTGACATGTAATCAAAGATAATCCAGCAATGTGCCTAATGGGAGTGGGCACTCAAGACCGTCTCCTTTCCACGTACTGTTAAGGCAGCCTGTGTAGATTTACACTCCTTGCTTTGCTTAACACAAGGCTGGCACTCTGTCCACTTTAATGCTGCTTAATAACTTAATCAGTCCAAAAGAGTGGCGGGGAGTACACTTTCCCATTTGATGTAGATGAGAATGGCTGTTTAATATTCTGGAAAAGTTAAGTAAGCCATTTTCAGCTGCGGGTTGCCCTTGATTGATGGCTGGGGTCCTGTCCAGAGTCGGCTGCCTCAGCAGTGAGGAAAGATTTAGGCGCCCATTCCAAGGCAGGTTATTCTCTGTTGATAACCTCAGCCTGTCTACCACTTTCCTCTTGAATTTATGTGCAACAGCTCAGCAAGGCAAGTCAACTTCTTTCGGCAGAACCTCAGATTAGGCACTCACACCTTGGGTAGGAAGCACGCAGACATTCCCTAGAACCATGGGGACTGAAACTGAAACCTCGGGCAAAGGGTAAAGATCAGGTCATGTCATGACATGTCTCATAGTGACCAATGTTTTGCGGTAAACTAATATGATTAGGAAAACAAGTAAAAGGTCAAGTAAAAGGTCAAGACTTATGTCTCTTGTAGGAGATCTAGGACATAAATAAAATGTTCATTATATTTTTGGTTTTATTTCACCTTTATTTAACCAGGTAGGCCAGTTGAGAACAAGTTCTCATTTACAACTGCAACCTGGCCAAGATAAAGCAAAGCTTTATGAGGGAGACTGCTTGCCATCGTTGTCCCACAGAGCACCACAATTCAGCGTAAAGAGTGAACAGTGACGTACAACCAAGCTGAATCTTTTCACCAAAATATCCATAGGCTTTATTCACCTAACACTGTATTCACTTCATCCATTCTTACTTTATTTGTCATTGTGCAATTATTTTATTTTATTTGTGTGATACAGTAATACACCATCAGTTACACTGTATACTGCCTCGTTTTTTAAATGCTGGTTCTCAGTCCTAAAGTAGTAGTATTGTATTTTAAAGCTCTTATTTCACTGTGTGGAGCTGTATGCTGCTGATGCATGGCTATTCTACACCACAGGGACTGGACACACTGAATAGTTTGTTTAGCAATAATTTGTTCCATGACATCTACAAAATGTGAGATGAATCTCATATAAACGGTTCATGAGCCATCAGCATTGTACTGAATGCTATCACAGCACATTTAGAAATGTAATGGGTGTCAGAATCTGACCTTTTGGTGAAAAACGGTAGATTGTACAATTGTTCAGTTCATTGCCATAATCATGCACCATTTAGAGGTAAATATAGTAAGGTCCCAGTGTTCAGTGTGGAACAGAGAAGTATGATTAATCTAGCCATAGATCAGGCCCACTCATAAACATAGACCAAGAGTTAGCACCAGGAGCCTCCTAGATAGATTCATGAGTTAATTAAAGTTAGTATATTGAGTGGGAGTTTAGGCCAACACTCCCCACCGTCCTCTCCTCTCAGATGCCACAGCATGCCCTGGTGGTAGCCTGTTCCCCTGATGGGGGAGAGACGATGGATTCTTCACATAAAGCCTTCTCAAGAGCCAAAGTCCCCAATTACTGTATATGCCTGTGTGGAGAGGAAAAATATATCATTATGAATCTGATCATCACTAATTAAACCAGAGGGAAATAATCCAAGGCTGAGGAAGCCAGCACATGATTTGTGTTGGGCTTGGAAAATAATTGGTAAAGGAATGATAAGGAGAGAGAATAATACGAACAGACTGAAACCATGAGCTGTGGCTGTGGCTGTGTTGTGAATAGCAACCTTTGTTGAATAGCAACACTCACATTGATGGTATTTATTGAATTACTGTAAAACAACCCGTATAAGGTAGTCTAACATGAGCAGCTATTGTAAATGCCTTGACAACATTATGAATCTGAATATCAACGATATCGATGATGACCATTATAAGGGGGATAAGCTTTAACTGGACAWTGATTTCAATGTAAACTTGCATTAGTGTGTTACCATACACATAATTTACCAGTCTACATGGGCACCATTTCTGTACATCCCAGTTCTTTTCTTAGTTGCATATTTCATGAGACTGTTGGCATGACATGCTTTGATTTGCTTTTAACCTGTCACTAAAAGGCAGACCCCTGAAGTAAACAATTTTGTTATGTAGTTTTATTTAATAGCTTTGGTAATTAGACACAGAGCTAGCTTTTAGTTGTTTCCTGCACACTTTTGCTTACTATATGAGAGTGATTCAGTTTGGTAATGCAGCCCGCAYGAATACATGTTGACCTTCATACACGCACTTGATTGGCTACTCTGGATTTGGAGTTGTGTGTTATGTTTGCACGTCTAGCTGCTGATTTTAGTCTAAATGAAAAGCTAGGATAAATTAATCTATCTCATTTAACGCAGAGTACTAAAAGCAGAATGATGTGGGGCATGGGCATGGCCTATCAAGCTACTTAATACTGAACATTACAGCTAAAGCTTTCAATATGTGCAACAAGGCCACCCTGTATTTTGTTTAGTAAAGAAAAATGACATGTTATTATACARAAAATAAACCATCTTATTTATTTATTTAACCTTCATTTAAGCAGGGAGTCCCATTGAGACCAAGGTCTCTTTTGCAAGGGAGCCCTGCGAAATGTCATGAATGTCACTTGACCATACTGAGCAACTGGATCCTGGACTTCCTGACAGGCCGCCCCCAGGTGGTGAGGGTAGGTGGTGAGGGTAGGTAGCAACACATCTGCCACGCTGATCTTCAACACTGGAGCTCCCCAGGGGTGCGTGCTCAGTCCCCTCCTGTACTCCCTGTTCACCCACGACTGCATGGCCAGGCACGACTCCAACACCATCATTAAGTTTGCTGACGACACAACAGTGGTAGGCCTGATCACCGACAACGATGAGACAGCCTATAGGGAGGAGGTCAGAGACCTGGCCGGGTGGTGCCAGAATAACTGTCACGTTCCTGACCTATTTTTATGTTAATTTTTGTATATGTTTAGTTGGTCAGGGCGTGAGTTGGGGTGGGCATTGTATGTTTTGTGTTTAGATCACTGTTAATCAGCCTTATATGGTTCTCAATCAGAGACAGGTGGTTTACGTTTTCCTCTGATTGGGAACCATATATAGGCTGGCTGTTCACACTGTTTGTTTGTGGGTGATTGTCTCCTGTGTTTGTGTCTGCGCACCACACGGGATTGTTTCGGTGTTATTTCGTTTGATGTAGTCTGTTTCCTGCTCGTGAGTTCTTCGTGTCTTTTATTGTAAGTTCCATGTTCAGGTTTCGTCTACGTTGTCCGTTTGTTATTTTGTATTTCTGAAGTCTAGTTCGTGTCAGTGTTCGTCTGTTTTTCCAATAAATCATTATGTCATCACACCTCGCTGCGGCAGTGGTCTACCGATCCTTCTCTCCTCTCCTCGTCCGAGGAAGAGGAAGACGACACCCGTTACAGAATCACCACCAACCGAGGACCAAGCGGCGGGGAGAGCTCAACAGAGCAATCAGGACTCGTGGACTGGGAAGAGATCTTGGAAGGAAAAGGACACTGGGCGCACATTGGGGAATATCGCCGCGCTCGTGAGGAAATGGAGGCAGCGAGAGCCAACAGCGGTGGTATGAGGAGGCAGCACGTAAGAGAGGCTGGAAGCCCGTGAGTAACACCCAAAAATTTCTTGGGGGGGGCTAAAGGGGAGTGTGGCGAAGCCGGGTTGGATACCTGAGCCAACTCCCCGGGCTTGCCGTGGAGTAAGAGGGCGTCGTACTGATCAGACACCGTGTTATGCGGTAAAGCGCACGGTGTCCCCAGTACGCGTGCTTAGCCCAGTGCGGGCTATTCCACCTTGCCGCACTGGGAGGGCGAGGTTGGGCATCGAGCCGAGTGCCATGAAGCCGGCCCAACGTATCTGGTCTCCAGTACGTCTCCTCGGGCCGGCGTACATGGCACCAGCCTTACAGGTGGTGTCCCCGGTTCGCCTGCATAGCCCAGGGCGGGCTATTCCACCTCGCCGCACTGGCAGGGCTACGGGGACCATTCAACCTGGTAAGGTTGGGAGGCTCGGTGCTCAAGAGCACGTGTCCTCCTTCACGGTCCGGTATATCCGGCGCCACCTTCCCACCCCAGCTCAGTACCACCAGTGCCTACACCACGCACCAGGCTTCCAGTGCATCTCCAGAGCCCTGTTCCTCCTCCACGCACTCTCCCTATGGTGCGTGTCTCCAGCCTAGTGCCTCCAGTTCCGGCACCACGCACCAAGCCTTCTGTGCGTCTCCAGACCCTGTACGCACTGTCCTTCTCCCCGCACTCGCCCTGAGGTGCGTGCCCTCAGCCGGTACCTCCAGTTCCGGTACCACGCACCAGGCCTAGAGTGCGCCACGAGAGTCCAGTGTGCCCTGTGTTGTTCCCCGCACTCGCCCTGAGGTGCGTGTCCTTAGCCGGTACCTCCAGTTCCGGTACCACGCACCAGGCCTAGAGTGCGTCTCAGCCGGCCAGAGTCTGCCGTCTGCCCAGCGGCGGCGCTGAACTGCCGTCTGCCCAGCGGCGCCTGAACTGCCCGTCTGCCAGCGGCGCCTGAACTGCCCGTCTGCCCAGCGCGCCTGAACTGCCCGTCTGCCAGCGGCGCCTGAACTGCCCGTCTGCCCAGCGGCGCCTGAACTGCCCGCTGCCATGAGCCTGCAAAGCCGCCCGTCGCCATGAGCCTGCAAAGCGCCCGTCGCCATGAGCCTGCAAAGCCGCCCGTCTGCCATGAGCCTACAGCCGTCCGCCAGACAGGAGCCGCTAGAGCCGTCCGCCAGACAGGAGCCGCTAGAGCCTTCCGCCAGACCGGATCAGCCAGAGCCTTCCGCCAGACGGATCAGCCAGAGCCTTCCGCCAGACCGGATCAGCCAGAGCCTTCCGCCAGACCGGATCAGCCAGACCTTCCGCCAGACCGGACAGCCAGAGCTTCCGCCAGACCGATCAGCCAGAGCCTTCCGCCAGACCGGATCAGCCAGAGCCTTCCGCCAGACCGGATCAGCCAGAGCCTTCAGCCAGCCATGACCGTCCAGAGCCGTCAGCGAGCCATGACCGTCCGACGTCAGCGAGCCATGACCGTCCAGAGCCGTCAGCGAGCCATGACGTCCAGAGCGTCAGCGAGCCATGACCGTCCAGAGCCGTCAGCGCAGCATGACCATCCAGAGCCGTCAGCCACCATGACGTCCAGAGCGTCAACCAGCAAGAGCGTGCAGAGCCAGCCAGCCAGGATCCGCCAGTCATTCTGGTGTTGCCCTCATTCTGTGTTGCCCTCATTCTGGTGTTGCCCTCATTCCGGTGTTGCCCCTCATTCCGTGCTGCTCCTTATCCTGGAGATGCCCCTTAATTTAGGTGGGTTATTTGGAGGGTGGTCATGTGGGGAGCTACAGAAGCGGGGATTGATTATGGTGGGGTGGGAACCACGCCCGGAGCCTAAGCCACCACCGTGGTCAAATGCCCACCCAGACCCTCCCCTAGACTTTTGGTGGTGCGTTCGGAGTACGCACCTTGAGGGGGGGGTATGTCACGTTCCTGACCTAATTTTATGTTAATTTTTGTATATGTTTAGTTGGTCAGGGCGTGAGTTGGGGTGGGCATTGTATGTTGTTTAGATCACTGTTAATCAGCCTTATATGGTACTCAATCAGAGACAGGTGGTTTACGTTTTCCTCTGATTGGGAACCATATATAGGCTGGCTGTTCACACTGTTTGTTTGTGGTGATTGTCTCCTGTGTTTGTGTCTGCGCACCACACGGGATTGTTTCGGTGTTATTTCGTTTGATGTGAGTCTGTTTCCTGCTCGTGAGTTCTTCGTGTCTTTTATTGTAAGTTCCATGTTCAGGTTTCGTCTACGTTGTCGTTTGTATTTTGTATTTCTGAAGTCTAGTTCGTGTCAGTGTTCGTCTGTTTTCCAATAAATCATTATGTCATCACACCTCGCTGCACATTGGTCTACCGATCCTTCTCTCCTCTCCTCGTCCGAGGAAGAGGAAGACGACACCCGTTACAATAACACCCTATCCCTCAACGTAACCAAGGCTAAGGAGATGATTGTGGACTACAGGAAAAGGAGGACCGAGCACGTCCCCATTCTCATCGACGGGCTGTAGTGGAGCAGGTTGAGAGATTCAAAATCCTTGGTGTCCACATCAACAACAAACTAGATTGGTCCGAACACACCAAGACAGTCGTGAAGAGGGCACGACAAAGCCTATTCCCCTCAGGAAACTAAAAAGATTTGGCATGGGTCCTGAGATCCTCAAAAATTTCTACAGCTGCAACATTGAGAGCATCCTGACCGGCTGTATCACTGCCTGGTACGGCAATTGCCGGCCTCCGACCGCAAGGCACTTTAGAGGTAGTGCGTACGCCCAGTACATCACTGGGGCAAAGCTGCCTGCCACCAGGACCTCTACACCAGGCGTGTCAGAGGAAGGCCCTAAACATTTTCAAAGACCCCAGCCACCCCAGTCATAGACTGTTCTCTCTACTACCGCATGGCAAGCGATACCGGAGTGCCAAGTCTAGGACAATAAAGGCCTCTCAACAATTTTTACCCCAAGCCATAAGACTCCTGAACAGGTAACCCCAACCCCTCTTTTTACGCTTCTGCTACTCTCTGTTCATCATATATGCATAGTCACTTTAACGATACCTACATGTACATACTACCTCAATAAGCCGACTAAACAGTGTCTGTATATAGCCTTGCTACTCTTTTTTCAAATGTCTTTGTACTGTTGTTTTATTTCTTTACTTACCTACACACACACACACACACACACACACACACACACACACACACACACCACACACACCACACCACACCTTTTTTCCCCCGCACCATTGGTTAGAGCCTGTAAGTAAGCATTTCACTGTATTCGGCGCACGTAACAAATACACTTTGATTTGATTTGATTTGAGTGACCTCTATATAAACCATTTTTATATAAAGAAATGGCTAACCTCTCCGTATAGCACTGCAGGATAAAGAGAGATGTTTATTTTTATATATATTTAAAGTTTTGAAGGATGTATTTCAGGTAAACCTACTGCAGCCAATTCATCATATGTAACTGACACAGTTTCAGCAATTAATAAACGGGTTGGTTGTTTAGCAAGAAAATTGACGCATGCCAACTATGGGACAAAACTGACAGGGTTTTATAAACTATATTTTGTCTCCAATATTCAATGAAAACATAAATACATTTACACAATGAGCACTTGTTGTCTCTCAAATACATTGTTGCAGTTGTTAACTAGCAGGCTATCGAATTTAGCAATATTAGCATAGACGTGACATCAGTCAAAACACCTCAAAACAAGACATGGTATCAAGAACAAGATAAAAATTGGTGAAACGAGCCACCTACGATTCCCCACATGGCAGCTTCTTGTTATTGTTGCTAGCTATCTGGTCATCCAGAATCATAACAACACATGGCCTTCTGGCCCATTGAAGTGTGTGCATCGTTGTAGGGACGTTGTCAGCTAACCTGTCTAAAGATAGAGATTGTAGAGTTGAAGCATTTGCTCAGAACCTTCAAAGTGTACTCTGCACAGACTGGGATTTAAACATTTTGAGAAGACATGACATTTAAAACTCCTTGGTGAAATACCAAATAAGTGTCACACTGGACATACCTATTAATTAAGTAGTCCTATTTGTTTAGTTCATCCAGAGGCCTAACTGAAAATGACTCATCTTAAGTTTAAGTTCACTTCTTAATGAGGGGCCTTTGACATTTCAATGCTCATCTCTCCATACTCCACAGTTTTTACCATCTCAAATTACCGACTGGTTGGCATATTTTTGTCAGCCCTTTTACCTCTGCTGTCCTTGCACATCAGTGGTGCGATCCAATATACAGAGTCACATTCCAAAGCGCTGGAGGGAACAGAAAAATGACACTCGCAGATCATTGTTGACACAGCATTTCTGCATCTGCTGATGCTACAGAACAGTATACTGTCATTGGCTCGGCTGGAAGATGACTTTGCAGAGAGACTCATCGTTGACTTTGATCACATGCCCTATTCTGGCTATTCCAACACTCAGAGGCTAATAATCTAATCAGGATAATCTATTCTCGCCATCCATCTTCACATCTCGAGATAGCTATCTAATTTGAATGTCTGTAAATGAGACTAGGATCGTCAGATACATACAGTAGAAGGAATAGAGCTAAACTAACTGGTAGGCTATTGATAACAAAGAAGAATACACCATTCCATAATATACTGTACCTCTCCAGTGGCACTGCCAGACAGTGCAACCATGCCAACAATCCCCTTCTGGACCAGGTGGCTCTGAAATATCTGAGATGATTCCATAATAAAACCCTTTGTTTCCATGAACCCTCTGTCTCCAACCCCTATCCCTTCAAGAGCCTTGCCAGCTAGAGCATAGTGATAGGATCACACAATCAAGACAGCGGGACAAGTGTTCCTTCCTTCACACTGTCCATTACAGAAGTTATATCTGTCCTGTGGGAGTTGGGAGGCTGTAGTCTGTTTGGCCGGGAGTCTAAACCATGGTGCACCCAAGGGACCCAGTAGCACTAATGAGGACCCCAGGGGATGCAGTATTACCAGAGGAAATGGATCCAATTAAAACGTCCAGACGTAAATTCCAAGGGAAGGAGGTTGAATATTTCCCTTTAATTACGTTATTGGGGGTTATGGATGCTAGCACGGCGACTGTAATCAGGTGCCGTCAGCACTGCATTCAATCACACAATCCTTTATCCGCAGACCTGGCACTCTTTCCTCCGATTAGGCCTCCTGATTGGGCAATTCAAAGGCTTTTTCCCCCCCTACCCTGCATGGTTTGTCACACAAAAGTCACACAAATCCTCTGATTTGGATTCTGACTTGATGTATGCTGTGTTTGAGAAATTAATCCTATGTTACATTGAAATATGACCAATGCCACAGTGGCAATGTGTGATCATTGTGATTATTATGCAGTCACCCGTTTTCTTCATCAGATGCCATCTACAGTTGAAGTCGGAAGTTTATATACACCTTAGCCAAATACATTTAAACTCAGTTTTCACAATTCCTGACATTTAATCCTAGTAAAAATTCCCTGTCTTAGGTCAGTTAGGATCACCACTTTATTTTAAGAATGTGAAATGTCAGAATAATAGTAGAGTGAATGATTTATTTAAGCTTTTATTTGTTTCATCACATTCCCAGTAGGTCAGAAGTTTACAAATACTCAATTAGTATTTGGTAGCATTGCCTTTAAATTGTTTAACTTGGGTCAAACGTTTCGGGTAGCCTTCCACAAGCTTCCCACAATAAGTTGGAGCTGACAGAGCTGGTGTAGAGCTGGTGTAACTGAGTAAGGTTTGTAGACCTCCTTGCTCGCACATGCTTTTTCAGTTCTGCTCACAAATTTTCTATAGGATTGAGGTCAGGGCTTTGCGATGGCCACTCCAATTCCTTGACTTTGTTGTCCTTAAACCATTTTGCCACAACTTTGAAAGTATGCTTGGGGTCATTGTTCATTTGGAAGACCCATTTGCCACCAAGCTTTAACTTTCTGACTGATGTCTTGAGATGTTGCTTCCATATATCCACATAATTTTCTTTCCTCATGAGGCCATCTATTTTGTGAAGTGCACCAGTCCCTCCTACAGCAAAGCACCCCCTCAACATGATGCTGCCACCCCCGTGCTTCACGGTTGGGATGGTGTTCTTCGGCTTGCAAGCGTCCCCCTTTTTCCTCCAAACATAACGATGGTCATTATGGCCAAACAGTTCTATTTTTGTTTCATCAGACCAGAGGACATTTCTCCAAAAAGTACGATCTTTGTTCCCATGTGCAGTTGCAAACAGTAGTCTGCCTTTTTTTATGGCGGTTTTGGAGCAGTTGCTTCTTCTTGCTGAGCGGCCTTTCAGGTTATGTCGATATAGGACTCGTTTTACTGTGAATATAGATACTTTTGTACTTGTTTCCTCCAGCATGTTCACAAGGTCCTTTGCTGTTGTTCTGGGATTCATTTACACTTTTCGCACCAAAGTACATTCATCTCTAGGAGATAGAATGCGTCTCCTTCCTGAGCGGTATGACGGCTGCGTGGTCCCATGGTGTTTATACTTGCGTACTATTGTTTATACAGATGAACGTGGTATCTTCAGGTGTTTGGAAATTGCTCCCAAGGATGAACAAGACTTGTGGAGGTCTACAATTTTTTTCTGAGGTCTTGGCAGATTTCTTTTGATTTTCCCATGATGTCAAGCAAAGAGGCACTGAGTTTGAAGGTAGGCCTTGAAATACATCCACAGGTACACCGCCAATTGACTCAAACGATGTCAATTAGCCTATCAGAAGCTTCTAATGTCATGACATAATTTTCTGTAATTTTCCAAGCTGTTTAATGGCACAGTCCACTTTGTGTATGTAAACTTCTGACACACTGGAATTGTGATACAGTGAATTATTGTCACGCCCTGACCATAGATTGCTTTGTATGTTTCTATGTTTTGTTTGGTCAGGGTGTGATGTGGGTGGGCATTCTATGTTTTATGTCTAGGTTGTCTATTTCTGTGTTTGGCCTAGTATGGTTCCCAATCAGAGGCAGGTGTCAGTCGTTGTCTCTGATTGGGAGCCCTATTTAGTTATCCTGTTTTTCCTTTGTGTTTTGTGGGTGGTTGTATCCTGTGTTAGTGTTTTTCACCATACGGGACTGTTTCGGGTTGTTCTGTTTGATTTATTAAATATATCATTATGGACACTTACCACGCTGTGTATTGGTCCGATCCTTGCTACTCTTCCCCAGACGAAGAGGACGAAACCTGTTACAATTACAATTGAAATAATCTGTCTGTAAACAATTGTTGGAAAAATGACTAGATAGATAAGTAGATGTCCTAACCGACTTGCCAAAACTATAGTTTGTTAACAAGAAATTTGTGGAGTGTTTGAAAAACGAGTTTTAATGATTCCAACCTAAGTTGGAATCCGTCTTCCGTCTTCAACTGTATATGTTATGTCTATACACATACTGCACATATCTCTCTGAGTGGGTGGGTGGTGAGTATAATAAGAGTTATATTCACTGAAAATGTTCCACTGTCAATTTCCTGTTAATCCTGGTCAGAATCTGTTCCTGGATTGACACAAATGATACTGGCAAGCTTGCGTGACCCGTCGGAATAAAGTTGCCTCTTTTAGCTTGATGAATGAATGCATCTACTCTGAGTATATGGTTGACCCCATGGCCCTAACCTGTTAGACTAGAATAATGATTCGTGCTGTGGTATTGATTGAACTCAACCCATTGCAAACAAGTCAGTGCAAATCGTTCATACAGTTACAATAATGTAATAATGCTGTATGTTTAAGGGCATTATGTGGCCACTGACAGTATGCACTGTTTAAAGATTACAGCTGTGGATATGTTCTGTTGCCCAGCTCGTCCTTGTCTGGTAGGGAATGCAATAGTAGAATGCACACATTAGGCAGGGGAATGGCTTCTATTCTATCACAGGCTGCCTCATTGTGGTAAAGACCTTTACTCTGGGAATGAAAAGGGTCTGCTGCTGCTCAAGGATAGATTGTAATTCCTTCTCCAATTCACAGGGCTCAAACTGAAGGGCACATATTGATTTTACACATCTCAGGGCTAGAGGAGATTCAAGGTTTCTCCAGGCTCAACAATACACAGATCCCTGAGTTATGAGGAAAATCTCCGCGGCTCGAAATTGATCGCATGCTGTTCCTCTCTGCCTCAATCGGTTTCCGTTCCTTGTAAGTGTATAGGCCTATGTGTAGGTAGTGTACCTTAGTCTAACTTTACATTCCATATTCTTCATCCTAACTCTGACTCATTAATGTCACAGTTTGTTTTTTATTCCAACAGATACAATACAGTACAGTCACAGTACAGTCACAGTACACCTGTAACATTCCATTTGAATTGGGAAAAAAGCAACGAATGATATGTGGCAATTGGTTTCCAACCCTACAGTGTTATATAAGTTTAGTAATCACTTGGGGCCCGAGAGCTAATCCCTTGTTTTCAAACAGCATAAACTGTATCATAGTGGCCATATGTTGAGCCAGAAAATTTAGCAGCTGAAATGAGATTGCCTTAGCGGGGATTGTTACTGCTGTATTGCCGCAGGGCGCACTGCACTGCTGCCGAAAAGTTGGGCATCCATCTCCCCCGGTCGGCCCCTACGGAGATGCAGAAAATCTGGGAGTTTGTGTTTCAGATGTGGCTGACTGTCTCCATCCCTCCCCCTTCTGACTGGCCCTGAGGTGTGATGGTGGGCTGTGAGGCTGTGATCTGCTACCGTGTGATTAAGTCGCTTCATGCAGCAGGTCCTTGAGATCTCACAGGCAGCGCCTCACAGCACAGCGCCTCAGCAGAGGGCTAGTTATCTCATCTTCCAGGGCTCACAGTGTGCAGGTAGTGTAGCATACTGCCAGCCAACTCGTTTTGGGGTAAATCCATGCAGCACCGCCTCACATAAAGTAGACTGAACATGCTCACGCCTTATTTGGTTAATCTTGATTTATACTGTTGTTTATGGAGGAGTATGCATATTCAGACACATTAGTTTGAGCATAATTACTTTGCATACGTGTTATTTGCATAGCTAAATCCATAACATGCCATGACCATGTACATGTACATACATACTGTATGTGACATTATGGTACAGTGCCTTCAGAAAGTATTCACACCCCTTGACTTTTTCACATTTTGTTGTGTGACAGCCTGAATTTAAAATGAATTAAATTGAGATTTTTCAATACCTCTCAAAGAAGGGCACCTATTGGTAGATGGGTAAAAAATAAGTTATTAATTATACTGTGGATAATGTATTAATACACCTAGTCCCTACAAAGATACAGGCGTCTATCCTAACTCAGTTGCCGGAGAGGAAAGAAACCGCTCAGGGATTTCACGATGAGGCCAATGGTGACTTTAAAACAGTTACAGAGTTTAATGGCTGTGATAAGAGAAAACTGAGGATGTTAGTCCACAATAACCTAAATGACAGAGTGAAAAGAAGGAAGCCTGTACAGAATAGGCATCCTGTTTGAATTAAGGCACTAAAGTAAAACTGAAAGAAATGTGGCAACGAAATTAACCTTATGTCCTGAATACAAAGTGTTATGTTTGGAGCAAATCCAACACATCACTGAGTACCACTCTACATATTTTAAAGCATGGTGTTGGCTGCATCATGTTATGGGTATGCTTGTCATCGTCAAGGAATAGGGAGTTTTTTTAGAATCAAAATAATCAGAATAGAGCTAAGCACAGGCAAAATCTTAGAAGAAAATCTGGTTCAGTCTGCTATTCAACAGACACTGGGAGACAAATTCACCTTTCAGCAGGACAATAACCTAAAACACAAGGCCAAATATACAGTACACTGGAGTTGCGTACCAAGACGAATTTGAATGTTCCTTAGTGGCCTAGTTACAGTTTTGACTAAATCGACTTGAAAGTCTATGGCAAGACTTGAAAATGGCTGTTTAGCAATGATCAACAAACAACTTGACAGAGCTTCAATACTTTTAAAAATAATAATGTGCAAATATTGTACAATCCAGGTGTGCAAAGCTCTTAGAGACTTACCCAGTAAGACTCCCAGCTGAGTCTAACATGTACTGACTCAGGGGTGTGAATAGTTATGTAAATGAGATATTTCAGCATTACATTTTCAATAAATGTTCAACATTTTCTAAAAAAATGTTTTTGGGGTATTGTGTGTAGATGGGTGAGAGAGAAATAATGAATTCAGGCTGTAACACAAAAAAATATGGAATAAGTCAAGGGGTATGAATACTATCCCCACATAAAAAGGATCTCTCCCAAGACCTGAGCGGCAGCACTAAAGAATTCTCCAGGTTCTAAATAATACTGTAATAATTGTTGTTTGGCCATTAATAATAAAAAGTGCATATGTTGAAATGCATAAATTTGCTTATGTATTGTAAGGAAATTTACTGTATATTACAAAATGGCATGAGTGCACAATTCAGCCTTCAAACTACTGGAAACTGTCACGACTTCCGCCGAAGTCGGTTCCTCTCCTTGTTCGGGCGGCGCTCGGCGGTCGGCGTCGCCGGTCTTCTAGCCATCATCGATCCATTTTTCATTTTCCTTTTGTTTTGTCTTGTCTTCCCACACACCTGGTCTCAATTCTCTCATTACATGTTGTGTATTTAACCCTCTGTTCCCCCCATGTCTTTGTGCGGAATTGTTTATTGTAAGTGCATGTGCACGTTTTCTCTGGTGCGCGACGGGTTTTGTACCCATTTGTTTGTTGTTCTGGTTTCCAGTGGTTTTATGAATAAAACTGCTCCGTTGATTACCCAGTTTTGCTCTCCTGCGCCTGACTTCCTTGCCACCAGTTACGCACTCCCTTACAGAAACAAAGTGTGCTGGATGTTATGTGCGGTCAAAGAGTGGGTGGGTCATTATAAACAGACAGTACATCACTTTTGATAGAAATGCCAAAGAAAGTGTCAACCAATCCATGCGTTTCCATTTCTCGTCCAAATCAATTTGCAATGTGTGACAGACCATGTGCCACTCTTGCCATAAGAAATAGCAATATAAAGTGTTAACATGGCTTAAAAATGACTAGTTCAGATGTTTGTTTGGAGCTTTAGTCTCCATCTCCTGAACTTGATGTAATGCTCGAGAAAATAACCATAGTGTATTGACTATAGTGTAGGTGGCAAAACCCTCTTAATTAATATGATTAAAGTACATTAATTCTCATATATTTGATATGTATTTTTGCATGTTTTCCTGCTATTAAAGCCAGAGTCCTTAAATCGGTCACCCCGCCTCTGTAAAAAGCTGAGGGATCAGCCTGGAGAAATGTAACAACTCTCAAATTCATAGACTTGGCTATAGATGCAAGGACTGACCATCCATGAGATCAAAATTATTGTTTTTACCATGTTTTGAGGCTATAAAGTGTTTGTTAACATTAAAGATGCGGTTGTGGAAAAGTTCATGGACGTGTATTTTTCCCGATCACAGAGAGAAATACAATGAAAGCTTTTGGGGGCTGAGTTCTCACTCAATAATTGATGTTCCATTTCTTATTCTACAAAAACCTCTGTCTCTGGGGTGTTTATCATCCAGGCCTAGGGAGAAACTCTGTACACTCCAGCAGAATGAGAAAGGCTGTTGTATCTGACAGCAATTCTGCTGGGGTGGATGTGGCCTAACCTAAGGAAAAATCTAAATATGACAGTATTTGTGTTGAGGGGATATCATGCTGTAATATTTGAGACTTTAGAAGCAGCATTATAAAGGGGTAGCCCTCAAAAATCCCCAAAACCAGCTACCAACATATGAGTGGTGAGAAATGACTATGCTAGCCATCTGTATTCTTGTCATTGTGGAGGTAATACCCTTCGAGTAATGTCACGATACTCAATTATTTTGTTGTCCTTCTTTAAACCATGATTATTTATTTAACAGGATTTACCCCGACATGATTTGGTCAGAGCGGGACAGAAGCAGAGATTGTAGGGTTCGGGGGTCTGCAGGGCAGCTGTATTTCTGCTGTTAATTAATAAGCAGGGATGCTGAAGGGTTGCAGGCTGGGCTGCCAGGAAGCTGCACCCCTCACTCTCCTACTCTCTCTCTCTATCTATCTGCTCTGACACAGTGGGGGCGGATGTGTCTCTGTGGTCCTCCGCAGAGCTGGAAAGGACATCCTCTCAGTTTAATTCAGCCCAACCCCGGTCTCCCGGTGCTCTAGGACTCAGTGTTTGACGTTAATCTATCTATCTCTCTTCTCTCTCTCTCTTCTCTCTCTCTCTGTGTGTGTGATCATCTCTCTCTCTCTCTCTCTCTGCTCTCTCTCTGGTTGCAATCGTCTCTCGTCTTCTCTCTTCTACTCTCTCTCTCTCTTTGCTCTCTCTTCTCTCTACTCTCATCTTCTCTTTCTCTCTCTCTCTCTCTCTCTCTCTCTCTCTCTCTCTCTCTCTCTCTCTTCTCTCTCTCTCTCTCCTCTCTCTCTCTCTTCTCTCTCTCTCTCTCTCTCTTCTCTCTCATCCTCTCTCTCTCTCTCTCTTCTCTCTCTCTCTCTCTCTCTCTCTCTCTCTCTTCTCTCTCTCTCTCTCTCTCTCTCTCTCTCTCTTTTTCATTTGAATCTGTCCAGTAGCAGAAATGATTATTCAGATCTCATTTCACTGGGCCACAGATTGGCAGAGCTAAGCTAGCCCTCACAGCCAGTCAATCACGGTCTGTAAATCTATGACGGGACCACTACCTGATTGGTTGGTCTGAACTAATTGAACTCCCACCTATTTGGGAATGAGAATGTCATGTATAGCAGCATTATTCACAACACAGACAATATGTTCTTTGCGAGAACGGAATGTACCTACTGTTGTAAAGATATTAAAACACTACTGCGCGTTTTTCGTTACAGTGTTAATTACTTTAGAATTCACATATATAATCCAGAGCCAAACAACACTCAACAGGACGTCACATAGGTTTTGTGTGCTGTAATAATACAGGAGACAAGACACAATGAAAAAACTAAAAAGCATTGATTGCACCATGAGGAACATAATACATCCGATTTCCCATTGTTACCCTTGTTTTATGTACAATGAAGATCTCCACCACGGATAGAGTTGTCTCCCAGGTACTGCGTGGTAATTATTTTATGTACAATTGTAGACAGCGTGGCTACCAGACTTATTTCAGCATTGTTTGTTTGTATCAGGCAAGCAGAGGGAAATGAGGAATGCATTCATTCTGGCCCAAGTCTTTTAAGTCGAGAGCACAATAGACAACAGGCAGCACCCACAGGTGTTTCCCTCCGCCAGCTTGCTCACTCCTCTCTCCCTCCTTCCACCTCTGAAGTTTATATTTCCTGCTTTCCATCACATTCACCTACACCTTCCTTCTTCCCCAGACCTCCTTCTCCTCTCCCTCTCAAGCAGACATCTACCTATTCAACTCGGAGGTATCTGGCTCTAATAATACGTATCAGGGTCGGGGCTCAAGATGGTGTGAAATAAGTGGATCTGTCAGATCATTTCGCCCCTGTCGTTTTCCTAATCCCTCCATCCCCTGTAAAAATGGAATAGTGCACAGAGAGGAGGAGGGGCCAGAGGTAGCCCTGTTTTAACCTACATCATCCCACTTATCATGTCCCCTGATGTAGACATGATTGTGTCATCACTTTTAAATGTAGCTGAAAATGCTAATAAATAATTCAGCAGTGCGTTTGTTCATCTGCTATGAAACAAAACAGAGGGCAACACGACACAGGGCAGCACGAGCCTGACAGTTTCTGCTCAGTGTGTGATACACATACAGTAGTTTATGTTGGGGTAAGAAACGGCACACCTATTGGCAGGCCTCTGGCCCCGTAATGGCTGCCGCCTGATATACAATTCATTGCCTTTTTTTATAGGAAACTCTGTGTTGAAGGAAATAGTTGTGCTCGGTTTTGGCTAGAGACAGTGCATTCCCTACATACAGTACTTTTGCTCCTTTGGAAAATGACCAATGCCTGTGGCCAGAACGGCAGCTTTACCTCTGGTGAGAAATGAAGATTCATGTCAACATAGAGCAATGAAGATACTCACAATCAACAGTGTTCTGCCCGTCTGCAGCCAGCAAGGATCTCGTCAGTTTTTTTCTAGTGTGGTCTGCTAGTAACCCTGGCCTCTTAAGTCCTCATACATCCCTTAATTGGACAAACTTGGAGAGCTGGGCGCTGTGGCTGGTGATGAAGAAGAGTGGAACTTTGGCTTTGGAGTGTAGCAGGGCTTGCAGGACGGCTGGTGGTATCCAGACCATGTACACTGTCACGTCGTAAGGGCAGGCACCTACAGAAACATGAAGGGAGAGCAGGGAGTATTAGAATGGCCCTTCTCATTATAAAACAATGGGTCTTATTGAAGGGGTGGTATGATGGCGCTTCAGTGGGTAGGGGTTGGGAACGACATAGCTGCCATTGGGTGGATGTTTTCCTCAAATGATGTAGAGATACATTTTAGTTCACAGACATGCATGCAATGAAGACTATTTACATAGTTTGTCATGTGGGTGTGGCTAGAGAACAATGCCCATGTACAGTTATTCAGGACCCAAATGGATATTGGCTTTGACAATTTGAAGTGGAAGTGCTGATTGTCAACCAACTTCCATGAATTTATTCTTGGATAAATCATTTATTGGTTTGTTTCACCAAGGACAGGAAAACAGAATCCCGACAAGACGTTTACAGGACAAACCCACAGAAAAAGCAAAGCCATCCAAATAGAAATCTGACAAGTTATTCAGACTATTTTCTATAAATAGCTCTTCCTCTGAGTGTCGCCCCTGGGGAGCAACATTGAAGATGTCCATTTCTGAAAAACAAGACTAACACGCCAGCTGTTAAAACAAGACTAACACGCCAGCTGTTAAAACAAGACTAACACGCCAGCTGTTAAAACAAGACTAACACGCAGCCTGTTAAAACAAGACTAAACACCCAGCTGTTAAAACAAGACTAACACGCCAGCTGTTAAAACAAGACTAAACACGCCAGCTGTTTAACAACAAGACTAACACGCCAGCTGTTAAAACAAGACTAACACGCCAGCTGTAAAAACAAGACTAACACGCCAGCTGTTAAAACAAGTGACTAACACGCCAGCTGTTAAAACAAGACTAACACGCCAGCTGTTAAAACAAGACTAACACGCCAGCTGTTAAAACAAGACTAACACGCCAGCTGCACTTCTGCCCGATTCTCAGCAATTTCTTCACACGCAAGGGATGCTACCCATCCCTTTTCATTATTAATGAGAGCTGCTCTGTATTTTGCGCCAGCCACAGTATTATTTCTGTTGTGTTTGTCCGGAGGCAGTCACTGCCACAGAGGACGGCTGAATGATGCCACATGTGAAAAATAAGGGTGGCTGAAAACCAACACAATTACAGCTTATTGACAAGATAAACAGAGGCCGTGCAATGACATGCTGTTGTTATAACCCTGATCTAAATCCAATAAGATAAGATTACATATACTAACCCAATTGATCTCAACCATGACCAAAATATGATTTGTTTTTATCCAGCTAGCTAATTCCCAAATAAGTAGCTTGACTCAAGGTCCTCCAATGGCAGGAGAACAACATACACTGTTACTACTCACTGATGTTAATTCACAGCACTCAGTGAATTAACAAAGACGCTGAATTAAGTCAAGATGGTCATCTTTATGGCTTTCCTAAGCTTATTCAAAACTTGGTGAACAGTGACAACCATGTGGTGGTACTCCCACTATGGTCCTGTTCACCTCAGCTGACCACTCTGACCACTCTCTCTGTCCCTGCAGTCTCCCTGCTGACAGAGACAAATGAACTGCACAGACCTACCATGGTATGGATGAATCAACACCCTATCGCTCTATAACCCCTCTACCCCCTCTCCCCCAGCTCTCTCCCAGTCAACCCCGACACCCATGATGACCCCTGACTTTTTTTTATAGGCCAAATTCCAAACATTGATGATATCAGTGGCCAACTCAGATGACAGAAAAAGAATGAGACTCAATAGACGTAGCTCTATATGATAGAACATTCTAAATATGTTTCTTCTGCAAGACCATTGTGATCCACAGGGATCTGTGGGCTTGTTTTTGCTTTGCGACAAAAGCTGTAATTATGTAGAAAAAAATCCATGACTTCAAACAGTCTGGAAGTGTAGCTGGTATTAGCCCATGGGGTCCACTCCATTTTAATTCAGACTCTACCTGATGTTGCTGCAGGGAGCGGTCTAGAGGACAAAGCTTTCTGGCCCTGGGCAAAATGAACACCAACCGCACAGAACTCTGGGACGGAACACTGTGTGATCTTGCACACAGGTCTGTCTCAAACAGTTACTTCCTCTCACCATCACCATGGTAACCACTTTCAACCTTTGATGGGCATGGTCTCTGGAGGTTTTTGGAGGATTTTCTAAGTCCCTSTCTTCAGAATGGCACACAGATAATCCTGCCCTTCTCAAAGCTGCTCATGCGGATCGAACCTCACTCTGTATGGAACAGTCACACAAGCCTTCTAAGGCATACGGACACACTTAATGTCATCGGCTTTCATAGGAGAGACCCTGTGGACCAGAATGTYTATTGTAGGAGTTTATTCAGTGAGTGGAAAATGCAACGGTGATGAATAACAAAGGCTGACGTCTATTGAATCTCTGATGCAGGGGTAAAGTGATGCCTGAGATAATGATAGGGGTGGCCCATGCTGAAGACATCTGTCATTCAAGTGAATTTGGGTGGGTTTGTAATGAAAGATAATTAATCACGCCTTTGAGCACCGGCTCTATTATTAATTCAGGCGTGCCCATGCTGAGTAAATGCTTCTTTATTCTCTCATAAGTGGTCAATATTAATAATGCACAAAGGGCCAAGTTCAGCATTAGTCTTTGCAAAGTTCTTGCGTTCGCAAAACGAAAAGGTTTCATTAGATCATCAATGGTAATTGGAGGTGCTGTGGGCTTGGGTTTCTGTGGTTGGGAGGGACGTACAGATGTAGGATCTTAATCTGATCATCCGGTTGCAGMATACCTTTTCCTGCTATATCAAACTGGCTGAAATTAAGATCCTACATCTGTAATTGGAGGTGCTGTGGACTTGGGTTTCTGTGGTAGGGAGGGAGGTAGTGGCTTGATCGATCCATAGGATAGCTGAGGGTAGGCACCAGGCAGCTCGTCCTCTATCTGACAGCTCTCTGTGGACAATCATCCAAGTTGAGGGTCGCCTCTGCTCAAGGCCTGAGCTACAGACGGACCCATCCAATTAAATGAAATCATAATTACAGTAATAATTGAGTTGGATGGAAGCTGGTTCTAATTATCTCCACTACTGTCATTTAAAGATGCTTTTAATTATTACTTGTAAATTATACGACTTGAATCACATTAGCGCCTCACTTGAAATGTCTATGGTTTATAGCGTAATGTCATAATCCTGATGAAATTTTAAGAATGTTAAGTGTATGAAGCAAGATTGTTTGTACACCATCTCCCAATGAAGATATTTTTTTTCTGCTCTACATGACATTTTAAAGAGTGATCATGCTGTGTTTCCTTTCTTCATTAAGGCTGTGGTGAACGGCCTCCTGTGCATTCTTTGCTTTGTTTATGATTTACTGAAGAAAATAAGAAATCTGTAGTGAGCTCCCCGACCAGACCAGACATGGTTGCCATGGTGACATGTTAACTCTCGCTGTCATCTTTACGCTGTCATTGGGAATGCTTCTCAGCCAGAGGTTTAACCACAATGACCATTTACCGTCTAACTGATTGTCTTCATCATCACCGGACCCCCCATGTTAGCTTGTGGRGGATAGGAAAGGCAGAAGGCAACAGCACTGTTTTCATGTGTGAAAATCCAAAAGGACAATGCCTCTAATCTCTGTGGAGTCTTTTTCCCTGGCACCTCATGTAATGGCATTTGGTTTTGAGATGGCCGGTGATTGCTTACAGGTACAGATGATCTCACCTTATGCACCGTGGAGAATTAGAACAGTGAGGATCTGATTGAGGGCAGACCCATTCAGAGGACGAGCACATTCGTCATTTATGGCCACTATGTAAAAGAAAAACAACATGTACTGAACATGTAAGTCCAGTTTCCCTATCATGCCTTGGGCTGTGTTACTCCTATACAGCACAATACAGCATCTGTATAGAATACAAAATCATTTCATGGAGAATTAAGAATTGGAGGAACGATGAGGTGAATATTAAAAGTCCAATGCATGCCCCTCATGCACATTCATGTTGATGCCCGTACTCATGCTCAAAGGACAGTAGACAGTGGACTTGGTTTGTCTGATGATATTTCCTCCACTTTATCAGCACTTGTCAATGTTGTTGGGTCCAGCCCTATGACCACTAATATGTGAAAATGAATCAATTTATCTGCCGCTGACCATGCCAAAATCTCCTCAAAGTCCCAGGCTGCTATTAAACCTCCCCAGCTGTGGGCACAGCAATGGCAGGCAGGGAGAGAGGTAGACAAGCAGTGAGGCAGGCAGGGAGGGAGAGAGGCAGGTAGGGAGGCAGGCAGGCAGAGCCTGGTATTAGCAACACCAAACACGCTCTCTTCAGGAGGTTGGCAAGTAGTCAGGCCATGGCTCTAACCAACTCCCATCCCCTGCTCTCCTCTCTCACCCAGTCCTCCTCAGAGAGGGCTCAGGTTCTGCCAAAGACAGAGGACAGGAGAAGGTTGTGGCATTACAGCAACCCCTCACCCCACACACACACACATGCACACACACACACACCCACCTCTTCCATTCCTCGTCTCCTCTTCTGTAAAAAGATATGCTGATCTGCGCATAGAAATCCAAGCCCAAGGCAGAACAGTAGAGTGGTACAGTAGACAGGATCCTACTGCAGATCCTCCTTAGGGTGTAAATAAATAATAGCCCCTGGATGTACTGTATGCAGTGCTTGCTTTAGGAAGAAGGTCAACTACTCTTGAATATTATACAAAGTTCCCAACACAATATCTGCTAAATACATAAACAGCAACAGCCTCAAGTATGTGCGTTAAGTTTGCACAACGGCACAATGACCCTTAATTATTTCATCCATTGGTGCGGAAGATTTCATTTCTCTATAAAACCAAAGACTGTCGTCAATGTTTTCAGTGCCATTAAAGTAATAGCCCTCTCAATCCCAAAGTGAAGTAAAATAAAGTGGTTCCTCCAAGGAGGGAAGGACTGTATGGTCATTTCCTTTACAGTAGCAGACTGGCAGTGCACTGCAGAGCCAGAGCCCGACCTTTCAGTCTATCCCATTCATCTGCTACAGCTGTCACTCAACCTTTCAGGTTCATTCTGTAGCTGCAAGGGGTTCAATTAATCTTGGCAAAATGGGAGGACGGCTCATTTTCACCCTTGGTGAGTAGGTTACAGCTCTTCTGGTTACTTGGCTGTTTTCCCTCTGCATGTTTGTCCCAAGGCGCTATGCAGCCAGAATAGCAAGAGCCTTCAGCAGCATCGTCACCAGCCACTTTCAGAGGGACTTAGAAGGTGATGACATGCTCTGGGATTCGATTTTAGTCCCCTGCCTGTTCGGAATGTTTATGAGGGTACCATTATTGGCTTCAATAATAGACCTTTGGGAACAAGGGGAAATGGCATTGTGAAATTGAGAGCTCACCTTGACATATTTATCACTTTATCGTCCCTAATTAGTCCTTCACAGTACTACATTTGATTATCATTTGAGGTAGCAGGACTCTCCTGAACAATTATGTTTTATTATTTGTTGAGCGACTTTGTGGTCGACTGTACCATCATGCAAAATACATGGCCATTGGCCAAAACCACACTCAGACTGAAGCAACAGAAGACCAGTTATGTCTCTGTTTGACATGGATTATGATTTGGGTTGACTTCATTGTCTTAAAGTACACTTCTTTTATAAACTCAGCAAAAAAATAAATGTTCTCTAACTGTCAACAGCGTTTATTTTCAGCAAACTTAACATGTGTAAATATTTGTATGAACATAACAAGATTCAACAACTAAGACATAAACTGAACAAGTTCCACAGACATGTGACTAACAGAAATGGAATAATGTGTCCCTGAACAAAGGGGGGGTCAAAATCAAAATTAACAGTCAGTATCTGGTGTGGCCACCAGCTGCATTAAGTACTGAAGTACKTCTCCTCCTCATGGACTGCACCAGATTTGCCAGTTCTTGCTGTGAGATTACCCTACTCTTCCACCAAGGCACCTGCAAGTTCCCAGACATTTCTGGGGGGAATGGCCCTAGCCCTCACCCTCCGATCCAACAGGTCCCAGACATGCTCAATGGGATTGAGATCCGTGGTCTTCGCTTGCCATGGCACAAAACTGACATTCCTGTCTTGCAGGAAATCACGCACAGAACGAGCGGTATGGATGGTGGCATTGTCATGCTGGAGGGTCATGTCAGGAGGAGCCTGCAGGAAGGGTACCACATGAGGGAGGGGGATGTCTTCTCTGTAACTCACAGCGTTGAGATTGCCTGCAATGACAACAAGCTCAGTCCGATGATGCTGTGACACACCACCCCAGACCATGACGGACCCTCCACCTCCAAATCGATCCCACTCCAGAGTACAGGTCTCGGTGTAACGCTCATTCCTTCAATTATAAACACGAATCTGACCATCACCCCTGGTGAGACAAAACCGCGACTCATCAGTGAAGAGCACTTTTTGCCAGTCCTGTCTGGTCCAGCGACTGTGGGTTTGTGCCCATAGGCGACGTTGTTGCCGGTGATGTCTGGTGAGGACCTGGCCTTACAACAGGCCTACAAGCCCTCTGTCCAGCCTCTCTCAGCCTATTGCGGACAGTCTGAGCACTGATGGAGGGATTGTGCGTTCCTGGTGTAACTCAGGCAGTTGTTGTTGCCATCCTGTACCTGTCCCGCAGGTGTGATGTTCGGATGTACCGATCRTGTGCAGATGTTGTTACACATGGTCTGCCACTGCGAGGACGATCAGCTGTCCGTCCTGTKTCCCTGTAGCGCTGTCTTAGGCGTCTCACAGTATGGGCATTGCAATGTATTGCCCTGGCCTGCCTTTATTCAATTGGATGTTTGACTTTCTTCTAGGAGCTCCTTTTTAATGTTTTATGATATTTATAGAATCACATTGGGGAAAGTATTTCTGAGATGGTGTGGATTAACYATGTGCAGGCTTGTAAATGATTCCCTGATGATTTCTCTAACGTGCATAACGTGGTTAGTGAGTACAGTCTACTATAGCTAGCACATTACATTATGCCAGTGAACACATCCCACAGCAACGTGACCTCTAATCACGTATCATATTACACGTTTCATTCCACAGCTGTGAACCAACGGCAATCTGGGCACGTCTGCGGCTCCAGACGCAGTCAACCACAACAATGAGAAAATCCCTTTACACGCTCCAACAATTGAATTCAATGTGAGTTGAAATTATATGCTACCTCTCCCGGAGGTACCCCACTGGACACCTTAAAAGGTAATATACCTTCTGCTACAGAGTGCAATCATACGGTTCACACCTTGACTCTGGATAATTAGAAGGGCTTGGGGAAATGAGAGGAGCTGCACTTGCCGTAAAACAGAGGCTTAAGTAATCTCCCTGAGATGAGAGAKCTTATAAAGAACACTGTCTGTGCGTCCTTGTTGGATCAGTGGTCTAGCATACCGTGAACATCCTGCCAGCGTTGGGATGAAGACGTGGTTAGCGGTTCCCTCTCGGCAGTAGTTTACAAGCTGTGCTGCTTTAAAAATATTACTAAAAAGACTCCTACACCAGTTTTAAATATAACAGAGAGGCTTTATGTAAGGATGAGTAACGTGACAGCTACTAACATCAGGGTATTTTAGGATATAGTAATACTCTTCTTTCAGACTCATGTTAAAAACAACGTCCATTTGATTTACAATGACACAGACACAGCGTCCTCTTTTGAAGTTGGGATGGGGAAACGAGTGTACTGTACGAGTGGACATACTGCAATGTTCTCACTGCTCAGCTCTCTCCTGACAGGTCCAATCAGGTCAGAGATGAATGACAAGGCATTCTCCCTTGTCTGTCTGTTTGCCTGTTTGTCGGTCTTCCATCAGCAGTGCTGACTGAGAGCCTTCTATGAATAGGTCAGTCAGCGCTATTCTTGTAGGCACAGTACTTCACGTTCTCCTGGGGACCTGATCACTACTTTGTCCCCGTCATCCCCCCACAGACTAGTGTGCCGGCCCGGAACAGTACTTGCTTGGCATGACTGCAGTGGGCGTAGAAACTAAAGTCACAGCGAAGTGGGAGTTGCCCACACATTTAATCTTGATTTGATACTGCGGATACACAGGAAGGAAAAAAACAAAATCATTGACTGAGGAAATTCACTGTCGGCAGAAAAGAGATGGGGGAACCATTGGGTTTGATAGATTAGAGCAGTGGTTCCCAAACTTTTTATAGTCCCGTACCCCTTCAAACATTCAACCTCCAGCTGCGCACCCCCTCTAGCACCAGGGTCAGCATACTCTCAAATGTATTATTTTCTTTTTTTGCCATCATTGTACGATACATTTGTTAAACATAAGAACGAGTGTGAGTTTTTGTCACAACCTGGCTCGTGGGAAGTGACAAAGAGCTCTTATAGGACCAGGGCACAAAAAAACATATAATAATAATCAAAACTTTTGCTCTTTATTTAACCATCTTACATATACAACCTTATTTGTTCATCAAAAATGGTGAATAACTCACCACAGGTTAATGAGAAGGGTGTGCTTGAAAGGATGCACATAACTCTGCAATGTTGGGTTGTATTGGAGAGAGTCTCAGTCTTAAATCATTTTGACACACAGTCTGTGCCTGTATTTAGTTTTCATGCCATTGAGGGCCAAGACTCCACTCTCACATAGGTACGTGGTTGCAAAGGGCCCCAGTGTCTTAACAGTGCGATTTGCCAAGGCAGGATACTCTGAGCGCAGCCCAATCCAGAAATCTGGCAGTGGCTTCTGATAAAATTTTCACAGAACCGCTTGTTGCAATTTCGATGAGGCTCTCTTGTTCAGATATCGGTAAGTGTACTGGAGGCAGGGCATGAAAGAGATAACAAATCCAGTTGTTTGTGTCATCCATTTGGGGAAAGTACCTGCGTAATTGCTCACCCAACTCACTCAGGTGCTTTGCTATATCACATTTGACATTGTCCGTAAGCTTGAGTTAATTTGCTCACAAAAAAATCATATAATGATGGAAAGACCTGTGTGTTGTCCTTGTTAATGCAGACAGAGAAGAGCTCCAACTTAGCCTCAATTTTATCCCGCACATTGAATATAGTTGCAGAGAGCCCTGTAATCCAAGATTCAGATCATTCAGGCGAGAAAAAACATTACCCAGATAGGCCAGTTGTGTGAGAAACTCGTCATCTTGCAAGCAGTCAGACAAGTGAAAATGATGGTCAGTAAAGAAAACTTTAAGCTCGTCTCTTAATTTTTAAAAACGTGTCAATACTTTGCCCCTTGATAACCAGTGCACTTTTGTATGTTGTAAAATCGTTACATGGTCGCTGCCCATATCATTGCATAGTGCAGAAAATACACGAGAGTTCAGGGGCCTTGCTATAACAAAGTGAATAATTTTCACTGTAGTGTCCAAAACGTCTTTCAAGCTGTCAGTCATTCCCTTGGCACCAAGAGCCTCCCGCGAGAGAGTAATGGTTAATGTGATTAGATGTTAATTATTTGACTAGGCTACCTGTATTTGACATTGTGTTGTTATTTCGCTGAACACTAGATGGTTTAATTTTATTTTTGGCAGTGAAACGAGGCTACTCATGCGAGAGAGAAAAAACTCACCGAAATGMATAGCCCCGTTGGAAAATATAAATGTGAAGAAAAACAAAAACAAAATGTAAAAAATAAAAATAAAAATATTTTTTTAATTGTAAAAAGAAAAAAAGTGAATCATATTTTTATTTGGCGTACCCCTGACGGCATTGCGCGTACCCCAGTTTGGGAATACCTGGATTAGAGAACTCGGTGTGAGGATAAATATTCAACCAATAGCTGAATCGACAGTCTATTAATTGAACTTGTAGATGATAACTGATCATTTATTTCACCCAGATTCCTTTAGGACCTTGTCCTCCATCTGTCCATCAGGGTCTATTTCTCCCATGTCTGTCTCCTGGTCTGTCTCTTCTGTTTATCTCTTGGAGCCTCTCAACAGTCCATTTATCCTAATCAGTCTCCTGCCTCGTCTCTAGTCCAAACTTCCAGGCCCTTCCTATAGCATTAACATGGGTGTTATTGTCAGGGCCTGGGACTCGGCACTCGTGCCATGGACACCCAGCCTCAAAGTGATCAGGCCCAGTAGAAAAGCTCCCGTTTTGGGCTCTAAATGAACATCCCTGTGCCAGCTCCCTGGAGAGCCTTAGGAAATGAGTCTCTCTCTATCCTCGTTACAGCAGAGCACTGATGTTTTAGTTTAGCTGTTCAAGAGAATCCTCTAATAGGATATAGAGAGTGCAGGTGATTCCCGCTGTTTGTATGTATTGGGGGTGGCCCCTGTCACAGGAAGACGACATGTTCACTGGAGCTCCCTGTTGACACTCAACCATGTGTTACATTCGCTCAAGGCCAAAAAAAAGTGACTTCTTGGAATGAGTGATGGGATGTCGGTAGATATGTGGGCTAGCACTCTCCACACGCTGTTAGATAATGGATGCCCTTCCTGCCACTGGCGCACACTGACATGAGGACACGGCTGCCTCCAGCACGCTTCTTTATCAGCTCACCTAGGGATMGCAGCACACACACACACACTGCRCACCATTGTGTGCCCCATTAACCTCCCTGTGCTCATAACAGTGGCTGTTGTGTGCAAGGTTCCCCTCACCTCGGCTGAGGTATTTATCTGCAGGTAAGCAGTGCACACCTCCTAATGTGATACCGCAACACCTCACTGCAAGGCACACTTATCCCCGCCAAGCTCCCTGCTTCAAGGGTAGAGAGAGGTGCGGGAGCATTGCCATGCAAGGCACAGTTCCGTAGAAATGTGTGCTGTATCTCTCTGCTGTTTTCAAATGTGTTTTTCTACTTGATTTAGAATGTTTGTCTCCTTGATACAGCATGTGTTTCTTTGCTTGATTTAGAATGTGTTTGTCTGCTTGATTTCAATGTGTTTGTCTGCTTGATTTAGAATGTGTTTGTCTGCTTGATTTCAATGTGTTTGTCTGCTTGATTTCAATGTGTTTGTCTGCTTGATTTTCAAATGTCTTCGTCTGCTTGATTTAGAATGTGTTTGTTTCCTTGATTTTAATGTGTTTGTCTGCTTGATTTTCAATGTGTTTGTCTACTTGATTTAGAATGTGTTTCGTCACCTGATTTCAATGTGTTTATTTATTTATTATTTATTACTGTTGTTTGTTTGCTGAGAGGCGGTGAGAGGACATGAAGACATTTGCTGTTGGGAAAGTTTCTTTGTCAGACAGTAATGCACTTGGGAAAAAGATGCTCTTCATAAACGATACTGTGATACATMAATTATTTGCATTGATATGTCAAAGTCTGACATGTCGTCAAAGCAATTTAAGCATTATACTGATCTGAAGTTGTCAAATCCTTTAATATCCATAATCTGATTGCTTTGCCATGAGTGCGTGCCACAAAATGGAATTAAAAGTATGAGTGAGCTTTCTCTCTAAACAAAGCTGAACTTGCATTATAGGCAATAAATCCACTGTGATTATTTATTTTATCCTCACTACCCCGAGCAATGAGGAAAAATCTATAACATATGCAAACATCCAACCAAACAAGATTTGCAAATCAGACAACAACAAAAAACGCAGAGCTAAATCAAACAGAGAAACTCACTCGTGCGATAAGTATTAGTCTGGGAAGTTAAACAATTTTACAGATTCCGTTTAATTTTGGCATGGGCGGTTTAAGCTACCGAATGAAAGTCAGAGATGAATAATTAAGCTAACATGGTGTGTGTGTGTGTGGGGGGGGGGGGTCTCTTCATGTGTGAAGGACTCATTTGGCCCGGCCCAGGATTGCTGTTGCAGTCAGAAATATTGAAGTTTCACACTTCCTTGGCCTTTTAAAACTGAGAATAAAATCGAGAGAATCTTTCACTGGGAGCACTTACCCCAGTCATCCATATAACTCCTTCCTTCCTACCATGAGTTAACAGATAAACTGGGGGGATTTATTAGAAGGGGAAGTATAATGGATTTAGATGTTTAGAAGGGGAGCAAATAAGCTGTCAAATAGCACCAAGGGAACGTCACCAAGGGAAGGGATGGGGAGGAATACCTAACACCAGGAGTGAGAAGGAAAATACAGTACACAACCACAGTACAACTGAGGACCTCACTTTCACCATACTACAAAGAAAGAGGCAAAGGGCCCTGTCATGTTTGAATTCAGCCATCTGCCCAGTCACATTTTTGTTGAGGCTTAAATAAGGTTATTCTAAGCCCTCTTCATGAACAGTTGCACATAAAAGGTTTATTTTCTTATCTTTAGTGTAAGATGAAAAATAACATAGGGGTAAATCCAGCTGGAAACCCAAAGAGATGGGAAAAGGTATGTTTTAACAGGGCAACAGATTTAGCTGCAAAGTSTTTTAGGGAGCTTCAGGAGAGACATGGGCAGGCAGGCTAAGCTTTGAGTGGGAAAGAGCCTCTCTTTCAGCTGGCGATACAAAGAGCCTGCGTGCACTCACACTGTTCACTGGTAATGTGATGGAAAGAGCTCCAGGGATGTGGTGCATTCAGGCTGTGTCCTGGTTACACTGTGTGTTGGTGATGGTGCTACACTTCAGTCTCCAGGCCATGGGCCTTTGTATGTGGCTGAAGGGAGAGAGGGAGGCCATGCATGATAGCAGGTTCTTTCTTATTTCCTGGCTCCTTCCTAAGGTAGTTACATAAGCATTGAGAATGGACTCAATCCTGTTTACTAGGCTTAATGATTTTCATTCTGTCTGCTAGAGGTAAGAATAGAGGTTTATACAAAGTTTTTGAAAAAGGCCCTTGGTGGTTCAATACTGTAGATTTTTCTGATGAAGTATATACACACGTAATCACCTATATACCTTTTTGAGTCGATACATTATGAACTCTTTACAAACGCTTGAAGGTGAAAATTGAGGTCAAACTTTTGTTCTAAAAGCAGGCTCAGATTATTTCTATCATTTCTTACCAATATAAATGATGTAGATGATTCTGGTCTGTGTCTTTTTATCCCCTCTGGGAACATCTATTCACATTTCAGCACACTTCCAACAATATAATTTATTAAATCTATTGAAACCACTTTATATGGAGCTTAGAATGAAATCAGTTCTCTCTGCTCCCTTCCTCCTTGCGGTTTGCAATGTGGAACATGATTTGCGTCGACTCGAGTCTCCACAGCCTACTTCAGCCGCATCTGCCTCACTCTCACCACGAGGCATTTAAGTGGCAATTTGGGCCTTATTGAGCTCTGCTAAAAGCACAGAGAGCAATTTGTCATGCATTTCATTGCCCGAGACAAAGGTTCAGAGGTAATATCGGACGTTTTATGAACTGTGAGCAATATGGGACTGGGGGCAGCGTGTGGGGTTCAAGTMTTAAGGTTTGCCCGTTTCAGCCAAACTAGGATTTTCCCCTTCGCTACCCTCCATCCTCCAGCTGGGCTTGGTCATCATTTTTCACTGATGCCACCAGGCCTGAAAAGGATATCTGGCTTTGATTAATGTAACAGGGGCCTCCCTACTTACTCTGTGATCCATCAGGGCTGATAGGTGTACAGTACTGAACCTCACAATGGCATCAGGGACAGCAGACTCTGTCTCTGAGTCTCAGGAGACACCATGAGGACAGACCACCTGCTCTCTCATGTAAGCCCTCCCTGGATGGTGGTAGACACAGGCATGTTGAAAGATGGAGAACACTGTCTGTACTGTAGAGCCATTTGAGCAAGCCTAATGCAGCATCAGCAGAATACTGTGTCCTCATGGGAGGCAAATGTGTAAACTCTGCTTTGTGCTAGAGCTAGACAAAGCAGTCTCAGCTCAAATTGTGCATGTGTCTCACCTTCAGGGAATTACTGCACAAGCTGTAAATATGATTTGGATTCATCCTTAATAATCTACACAAAGCATGGAAATCCCATAGAAAAAAAGTAATGAAAAGTGTCATTAATTTGCTCCAGCTTGTTATTCTTCCCCAGAATCCTGCAAACTTGTGAAATAAAGGATTAAAATGGAGGGCTCTTGTTTTTTTTTTACATTCTAAATACCGAACTCCCAGGGAGTCGATGCATCCTCACTTTAGCTACACTTTAAACCGATCAATCGCTTTCCTTTCCCCCTCAATCGAGACTAAGATACCATCTCCATCCATCTCCCAAATGAAACAGTGGAATAGGTTCTGTCTGTCTCTCAGTCTTGACATTGAACCACCCTTTACAGGCCTGCAGAGGAAGGTCTATCTCGTAGAGAAGCCAAGACACATGAGGTGCATTAGACAGCCTCTCCATCCTCATCACAGCTGACCATTAGTACCATAAACCCTCCTCTCTCCTATTTCTTCAGGCCTTTCTAGCAGTTCCGTTAGATGTGATAGAAAGTACATGTATCCTCTCTCTCCTCTCTACTCATCCTGACAGCTGAACGCTGGTCAGAGTCCACCCTAAACACAAGGTCATTTCAATTACATAATGCTGTCCTGTGTATGTGTCACTATCGTCATAATAACTGGACCAAAGCGCAGCGTGATCTGGGTTCCACATCTTTTTATTTCTAGGTGAAACTCACAGCAAAACAAAACAATAAATAGCAAAACAAACATGAAGCTGCAATAGTGCTCACAGGCAACTATACATAGTCAAGATCCCACAAAGCACCAAGGGGAAATGGCTGCCTAAATATGATCCCCAATCAGAGACAACAACAAACAGCTGCCTCTGATTGGGAACCATACCAGGCCAACATAGAAACATAATTACCTAGATGACCCACCCTAGTCACACCCCGACCCAACCAACATAGAGAATAAAAAGCTCTCTATGGTCAGGGCGTGACAGTATGATCCTCTGTGAACCAGTAGCCAAGCTGAAGCTTTACAGCTGACAGATTGTATCTGTGGAATTACCTTGGGCCTTAAGGCAGAAAAAGAGCAGAGTTGTAGTTCAGGATCATGATTATGGCTACGTACGGCCAGGCAAGGCTGGGTGAAGATCTAGGCTGGTACCCTGGGGATGAAGAGCTGTAGTGGTGGGCTRGCTTGACAGGAAGATCTCATGTTTTATAGGACACAGACATCATGTGCTGCTTTTCTCATCCTTGAGAGGTTGCTTAAGTTAGCTTTGTGTTTAAGTTCAACTGCATGGTGATGGTTATTTTTGGAATAATTTCTGCTATTTAAAACACACACACACACAAACCTCTATGAACTACAAATACCTAGGTGTCTGGTTAGACTGTAAACTRTCCTTCCAGACTCACATTAAGCATCTAGAATCGGCTTCCTATATCGCAACAAAGCGTCCTTCACTCATGCTGCCAAACATACCCTCGTAAAACTGACCATCCTACCGATCCTCGACTTCGGWGATGTCATCTATAAAATAGCCTCCAACACTACTCAACAAACTGGATGCAGTCTATCACAGTGCCATCCGTTTTGTCACCAAAGCCCCATACACTACCCACCATTGTGACCTGTACGCTCTCGTTGGTTGGCCCTCGCTTCATACTCGTCGCCAAACCCACTGGCTACAGGTTATCTACAAGTCTCTGCTAGGTAAAGCTCCGCCTTATCTCAGCTCACTGGTCACCATAGCAGCACCCACTCTTAGCACGCGCTCCAGCAGGTATATCTCACTGGTCACCCAAAAAAGTTAATTCCTCCTTTGGTCGTCTTTCCTTCCAGTTCTCTGCTGCCAATGACTGGAACGAACTGCAAAAATCTCTGAAGCTGGAAACACTTATCTGTCTCACTAGCTTTAAGCACCAGCTGTCAGAGCAGCTCACAGATTACTGCACCTGTACATAGCCCATCTATAATTTAGCCCAAACAACTACCTCTTCCCCTACTGTATTTATTTATTTTGCTACTTTGCACCCCATTATTTCTATTTCTACTTTGCACATTCTTCCACTGCAAATCTACCATTCCAGTGTTTTACTTGCTATACTGTATTTACCTCGCCATCATGGCCTTTTTTGCCTTTACCTCCCTTATCTCACCTCATTTGCTCACATTGTATATAGACTTATTTTTCTACTGTATTATTGACTGTATGTTTTGTTTATTCCATGTGTAACTCTGTGTTGTTGTATGTGTCGAATTGCTATGCTTTATCTTGGCCAGGTCGCAGTTGCAAATGAGAACTTGTTCTCAACTAGCCTACCTGGTTAAATAAAGGTTAAATAAAAAATAAAATAAAAAAATAAATATGAACCCTCCATATGTGTGTATGTTAATCTGTTGAGAAAAAAAAACTTTCATCTTTGTTTCTACACCCTGTTCTTTTGTATTGTCAGGGTTTATTCATGGATTACCCTGGATCTGTTGACACGTTTGACAAATAAAATCAGTTTATTGGTCGTGTACACAGATTTGCAGATGTTATCGCAGGTGCAGCGAAATGTCGAGCAGTGAATTTCAAGCACAGKTTCAAGCACAAAGACGAGAGAGGTTTTCCTATGGTTTGCAAAGGAAGGCACCTATTGGTAGACATTGAATATCCCTTTGAGCACGGTGCAGTTATTTATTTTACACTTTTGGATGGTGTATCAATACACCCAGTCACTTRAAAGATACAGGCGCCCTTCCTAAATCAGTTGCCGTAGAGGAAGGAAACCGCTCAGGGATTTCACCATTAAGGCCAATGGTGACTTTAAAACAGCTACAGAGTTTATTAATGGCTGTGATAGGAGAAAACTGAGGTGGATCAACTAAATGGTAGTTACTCCACAATACCAACATACATGACAGAGTGAAAAGAAGGAAGCCTTTACAGAATACAAATATTCCAAACATGTATCCTGTTTGCAACAAGGCACTAAAGTAAAACTGCAAAAAACGTGGCAAAGAAATTAACTTTTTGTCCTGAATAAAACATGTTATGTTTGGGGCAAATCCAACACAACACATACCACTCTGAGTACCATATTTTCAAGAATGGTGGTGGCTGCATCATGTTATGGATATGCTTGTCATCGGCAAGGACTAGGGAAGTTTTTGTGAAAAAAATAAACGGAATAGAGCTAAGCACAGGCAAAATCCTAGAGGAAAATCTGGTTCAGTCTGCTTTCCAACAGACACTGGGAGACAAATTCACCTTTCAGTAGGACAATACCCTAAAACACATAGCCAAATACAGACCGGAGTTGCTTACCAAGACGACATTGAATGTTCCTTAGTGGTCTAGTTAGAGTTGACTTAAATCGGCTTGAAAATCTATGGCAAGACTTGAAAATGGCTATCTAGCAATGATCAACAACCAACTTATACTAAGCTACATGGAATTATTTTAAGAAGGTCATACCAAGGATCATTTTGCTATTTGATTTTGAATATTATGACCCCTTGAAGTATCAAAAATATATAAAACATGAAGTACTTTAAAAGACTGGTCAAGGTTCACAACACCATTATCGCAGGAAACCTTGACCCACTACAACTCACATACCTCCCCAACAGATCCACAGATGACGAAATCACCATTGTCCTCCACATTGCCATTTCCCACCTGGACAAAAAGGAACACCTATGTGAGAATGCTGTTCGTTGACTACAGCTCAGCATTCAACACCATAGTGCCCTCAAAGGTCATCACTAAGCTAAGGACCCTGGGACGAAACACCTCCTTCTGCAAATGGATCCTGCACTTCCTGAAGGACCGCCCCCAGGTGGTAAGGGTAGGCAACAACACATCTGCCGCGCTGATCCTCAACACGGGGGCCCCTCAGAGGTGTTTGCTTAGTCCCCTCCAGTTCTCCGAGTTCACCCACGACTGCATGGCCACGCACGTCTCCAACACCATCAGTTTAGGCTGTCCCGACAACAATGAGACAGCCTACAGGTCAGACACCTGGCAGTATGGTACCAGGACAACCACCTCTCCCTCAACGTSAGCAAGACAAAAGAGTTGATCATAGACTACAGGAAAAGGAGTGCCGAGCACTCCACCATTCACACTGATGGCGCTGTAGTGGAGCGGGTTGAGAACTTCAAGTTCCTTGGGATCTACATCATTACCATACTATCATGGTCCAAACACACCAAGACAGTAGTGAAGAGGGCACGACAACGCCTTTTTCCATCTCAGGAGACTGAACAGATTTGGCATGGGTCCTCTGATCCTAAAAAAGTTCTACAGCTGCACCATTGAGAGCACCCTGACTGGTTGCATCACCGCTTGCTATGGCTACTGCTCGGCATCCTACCGCAAGGCTCTACAGAGGGTAGTGCGTATGGCACAGTACATCACTGGGGCCAAGCTTCCTGCCATCCAGGATCTCTATACCAGGCGGTGTCAGAGGAAGACCCTAAAAATGGTCAAATTCTCCAGCCACCCTAGTTATAGTCTGTTCTCTCAGCTACCGCATGGCAAGCAGTACCGGAGCGCCAAGTCTTAGTCCATTGCGGTCCTTAACAGCTTCTACCCCCAAACCATTAGACTGCTAAACAGTTAATCAAATGGCTACCCGGACTATTTACATTGACCCCTTTTTTTCTACGCATAGTCACTATACCCAAGAAAGCTAAGGTAACTGAACTAAATTACTATCGCCCCGTAGCACTCACTACTGTCAACATGAAGTGCTTTGAGAGACTAGTCAATGATCATATCACCTCCACCCTACCTGTCACACTAGACCCACTCCAATTTGCTTACCGCCCCAATAGGTCCACAGACGATGCAACCGCCATCACACTGCACACTGCCCTATCCCATCTGGACAAGAGGAATACCTATGTAAGAATGCTGTTCATTGACTATAGCTCAGCATTCAACACTATAGTACCCTCCAAACTCATCATTAAGCTTGAGACACTGGGTCTTCACCCCGCCCTGTGCAACTGGGTCCTGGACTTCCTGATGGGCCGCCCCCAGGTAGTGAAGGTAGGAAACAACATCTCCACTCCTCTGACCCTCAACACTGGGGCCCCACAAGGGTGCGTTCTCATTCCCCTCCTGTACTCCCTGTTCACCCAAGTCTGCGTGGCCATGCACGCCTCCAACTCAATCATCAAGCTTGCAAACGACACTACAGTGGTAGGCTTGATTACCAACAATGACTAGACAGCCTACAGGGAGGAGGTGAGGGCCCTAGGAGTGTGGTGTCAGGAAAATAACCTCTCACTCAATGTCAGCAAAACAAAAGAGATGATCGTGGACTTCAGGAAACAGCAAAGGGAGCACCCCCCTATCCACATCAATGGGACAGCAGTGGAGAAGGTGGAAAGTTTTAAGTTCCTCGGTGTACAGTACATATCACCGACAAACTGAAATAGTCCACGCACACAGACAGTGTGGTGAAGAAGGCGCAGCAGCTCCTCTTCAACCTCAGGAGGCTGAAAAAATGTGTCTTGTCCACGAAAACCCTCACTAACTTTTACAGGTGCACAATTGAGAGCATCCTGTCGGGCTGTATCACCGGCTGGTACGGCAACTGCATCGCCCACAACCGCAGGGCTCTCCAGAGGGTGGTGCGCTCTGCACAACGCATCACCGGGGGCAAACTAACTGCCCTCCAGGACACCTACAACACCCGATGTCACAGGAAGGCAAAAAAGATCAAGGACAATAACCACCCGAGCCACTGCCTATTCACCCCGCTTCCATCCAGAAGGCGAGGTCAGTACAGGTGCATCAAAGCTGGGACAGAGAGATTGAAAAACAGCTTCTATCTCAAGGCCATCAGATTGTTAAACAGCCACCACTAGCACAGAGAGGCGGCTGCCTACCAACAGACTTGATATCATTGGCCACTTTAATAAATGGAACACTGGTCACTTTAATAATGCCACTTTAAGAATGTTTACATATCTCACATTACTCATCTCATATGTATATACTGTATCCTTCACTATCTATTCTTTACTATCTATTGCATCTTAGCCGCTCTGTCACTGCTCATCCATATATTTTATAGTTATATATTATTATCCCATTTGTTTACTAGATTGTGTGTATTAGGTTTTGTTGTCGAATTTGTTAGATATTAGGTTTTGTTGTGGCATTGTTAGATACTAGATACTGTTAGATACTGCTGCACTGTCGGATCTAGAAGCATAAGCGTTTCGCTACACTAGAAATAACATCTGCTAACCATGTGTATGTGACCAATAAAATTGTATTTTATTTTATTTTATTTTATACCCCTACCTACATGTACATATTACCTCAATTTACCTTGAGTAACCTGTATCCCCGCACATTGACTTGGTACCCCCTATCTTATTGTTATTTTATTGTGTTGCTTTTTTTCGTTTTTATTTTGCATTGTTGGTTAAGGGGTTGTAAGTAAGCATTTCATGGTAAGGTCGACACCTGTTTTATTCGGCGCATGTGACAAATAACATTTGATTCGATTTTTGATATGATATAAGAAAGGAATCAGGAAACATTTTACATATATTTAACACCTTATTTGTTGGCACTAAACAGTCTCCATATAGACTTCCATTCATTTTTTCAACTGGTACTGGGGGACCTTCAGACGAGTCTTGTGAGATCTGTGGGCGATCTAGAGCAAAACACACAACATGTACGTGTTCGTGAGAGTCTCACCTTTCCACAGAGTGTTCATATTAGTGTGTAGCTMTCACGGATCCCTCCGGAACTGTCATTACGCAAACCTGGTCCCTATTCCCAGTTGATTAGTAATTATATGTGTGCCCTTTGTTCACCATTGTACTGTRGATTATTGTTCCAATGTCCATTGGTCGTGTGAGTACCTGTGTTGTGTTGTTTTGGCTTTCGTGCCACGTGTATTGTGCAGATGATTATGGGTCTTGTCCCGTGTGATAATCATTGTGCGATTGTGTATTTATTCAAGGTACTCCTCGCTCTTTTGTTTGGGTCTCAACCCTGTGTTTTGTATAGAGTTTGTTTGGTCTTCGTCCCCGTGCCTGTACATGGCACGCTGTAATTTGGGTAAATAAAAACCGCTATTACACATTTCTGTGCCTGTCTCCCGATCCCTTTATACCAGTGAGACAGAATAATCGACCATTTTGGGAGACAGCGTGACTGGCCCGTCCGACAACACTGCGACTGGTCCGTCCGGTGCCCCCGCAACTTCGGCAGCTGCAACTGGGCCGTCCGAAGTCGCCACAACGGGTCCGTCCGACGACGCAACTTCAGCAGCTGCAACTGGCCCATCCGACGCTGCCACAACCGGTCTGTCTGACGACACTCCAAGTGGTCGATCCGATGCCGCCGCAACTTCGGCAGCTGCAACTAGCCCGTCCGACGACGACACAACTTCGGCAGCTGCATCGGGTCCTGGTCGACCTGCACTGTATTCCTGTGATCGCCCTCGAAGCCGGTGTCGTTGCGCTGCTAGTGCAGTGCGTCGGGGGGAGAACTGTCATGGATCCCTCCGGAGCTGTCATTATGCACACCTGCTCCCTATTCCCAGTTGATTAGTAATTGTATAAGTGTGCCCTTTGTTCCCCATTGTTCTGTCGATTATTGTTCCAATGTCCGTTGGTCGTGTGAGTACCTGTGCTATGTTGTTTTGGCTTTTGTGCCACGTGTATTGTGCAGATGATTACGGGTCTCGTCCCGTGTGATAATCATTGTGCGATTGTGTATTTATTCGAGATACTCCTCGCTCTTTTGTTTGGGTCTCAACCCTGTGTTTTGTATAGAGTTTGTTTGGCCTTCGTCCCATGCCTGTACATGGCACGCTGTAATTTGGGTAAATAAAAAACCCTATTACGCATTCCTGCGTCTGTCTCCCGATCCCTTTATATCAACGTGACAGCAGCCCAAACTCTTCGGACGCTACAGACAGACTGTACCGATGGCTGTACAGACTTCAGACAAGTCCCAATATGATTGTGGGGGTCGTAGAGCAAAACGGAGAACACCATCGTGCTTGGAGTCTCATCTTTCCATAGCTTTCCATAGCTGATTTTCGAGACTTCTCATGACCTGACAAACATCGCTCTAGCACTGTCACCTTTTACCGCAGATAAGGAAGTGTGACATTGGCAGGTGTGGTCGATTGAGAAGCATCCAATACCTTTGGGTGGTGGACCATTCTTGATACTGTACACATGGGAAACTGTTGAGCATGACACACTCAAACCGGTGCGCCTGGCACTTACTACCATAACCCTTTCAAAGGTACTTAAATGTTTTGTCTTGCCCATTCAACCTCTGAATGGCATACATACACAATCCATGTCTCAATTGTCTCAAGTATTAAAAATCATTATTTAACCTGTTTCCTCCCCTTCATTGACACGGATTGTAATGGATTTAACAATTAACATCAATAAGAGATCATAGCTTTCAACTGGATTCACCTGGTCAGTCTATGTCATGGAAAGAGCAGGTGTTCCTAACATTTTGTACACAACTTGAGGCTGTTCTGAGGGCAAAAGGGGGTGAATCTCAATATTGGAAGGTGTTCCTAATGTTTTGTACACTCAGTGTATATACTGTATAATGGTGTGTATAGACAGTAATGACAGTATATGAATATAAAATGTGTYTATAGCAGCAGTTATAAAGGATGAATCATGACTAGAATTAAGTATATATAAAAGTACATGAATGTCCTCTCAGTGTCAACTGCGTTTATTTTCAGCAAACTTAACATGTGTAAATATTTGTATGAACATAACAAGATTCAACAACTGAGACATAAACTGAACAAGTTCCACAGACATGTGGTACTGCAGTGCGTCTCCTCCTCATGGACTGCACCAGATTTCCCAGTTCTTGCTGTGAGATGTTACCCCACTCTTCCACCAAGGCACCTGCAAGTTCCTGGACATTTCTGGGGGGAATGGCCCTAGCCCTCAACCTCCGATCCAACAGGTCCCAGATGTTCTCAATGGGATTGAGATCCGGGCTCTTCATTGGCCATGGCAGAACACTGACATTCCTGTCTTGCAGGAAATCACGCACAGAACGAGCAGTATGGCTGGTGGCATTGTCATGCTGGAGGGTCATGTCAAGATGAGCCTGCAGGAAGGGTACCACGTGTGGGAGGAGTATCTCTTCCCTGTAACGCATAGCGTTGAGATTGCCTGTAATGACGACAAGCTCAGTCCGATGATGCTGTGAGACACTGCCCCAGACCATGACGGACCCTCCACCTCCAAATCGATCCCGCTCCAGAGTACAGGCCTCGGTGTAACGTTCTTTCCATTCAATGATAAACGCGAATCCGACCATCACCCCTGGTGAGACAAAACCGCGACTCGTCAGTGAAGAGCACTTTTTGCCAGTCCTGTCTGGTCCAGCGACTGTGGGTTTGTGACCATAGGCGACGTTGTTGCCGGTGATGTCTGGTGAGGACCTGCCTTTCAAGCCCTCCGTCCAGCCTCTCTCAACCTATTGCAGACAGTCTGAGCACTGATGGAGGGATTGTGCGTTCCTGGTGTAACTCGGGCAGTTGTTGTTGCCATCCTGTACCTGTCCCGCAGGTGTGATATTRGGATGTACCGATCCTGTGCAGGTGTTGTTACACGTGGTCTGCCACTGCGAGGACGATCAGTTGTCTGTACTGTCTCCCTATAATGCTGTCTTAGGCATCTCACAGTACGGACATTGCAATTTATTGCCCTGCCACATCTGCAGTCCTCATGCCTCCTTGCAGCATGCCTAAGGCACGTTCACACAGATGAGCAGGAACCCTGGGCATCCTTCTTTTGGTGTTTTTCAGAGTCAGTAGAAAGGCCTCTTTAGTGTCCTAAGTTTTCATAACTGTGACCTTAATTGCCTACCGTCTGTAAGCTGTTAGTGTCTTAACGACCGTTCCACAGGTGCATGTTCATTAATTGTTTATGGTTCATTGAACAAGTATGGGAAACAGTGTTTAAACCCTTTACAATGAAGATCTGTAAAGTTATTTGGATTTTTACGAATTATCTTTGAAAGACAGGGTCCTGAAAAAGGGATGTTGCTTTTTTTGCTGAGTTTACAGTTGAAGTTGGAAGTTTACATACACCTTAGCCAAATACATTTAAACTCAGTTTGTTCAATTCCTGACATTTAATCCTAGTAAAAATTCCCTTTCTTACGTCAGTTAGAATCACCACTTTATTGTAAGAAAATTAAATATCAGAATAATAGTAGAGAAAATGATTTATTACAGCTTTTTTTTCTTTCATCACATTCCCAGTGGGTCAGAAGTTTACATACACTCAATTAGTATTTGGTAGCATTGCCTTTAAATTGTTTAACTTGGGTCAAACGTTTTGGGTGAATTTTGGGCCATTCCTCCTGACAGAGCTGGTGTAACTGAGTCAGGTTTCTAGGCCTCCTTGCTCGCACATGCTTTTTTTCAGTTCTGCCAACAAATTGTCTATAGAATTGAGGTCAGGGCTTTGTGATGGCCACTCCAATACCTTGACTTTGTTGTCCTTAAGCCATTTTGCCACAACTTTGCAAGTGTGCTTGGGGTCATTGTCCATTTGGAAGACCCATTTGAGACCAAGCTTTAACTTTCTGACTGATGTCTTGAGATGTTGCTTCAATATATCCACATAATTTTACCTCCTCATGAAGCCATCTATTTTGTGAAGGTCACCAGTCCCTCCTGCAGCAAAGCACCCCCACAACATGATGCTGCCACCCCCGTCCTTCACGGTTGGGAAGGTGTTCTTCAGCTTGCAAGCSTCCCCCTTTTTCCTCCAAACATAACGATGGTCATTATGGCCAAACAGTTCTATTTTTGTTTCATCAGACCAGACGTGGTCTGAACGTGGTACCTTCAGGCATTTGGAAATTGCTCCCAAGGATGAACCAGACTTGTGGAGGTCTACAATTTTTCTGGGCTGATTTCTTTTGATTTTCCCATGATGTCAAGCAAAGAAGCACTGAGTTTGAAGGTAGACCTTGAAATACATCCACAGGTACACCTCCAATTGACTCAAATTATGTCAACCAGAAGCTTCTAAAGCCATGACATAATTTTCTGGAATTTTCCGATCTGTTTAAAGGCACAGTCAACTCAGTGTATGTAATCTTCTGACCCACTGGAAATGTCATACAGTGAATTATAAATMAAATAWTCTGTCTATAAACAATTGTTGGAAAAATTACTTGTGTCATGCACAAAGTAGATGTCCTAACCGACTTGACAAAACTATAGTTTGTTAACGAGAAATTTGTGGTTGAAACACGTGTTTTAATGACTCCAACCTAAGTGTATGTAAACTTCCGACTTCAACTGTATATTAAAAGTGGGTGAAACAGTATTTAAACATRATTAAAGTGACTCTATGTACACAGGGCAGCACTCTCTAAGGTGCACGGTAGAGCACCAGGTGGTAACAGTGGTAGCCGGCTAGTAACAGTCTGGTCTTAGTTTCTGTTGGCTGGGAAATTACACTGTTTATGGTTTTGTTGTTTATGTCTCACACAGCCATGTCACTGTATGTTTCTTGTAGTTTATAATTAACAACTAATGTACAACACGCTTGTAGGGCTGAATGACATACATGGTCCTCAAATAAGGAGGCTACACACATTTTGACAGCTTAGTACCCTGTAAAGTCTGAGTGACATAAACAATCAGCTTGGGATGGGCAAATTAAAGCAATGAGTCATCAGTGACATCAGTGTGACTCATCGTCCATTTAAGCCACGCTGATGAATGATGAAAGCTGGTTGGCTTTGTAAAGGCTAGGAAATACCCTGATGCATCTGTATACAGACTCTAAAGAGTAATCTGTTCTGAATAGAAAAACAACCCCTCCCTAACAAGATCAATGACGCAATTAAACATGGGACTCCTTTTCAGGATGAATGTACCAAACAAACTGGCATTATGAATGTTGGCTATATTTACTGACTGCAAGTGTTTATTTCTCAATTTTTTTARAATGTATTATTTATTGGAAATTTGAATATCCATTTCATAGCCTTTGCTAATAACACCATCCTTGTGCCACTCACTTACAAAGGTACAAGAGCAACTTCATTTAAAAAACAGTTAATGTAACGTTGTCTCCTTTCTCGCATGAGAATATTTCAAATGAGAGTACTTCTCATGCCAAGCTTATTGCATGCTAATTGTCAAATGCTGGGGTTGGATAACACTATTTCAGCGCAGAACACAAGCTTTGCGCAAGTCCAACTTTACAGGTAGACAACTATTTCCTCTTTATTTAAATGGCTTTAAACTGCTTAACCTGAGCTCATTCACTCTGGCAGGATGCAGTACCTCTAATATTTCTCATTACACCACATTTTAAACCCGAACAAAGAAGCAGAACGCAGTAAAGTCACCCAAAGTCCCTGTGTGGGTGGTGATATTTACAACGTTACAGTACACACTCATGTCCATCCTGCTAGGTCTCAAATCTGCTTATACTGTAAGTGCGGATAATGTTTGCTTGCCACAACATGAGAGTGATAAAACCATCAGAAGCCAGGCAGCGTGTGGTGGGATGGGGATGCTATTACTCTGCTCATTCCCACGCTCTGGGATTCAGCTCATGTTTTATGGACCACAGGAGAGACCGTGTGCAGGCAGGCCATGAAAGCTTGACTGTTAGTGGTAATTGTGTAAAGGTGACATGACCCTTTGTGTGTGAGAAAAGGTTATCCTGACTTCTTTTAACACCTTTCCCCCAACCACCCAGCAACGCCTCTCTTACACCTGTGACCAATCTCAAAGGGAGGATGGAATTGCGTAGAGACGACATGTCTACGAATACTACCTCACAGCAAGCAGATGGCTATAGCACTTTCAATCAGCACTACAAAGAGAGAGAGTGACACACTCATACATACACACATGKGGTGGTTGAGTTTTATAGCTATGAAAGTGGAACCACTCTCTGAAAGGTATACATTTCAAAAGAATTGTGCATGAAATTCGTCTTGGGAAAAAAATATGAAGCCCCTTGTTCTTTTGTCATTTCATTCTCTACAATTATTAAAGTTTCAGACTTCACTCAAGACAGTAGAGTGGCTGGAATTGAACTCTTAAATCAGACTGCCGTGTTGGAGATTGAACTGATCTACAGAAGTGTTTTAACCTGGGCTATAAGCAACACCGACAACATCCAGACTGAAGGAAGCCGATTGGTACAGCTGACACGTGCTTCTGCCATTAAGCCTCACATAGTCTTGAAAACCCGACCCTAGCCAAGTGACTAGGGTCTGGTTTTTGCTTGACGGGCTCTTTTGGAAACTTTGATAAGGTAAAACAATATATATATATASGGTGGGTCCTCTTCAGACAGACAACTCTCCCAACAAATCATGAGGCAAACATGCCAATACCTTGCAATTCGAGACCAAAGATTGCAGGCAAAACCTTTGCAGTAGTTTTAGTGAAGGTYGTTGATACAAACTAGCCACTTGCGAAATGCACCCATTAAAAATAACCTCTGTGATCTCCATCTTCCTAGTTACTATTTTATATTTTATTCAATCGGATAAGGTAGTGACGAAGGCAATGACGTAGTTCTTCTATGCCAAACTGACGTTCTATTACTTATAGACGCTGTTAAGCCGGAGAGACTAAGCCTCACACTGTTCTGTTTRATCTAGAGCACTTTGTGCATTTATAAGATTAACAATAAAAATCACATGTTTACAATGACAAATGTACGGTATCAGATTGGTAGAAATAATACAGTTTTCAACTGTCAATTCAGGATGTAAACTAAAATTACAATTCAATAATAGAAATATTGGAAGTTATTTTCAATGACTTCTCCATAAATTGATAAGTAGAAGCTATTTATTGTCTTAATATTTCTGATTTTTTTATTCAAATCACTTCCTGAATTGACTGCATTCTATTCGAATTGAGCCAAGCCCTGGTTTGCATCCCTTTTCCTGATTTAGCTATAGCTGTTTCTGAATCACCGGCTGTCCAGCTGACACAACCACCTACTGCCATGTAAAGCATTGTGGTGGTCTAGGAGATGCAGAACGAATGACATCTGGCTGCTTAACCAATTGTCCTCCACAGATTTGCATATTGAGATGCATGTTTCCCATCCCATGCTGAAACAATGCAAGCAATCTTCTGATAGTGTATACTGTGATGGACCTTCAATTTCACACTGTCTCATCTCCTGACATACGTAGATACACATATCTGTAGTCATGTACTATATAGTCATAATTGGATGGTAGAACAATGTTTCAAATCAACCTCCTGTTTTAGAGACATTTTACATCCCGGTAGCCACAGCTTGCCTCTTACATATTGTTTCCCAACCCTATTTTCCTGTGCTGCTACTCCCTCACAACAACACAACAACCCAGAGACTGTCACCCTGGAAACGGGATGAAGAGATCTATGGCCAGACGGCAATGCAATGCCACGGCCAAGACTCTACTCGGCCCCAAAAACACAGACCGCTCTCTCTGCCCAGACTTAGTCATGCTTCATCTGCACACAGTCTGCATTCACAGGCAATGCCACTCATGACTGACTCACTCCCATGTGAAGCAACAGTAGTATGCCCCCACATACACATACTGCCCCCGTACCATCGCTCCTCCCAGACAGCCAGCCAGATGCAGCCAGGATGCCTTACAGATTAGGAATGGTGTGAAATGTATCATAGTTTGTTCTACTCACAAAAGCTCCATCTCCCTCTCCCTCACTGCTGTAAATATTGTAATGTTGTTCCTTTTCTCTTTGTTCAACTCAGTCCGTTTGTCATTCAGAGCGAGTGTCACAGTTTAAACAGCAGTCTACATTCTCTCTCTATTATGTCTCCACCTAAGAAGGCCCCAGATAGCTGCTAGCCATGCAGCAGCAGTAGCAGCCTTGGCCAGCCTCAAACAACTTGAGATACCACCAGGCTTGCAGACAATTATAATRGAAGGAGACCGTGAGTTAAATAGTTAAAGTGATTTCTTTGAATTCTTGTGTTTTGGATCAACAATGAAAACATCCAAGACATCCACTAGCGAGCCAAGGAAGATTTGATACAACATGATTTGTCCAAGAAAGCACTATATACACTCAGTATAACTGACAGATTCATGACTTAGTGTGTACTAAAAGTACATGCTTTTACCAAAAATTACATAATTTCTGTATTAAGTCAACAACTCAGTGGTGCTACATCACAACCAAATGTAAACCCAATGAAGGGCAGTTTTTCTCACCCCCTCCACTGTTGAATAAACACACCGGCATGGCAGCCATACTGTGCAGAAAATGCACTTACACTCCCCTTAGCTCATCAATCACCCTCCTGCAGTACAGTATATTCAAACCCTAGGAATAAAACATGAGCTGCACATTCAGAAATTCATACCCATTTTTGTAGCCTGTATGCTCTTCATTTGCCATACTGGCTMGGCTGGAACTGTATTGATTTCTTCCCCTTTCTCTCCCTTTTGTGTGTGGAGTGAAATGCTTGTTTTCCTCCACATCTGTAATCAGCAAGATAGCGCACAGCATCCGTTCCATCTGACAAAGCCCTGGTTGCTAGCATGCTAGTATTTAATATGAATACATTAGCCAGCCTTTGGAACACATCCTTGTGGTTGGTGGATGGGCAACAGGCCATGTTCATCCACTACCAATTTATTTTCCTTTTCCATTTGCACCCAATACCTTTCTATCACCACCTTTGTTTTTTTAACCTCGCCAATCTCCACAGTAATGATGAGTACTAAGAACATGTGAATGCTTTAGAGGTTGTTCCATGAGCTAGGGATTTTCCAGTATGATATCCTTCTGAGTCCAGTTAGAGACTCCAGTTTCAGCCGCAGTGCATAAAACCAGACTCCAATGGGAATCAATTGGATGAGGTTCTGTCTGTTGCATATTTACGAGGGATTAGCAGTTGCCAATTTGAATTTGATTGGGCCAAAGTGTAAGGAAATGAAATGATTGGCTGTAATACTGTCAGGTGTAGCTGCAAACACCAGGTCATAAAGCATCTCATTTCACATGGAATTAATTGATGCATAAAAGGTTAGCCTTTGTCAGGTATTATTATCTCATTATTATCTCATAATTTGACAAGCACTTGATAATGCCTATAATTTCACGGCGGCATCCCCTTTATGTGGACATAATGCACCCTACAAAAATCCATATCTTTTGTGGCTAGTGGCCGTTGTGCCCTTCTCCCTGAGTGCTGCGCGCTCCATCATCTCGATCGGGTTTTTCTCACAGGTTACAAGTGAAGACAGACACAACGGGGACGCAACTGTGCATGTCCTTATCCAATTCCGAGGTAAATATTGAAGATATTGGAAGAACTGTCCATATTTACTTTTCGTCAGCCAACAAGATGAGTATGCCTAACGAACAGCAAAAGCACAAGCCTATGTCAATCTACTATCACCCATAGTACAAAAGTCAACCTATTCTATTCTGTGCGAGAAATAAATATTCAAAACATAGTCTGGGACAGTTGTGGGATGTGATAGAGCCCAAATTAATACAACCACTACCATCAAAACACCTTTTATATGCAATGTGGCTGATGCAACAGATCAGAACGTTTAGCTTAAAATGTTGATAAACTATTAMGCTATTTCTTCACATTATAAGCGCAGCAAAGCGCACATGGTTAATAAGCTATAAGCCCGAATGTTCCATTAACGGAAAACACCTTTATCAAAAGTGACCGCAAATGCAATTATGCATGTAATGCTTTTATTATAAAGGTGCATTTTTATGGTGACAATTATCTTCCCCAAACATGAAACTCACTCGCTGCTAATGCATGCCAGTTAGTCTCTGCACCCCTTGTAAAGCGGATTAATGTGCTTAATTTTAAGAAATGATTTGGCCACTTAAGTTGTGATACAAACCTTATTAAAACATATAGGCCTTTGGGCTAGGCTACATGAGATTGTTTCTTATGCTGGGCATCATTCACAAGTGATAATATATAATTCACAAGAGATAGGCTAATATTGTCACCCATCAGACTATTCTTGATTTAATCTTGTCTTTACATATATTAAATAATATATGTGTGAAACCTGTTTTGATTTAGAATGGACCATTATCATGCACCTGCATAAAAACAGGGGAGCAGGAAACAATACATGTCATCTATGCACTTAAATAGCGAATGGAGGATGCTTTCCCCATGGTTTATTTTCATGCCAGCCAGGTAGGCTATACTTGTCACGCCCTGGCCTTAGTATTCTTTGTTTTCTTAATTTTTTACGTTAGGTCAGGGTGTGACATGGGAATGTATGTGTGTTTGTAGTGTCTAGGGTGGTTGTAAGGTTTAGGGGGTTTATTAGAGTAGTTGGGTTATGTTTTAGTATAGTAGTCTAGCTGTGTCTATGGTTGATGTAGGTAACTAGGAAAGTCTATGGTTGCCTGAATTGGGTCTCAATTAGAGCCAGTTCCCCGTGCTTACCATCAGGAGCAGTTGGCTAAACGAAGGTATGAGTCGGAGAATGTGGAGGGTTATTGGACAGATTGGAGGAAAATGAAAGGATGGAGTTATGAGACATTTGAGGATTGTTGTGTTATGGAGGAGAGCGAAGAGAGAGAGATGTTGATATGGGGAGCATACAACCAGGTAAGATTGGGAAGCCTCCTGTGCGTCTCCTGAGCCCTGTACGCACTGTTCCTTCTTCCCGCACTCTCCTGAGGTGCGTGCCCTCAGCCTGTACCACCAGTACCTACACGCCCAGGCCTATAGTGCGCCTCGAGAGTCCAGTGTGCCCTGTTCCTCCTCCACGTACTAGCCCTATGGTGCGTGTCTCCAGTCCGGTACCACGCACCAAGCTTCCTGTGTGTTCCCAGAGTCCTGTGCGTCCTGTTGCTGCTCCCCGCACTAGCCCTAATGCGTGTCCCCAGCCCGGTACCACCAGTTCCGGCACCACGCACTAGGCCTAATGTGCGTCTCCAGGGTCCGGTATGCCCTGTTCCTTCTCCCCGCACTAGCCTGAAAGTGCGTGTCCTTAGCCCGGTGCCTCCAGTTCCGGCACCACGCACCAGGCCTACAGTGCGCCTCATCCGGCTAGAGCATCCGTCTGCCCAGTGCAATCTGAGCCATCCGTCTCCCAGCGCCATCTGAGCCGTCCGTCTCCCAGCGCCATCTGAGCCGTCCGTCTCCCCAGCGCCATCTGAGCCGTCCGTCTCCCCAGCGCCATCTGAGCCATCCTCTCTCCCCAGCGCCATCTGAGCCATCCGTCTGCCCAGTGCCGTCTGAGCCATCCGTCTGTCCCGAGCTTAGAGGCCGCCCGTCTGTCCCGAGCCGTCAGCGCGTTAGTCAGTCAGGAGCCGCTAGACATCGTCGTCAGACAGGATCTGCCAGAGCCGCCAACCAGACAGATCTGCCAAGCCGCCAACCAGACAGATCTGCCGAGCCGCCAACCAGACAGGATCTGCCAGAGCCGCCAACCAGACAGGATCTGCCAGAGCCCGCAACCAGACAGGATCTGCCAGAGCCGCCAACCAGACAGGATCTGCCAGAGCCGCCAGCCAGCCATAGCAGCCAGCAGCCGTCAGCCGCCATGAGCAGCCAGATCCGTCAGCCAGCCATGAGCAGCCAATCCGTCAGCCAGCCATGAGCAGCCAGATCCGTCAGCCAGCCATGAGCAGCCAGATCCGTCAGCCAGCCATGAAGCAGCCAGATCCGTCAGCCAGCCATGAGCAGCCAGATCCGTCAGCCAGCCATGAGCAGCCAGATCCGTCAGCCAGCCATGAGCAGCCAATCCGTCAGCCAGCCATGAGCCGTCCAGCCAGGATCCGCCAGAGCCGTCCAGCCAGGATCCGCCAGAGCCGTCCAAGCCAGGATCCGCCAGAGCCGGCCAGCCAGGATCCGCCGAGCCGGCCAGCCAGATCCGCCAGCCAGCCAGGATCAGCCAGAGCCAGCCAGCCAGGATCCGCCATTCAGTCCGGTGCTGCCCTTCAGTCCGGTGCTGCCCTTCAGTCCGGAGCTGCCGTACCTCAGTCCGGAGCTGCCCCTATCCTGGTGTTGCCCCTTATCCTGGTGCTGCCCCTTATCCTGGTGCTGCCCCTTATCTGGTGCTGGCCCTTCATCCTGGTGCTGTCCTTATCCTGGTGCTGTCCCTTATCCTGGTGCTGCCACTTATCCTGGTGCTGCCCCTTAGTCCGTACTGCCCTTAGTCCGGTGCTGCCCTTAGTCCGGTGCTGCCTCTTAGTCGGTGCTGCCTTATTCCAGTGCGGTTAAGAAAGCGGGTAGTGACTATGGTGGGGTGGGGACCACGACCAGTGCCGGAGCCGCCGCCGTGGACGGACGCCCACCCAGACCCTCCCCTAGACTATGTGCTGGTGCGCCCGGAGTTCGCACCTTAAGGGGGGGGTTATGTCACGCCCTGGCCTTAGTATTCTTTGTTTTCTTAATTATTTTAGTTAGGTCAGGGTGTGACATGGGGAATGTATGTGTTTTTTGTAGTGTCTAGYGTGGTTGTAAGGTTTAGGGGGTTTATTAGAGTAGTTGGGTTTATGTTTAGTATAGTAGTCTAGCTGTGTCTAAGGTTGAGTGTAGGTATCTAGGAAAGTCTATGGTTGCCTGAATTGGGTCTCAATTAGAGACAGCTGGTTATTGTTGTCTCTGATTGGGAGCCATATTTAAGGCAACCATAGGCTTTAGCTGTTTGTGGGGAATTGTCTATGTTGAACGTAAGTAGTTTGTYTGTGCACTTGCGTTGGTAGCTTCACGGTCGTTTGTTGTTTTTGTATAGTTTGTATAAGTGTTTCGTTTCATGTTCATCTTCGTCGTTATAATAAYAGAAGATGGCTTATTTTCCACATGCTGCGTTTTGGTCCGTCTCTCCTCCACACGATCGTGACAATACTCCTGTTCTAAATATAAGCCATGTYCTTAATATTAGGAAAGTTGAGAAATAAATATACTAGGCCTAGCCTATAGAAAGCTGATGGGATCCTCGTCTTTTTATTAGCGGCCATCACTCTGTTTTCTCCTGCTCATGGTCTCTCATGAAGTATTTGATTAACATTTTCAAAAATATTTGCATTTGATGTCAGAGTGATGAGGGACAATAGAGTGCTAAGTACCAGGCAGTTAGCAAGTTTGGTAGGTTACTAATGACCAGCATCAGAGCTTGGAGAAGCCTAATTACCGTGACTAAATGGTAATGTGGAATTTTACTGCCTTCATGACTCGTGACCGCCGGTGTGGCGGTAATACGGTTATCGCAACAGACCTAGTTGTGACAGTCGAAACACACYGGCTGAAATAGTCCGTGTAAAAAGTTGAGCCTCAGGATGATGCAGGAAGTAGGCTGGAAACAGAAACAGGCCTCTTCCTGTGAATTGTTCATTATGTGGATAAATGACAACATCCTCAATTTGATGATCTAACGTTGGAACACATACATTTGATGCGATTGGAGACAAATAAAATATGTTACTGGACTTTGGAGAAGAATATCTGCACATACCATATTAATCCAGGAGCTAGTGTGTCATTTACAGCCAAGCTATTTCCCCAATTTCTCTCTCTCTCTCTCTCTCTCTATCTCTCTCACTTTCTCTCTCTCTGTCTGTCCTTCATGACTGATGACTCACCCTCTGTGTCCTTAGGTGCACATAAAAGGTCTGAGTGACACAATCATGAAGCAATCAATTAAACGATGGCTCTTTGAATGTCCTTCCAAATGTCTCCCAGTCTCGGTGCTATTTGCTTCCATCTGTCTTATCTAAAATGTCCAAAAATCCTTATCATTGATTATGGTGGCCCCAATTTTGGCAAATGCCAAATAAGCCATACAAGAATTTTAGGTTCGGTTGCTTAAATCTGAGGAGCTGGATGTTTTTATCACTGAGCTTTTAAAACATATCTAGCAGGAGAAGAAGGCTGAAGTTCAGTTCTCAACCAGCACTAGTGAATTGTCTTTATCATATCCACTGCTTTGGGGTAAGTAAGGCAGAGAAAGTGGGAGAGACCTCAGTCTCCTCTGTTCAGCTCTTGTTCTCTCTGCATACGATAACACTAGAGTGAGTCAGAAGCTTAGACAGGCTGGCYTCCAGGCCTGCTTATCCTCTTGAAGCCATCCCGCTGAACCATGGAAGCACTAATTGGTTAAGCAGAGCACAGGCGCATCAGTCTGACTCTCATTAACCACTGGGCCGTGGATAACCACGGCGGCTATAATTTGGTTTGTCACTCAACGCACCACAGTGGAAGGTGCAGAAATGATCTCTATGTCTCTTTTCTGAACCCATCAGCAGAGGCAAGGCACTCCTCCTTCTACAGCATCTACACAGTGAGACTTTAGCAGCGAAGTATTCACACTGCCGCTGTCAAATCAGCAGTGTTCTATTAGCTGCAGTTAGTCAACTAATCAACAGTCAGTGCCTAATATGTCAGTTCCCATCACTTGTGTTATATTTGAGTCACTAGTGACCCTGACTGCAGTGGTGCGTGTAGCAACAATGTGATAGAGCAGGACACTGCACTTAGCCAACAAAGCACAGCTTGTTTATTGGCCTTGGAATATGAGCATGTCAATACACCTAAAGCACACCACTGCTTTCCCTCCGGCATGTTTTCTCGCTGACAGAATCGATTGGCTATCTTTTTATCTCATTAGTTGGTAGCGGATAATCAATCACACAATGGCATCTGACACGGCTCTCCTACCAAATGCAACATAACCCCACAAACCACCCCTTTCATCCAACTTACACTGCGGTTAGCCTCAGCCAACTTGCGTCGGTACAATGAGCTGTATGCTAGCATGTAACTGCTAACTGTGACTTGGCTTCCATTTTAATGACCCTGTTTCAATAATGGTAAGTGATGTTGTGTACTGGCATTGAGGGAACACACACACACACAAACATAGCCATGGCTGACTAATACGGCCATCTTTATAACGAAGGGTCTAGAAATCACCTCTCTGGAGAGAAATGKAAGCCAGTTGTTCATGGCTCTTGAGTAAACATAATTTGCATTACTGATGGCTCTTAATGTGTTCTTTCCTCCTATTAATTACCAGTGGAATAGCCTTAGCAGGACCAGTTTCCCTCTTTCTGGCAACCAACAGTCAGCTATCTACAGTCAGCTAGCTGCAAAGTCATACTAAATCTCTAGTGGACAAATCAAAAGTGAAAAGGTATTACTGAGGTGGTGATATTGTGTCCAACGACTGGTAAGAAATCAATGCCTAAGTGTAGAGTCTTGCCTGAGTGTAAATGCCATGTGTTTCTCATGTGAGCTGGAGCCCCGAGGAGAGTAGGGTAACTACAGTACATCTGGGTTGTTCAGAGGTCAGGTGAGTGGTTAGAGTATGTGGGTTTGTGTTGGACGTCAAGCACGGTCACAGTAAGCCTAACCACTACTGCCCATGAATGTGGATGAATGTGTATTTGGGGGGTGCAGTTATATCATGAATGTGGATGAATGTGTATTTGGGAGGTGAAGTTCTATCATGAATGTGGCTGAATGTGTATTTGGGAGGTGCTGTTCTATCATGAATGTGTATGAATGTGTTTTTCGGAGGTGCAGTTCTATCATGAATGTGGATGAATGTGTATTTGGGAGGTGTAGTTCTATCGTGTGTGTGTGTGTGCAAGGCAAGAGCAAAATTGAGGATGGCATGAGAGCTACTTGCCCCTTAGGCGCCATGCATATTCTGCCTCTTCAAATATACTGGACCATTGTTGGAAGTGTAAATGATTGGTCCGCTGTTCAGCAATCACCAGCTCTATCTGACAGACCTTTCAGTGTTTGGTTTGATGGTTATAAATACTAGATTGTACAGGAATATGATATTTTACTTTTGAAAAGAGCTAACAACTACAGGTTAAACTCAATTAAAGCATACTACTTAATGGCAAATAAATCTGGTAAACACCTCGCAGCCCTAATCAAATGAATACACGCCAAACCAGTTATAATTTTTAAAGATAAGGATACAAGTGCTTTAATTAGAAACAACAACGCTATTAATAACAATTTTAAAAGCTTCTATGAAAATCTATATAAACTGGAGAGTCCCCTGCAGATTTCAGACCGATAAGTTTAATAAATTGCGACATTAAAATATTAACAAAACTCATTAGCAACGGAATGGCAAAAGTATTACCAGACTTGATACATATTTATCAAACATGGTTTGTTAAAAATAGATACTTACAAACAAATACAATAACATGTTTTAGTATAATACAATACAAAAAAACTTTGGAAGCATTCAACTTTCCAGCTGAAATAATACATTTCATAAAAATATTACATAAATATCCTGAAGCAAAAAAACACACAACATTACATTATCTGATGAAATTGCTTTATTTAGGGGTACAAGACAGGGATGTCCTCTCTCCCCCTCCTGTTTGCACTGGCAATTGAACCACTTGCAGAAATAATTAGACAGGACACAAACGTAACAGGTAATACCAATTACCCCACCGAAGACATTCTTTAAAAACATACAGTATACTCGGCTATAACAGACTTCATATTGGCAAAAAAGTCACTGAATAAATAGGAAGGTTTTACATGGCCCAAAATCTGAGGGTGGTTTTAACCAAAGGCTTTTACTTGCGACATATTTTTAAATGCACTAAAGAGGAACAAGGAGTACATATTGAAGATAGGTATGTTCATCCTCATAATCTTTTTTCACATGTTTGTTTTCAATGGATGGAACTAAGAACATTAACATCATCAAATTTCAAAACACTAGAAAATGAAACGGATTCTACCAGAACAAATATTACTTCCTAAAAACACACCCCTATGGAACAATCCTTGGATAGCATTTCAGAATTTACCAATAAATTGTTTCACATGGAAAGCTAAAGGCAACAAAACCGTAAATGACGTGGTCATAAGAAATAAGAAAAGACGGGRGGCTCTGACGGCACAGACGATCGTTACAGAAACACCCACCAAAACAGGACCAAGCAGCGTGGTAACAGGCAGCGGCAACAGGAGCAGCGCAAGAAGGAGGAATGGACATGGGAGGACGAGTTGGACGGCAAAGGACCCTGGGCAGAGCCAGGGGAATATCGCCGCCCCAAAGCAGAGCTGGAGGCAGCAAAAGCAGAGAGGCTGCATTATGAGGAGCTAGCATGGCAGAGCGGCTGGAAGCCCGAGAGACAGCCCCCAAAAATCTTTGGGGGGTGGCACACGGGGAGTGGTGTTAAGCCAGGTAGGGAGACCTGAGCCAACTCCCCGTGCTTACCGTGGAGAGCGTCGTACCGGGCAGGCACCGTGTTATTCGGTGGAGCGCACGGTGTCCCCGGTGCGTGTGCATAGCCCAGTGCGGTACATTCCTGCTCCTCGTATCGGCCGTGCTAGAGTGGGCATCAAGCCAGGTGCCATGAAGCCGGCTCAGCGCATCTGGTCTCCAGTGCGTCTCCTCGGGCCGGTGTACATGGCACCAGCCTTACGCATGGTGTCCCCYGTTCGCCAGCACAGCCCAGTGCGGGCTATTCCACCTCGCCGCACTGGCCTAGCTACGGGGAGCATTCAACCAGGTAAGGTTGGGCAGGCTCGGTGCTCAAGAGCTCCAGTGGGCCTTCACGGTCCGGTCTATCCAGTACCACCAGTGCCAACACCACGCACCAGGCTTCCTGTGCGTCTCCAGAGTCCAGTACGCCCTGTTCCTCCTCCCCGCACTCGCCCTGTGGTGCGTGTCCCCAGTCCGGTACCACCAGTTCCGGCACCACGCACCAAGCCTACTGTGCGTCTCCCGGGTCCAGTATGCCCTGTTCCTGCTCCCCGCACTCGCCCTGAGGTGCGTGTTCCCTGCCCGGTACCACCTGTTCCGGCACACGCCCAGGCCTACTGTGCGCCTCCAGCAGGCCAGAGCTGCCGCGTCTGTCCAGCGCCGCCTGAGCTGCCGCGTCCTGTCCAGCGCCGCCTGAGCTGCCCGTCTGTCCAGCGCCGCTGAGCTGCCGTCTTGTCCAGCGCCGATTTGGCTAGCGCCGTCTGTCCAGCGCGGCCTGAGCTGCCCGTCTGTCCAGCGCCGTCTGAGCCGCCCGTCTGTCCTGAGCCGTCAGAAGCCGCCCGTCTGTCCTGAGCCGTTAGAGTCCGTCGTCAGTCAAGGAGCCGCCAGAGCCGCCCGCCAGTCAGGAGCCGCCAGAGCCGCCGCCAGTCAGGAGCCGCCAGAGGCCGCCAGTCCAGGAGCCGCCAGAGCCGCCCGCCAGTCAGGAGCCGCCAGAGCCGCCCGCCAGTCAGGAGCCGCCAGAGCCGCCCGCAGTCAGGAGCCGCCAGAGCCGCCCGCCGTCAGGAGCTGCCAGAGCTGCCCTTCAGTCGCGGAGCTGCCCCGCAGTCCTGAGCTCCCCTCAGTCCGGAGCTGCCCCTCAGTCCGGAGCTGCCCCTCAGTCCGGAGCTGTCCTTCAGTCCGGAGTTGCCTCAGTCCGGAGCTGCCCCTCAGTCCGGAGCTGCCCTTCAGTCCTGAGCTACCCCTCAGTCCTGAGCTTACCTCTCAGTCATGAGCTACCTTCTCAGTCATGAGCTACCCCTCAGTCATGACTACCTCTCAGTCGTGAGCTACCCCTCAGTCATGAGCTACCCCTCAGTCCTGCGCTCCCTCAGTGCCTGAGCTGCCCCTCAATCCGGAGCTGCCCCTCAGTCCGAAGGAGTTTCTCAGTCCAGAGGCGCCCCTCAGTCCAGAGGCGCCCCTCAGTCCAGAGTCGCTCCTCAGTCCAGAGGCGCCCCTCAGTCCAGAGTCGCTCCTCAGTCCAGTGGGGCCTTTTATTAGGGTTCCCAGGCCAAGGTCGGTGGCGAGGGTCGCCGCTCAAAGGACGCTAAGAAAGCGAAAAGACAAAGACAATGGTGGAGTGGGTCCACGTCCAGCACCAGAGCCGCCACCACGGACAGATGCCCACCCAGACCCTCCCCATAGGTTCGTTTTGCGGCGGAGTCCGCACCTTGGGGGGGGGGGGGGGGGGGATACTGTCACGTTCTGACATAGTTATGTTGTATTTTCTTTGTTTTAGTGTGGTCAGGGCGTGAGTTGGGTGGGTTATCTATGTTTTGTGTTTCCTATGTTGGGTTTGTCGTTTGGCCTGATATTGGTTTCTCAATCAGAGGCAGGTGTTTGTCATTGTCTCTGGTTGGGAACCATATTTAGGTAGGCCTGTTTTTGTCTTTTGGTTTGTGGCGTGTTTGTCTTCCGATGTCAGTGTTTGTCCGCCACACGTACTGTTTCGTTTGTCATCGTTTATTGTTTTGTTTAGTGTTCTGAGTTTTGAATTCAAACGTCATCATGAACACTTACACGCTGCGCTTTGGTCGATGCCTTCTTCCACCTACAGACGATCGTTCACAAGCACAACGGCAGAGTCATGTCTTAAGTGTAAAACTAACAATGACTCCAATTATTTATGCCGTTCTGGAGTGCTATAAAGTCCAAAAGTTATGGTCAGAGTTAGAAGCTAGCTGTCATAAGTTTATATTGTAAGTTCACTTTTGAATTGATCTATGTATTTTTAAGACATGGCATAGTGGGCGGTGTGGTGAGATACCAATGGGTTGAACAATATTATTTTCATCGCTTATAGTGCCTTAGAAAGTTATTCATCCGCTTGACTTTGATTCCACATTTTTGTTTGGAATTCACTGCTCGATCTGAGGGACCTTACAATTAATAGTATGTGTGGGGGTAGCAGAGTTGAGGTAGTATCACACACAGAGTGCAGGCCATGCAACTATTATGTGGACTTGTTACGCACCATAGTTTCTTGGAACTATTTAACACTTGCCAGAACCAACGGAGGTGAATACTTATTCTGCGCCCAGAGACATTTCAGCTTTTTATTTACTTATTATTTTTAAACATAATTCTCACCTGACATTATGGGGATTGGTGTAGGCCAGTGACACAACAATCTACATTTGAAATCAATTTTAAGATGTAGGCTGTTACACAGCAAAATGTGGACAAAGTCAATGGGTTATGAATACTTTCTGAAGGCACCGTGTATACTGATTACTTAAATACTGGAAGTCAAATGATGCTCCAACATTAAGAGAATACGAAGAATCAAATGCTTTATTTATTTAATATAGGACATCATAACACAATTGGAATCAATATGGTGGCTAGAGTCTTACAAGTTTTAGAAACAAATTGGGTGTGGATACGCGGTGGGAACATGTGCGGTCCTGAATGAGTGATGTAATTAATGTTTTGTGGAAATGTATGTAATGTTAAGCTGCTATGTTGTTTGATTTAATGTGTGTTATTTTGTTTGTTTGTAAAAAAAACAGCAACAAAAGTTTTGTATCATTTACCTAATCATTATTTTGCCTTCTGGGAAAAAATGTGTTTCTTTCCATAGACACAGGAAACAGATCTGACACAGATTTGGTACTTGAATTATGTGACAGTTTCATCTGTGACAGTATATTTACATGACTGAAAGTGTAGTGAGTGGGAGTAATGTTCCATTTCAAGACCATCACAATACGATTTAAAACACAATACTTACAAAATGTACTTACTAAAGAAAGGTGCTGACCAACTTTGAACATTTGATTGCTCACTCACTCCTCACATACGATACATAGCAATATTGAATGTTTTATTTATTCTTGCTGCTAATGTTAGAACGAGTTTACTTTGTTAACTAGTCTTCACTGTGAACCTCAATCCTTAGAATACATAGTTTAGTGGCCCTTCTTATTCCTTTTTTTTTCAATAATTACCACAGGTCAAATATTTTACTCATGGACTGAACTCCGCTTGTGTTTCAATAGATTCTCTCACAAATACTTAGCATCAGTTGTCCAGCAGGATAGGCGGTTTGAGAAAACAAGGTTAATAAACACTTGCCAAAAGTGCAGCCATGCATACAGCACTGTTCCACATTTGATATGACTTGATTTGAAGCAACACTTACATGATGTGAAGTGACTCAACTTTATATTTATGCGTTTCTAGTGCTGCTGATTGGATGCCTGCTTCACGCGTGGTAACGACTGAAATGCCACTGATTATTTAGCTACTTGAATCTTTTATAACATTATTTTTTAATTGAATCTTTATTACTAGCAAGTCAGTTAAACAGAGTTCTTATTACAATGACAGTATAACACCAGCGCAAACCCGGACACATGACTGAGTGCCTTAGACCGCTCCGCACTCGGAGTCAAAGGCCTTGTGGGTTGGTAATTTGCAATGTGCATTTCATGAAACCTAGTTTGTTTTCTGTCATTTCTGAATTAAAAAGGTACCAACACCAACGTGGAAAGTTATTTTCTTATTTTCTGCCTCTTCACTGAGTAACAATTTTTTTCAATCAGCCCTCTCTTCCTTATGCCCCTTTGGAGACAAAACAATGGTTCCCTAATTCTATTTGTCGGATCACGTAATCAGAGAAATACGCTGAGATGAGACGAAGCGAAATTTCGTAAATCAGCTGTTCTGTAAACACTCTCTAAGCAATCTCTGACTATTCACATTATGCTTGACAATACTTTTGTAATGAGACACTGAACCAACCTGTTTCTCCTTCTGAAAATAAGCACACAAAAAGAAGCAGAGAGAGAATTTGCGTGTACCAATGCAAAAGCAGATTAGCATACTAGCTTAGCATAATGAAAACCCCAGTGACAGGGTGAAATTGTCCTCTAGGCATTTCTCCGATCAGACCTACATGATTTAGCTTTGCGGAGGAGCGACACTGATGCCGCAATTGATGAGTATGGACTGCGACATCTATCCAGGGCCCACCAATGAATGCAACAAGTAACTGCTAACTTACTGCCCATTATCCGATATATTCAACCAGAGTTGATAATAATGAGCTCCATCACATCTGCAGGGTGAGGCATTGAGAGAAGAGAGCCTACACAACTACAGGACATACTGTCTAGCAGTGTATCCATCTAGACGGCAGAAATATAAAGCCGGAACTTAAGGTCCGTGATTACGTCTGTAAGGGGGAGGGGGGAGGGTGGTTTTTCAGATCTGGCGTCTACTGTACATATGCTAATGCATGCACATTCTTGAGCTGTGCTTATTTACAGTCTTCGGAAGAGTATCAGACCCTGACTTTATCCACATTTTATTAACGCTTACAGCCTTATTCTGCACAAGTAGATTAAATAGTTTTTTCCTCCCTCATCATCTACCAACAATTACCCAATAATGATAAGCGCACAAACAGGTTTTTTCACATTCTTTTGCAAATGTATAAAAAAGTGTACAAACACTTAAATAATGACATTTACATAAGTATTTCAGACCCTTTACTCAGAACTTTGGTTGAAGCACTTGCGCAGTTGATTACAGCCTTGAGTCTTTCTTGGCATGACCCTCACAAGTTGCACACGGTATTTGGGAGTATTCTACAATTCTTCTCTGCAGATCCTGACTAGCCCGCATACCCTTGCCACTTGAAAAATCCCACAGCGATGATTTGCTCACACATGCTTCACCGCAGGGATGGTGCCAGGTTTTCCTCCAGACGTGATGCTTGGCATTCAGGCCAAATATTTCATCTGTTCTTCATTATCTGAGAGATTTAGTGCTTGTCAAACTCCAAGCAGGCTGTCCATGTGCCTTTTACTGAGGAGTGGCCCCGTCTGGCCACTCTACGCATAAAGGCCTGATTGGTGGGTGCTGCAGAAATGCTGTTGTCCTTCTGGAAGGTTCTCGCCAGTTCCACAGAGAAACTCTTGAACTCGTTCAGAGTGACCATCAGGGGTTCGTGTGTCACCTCCCCTAGACCAAGCCGCTTCTCCCGCCGGATTTGCCAGTTTGGCTGTCGGCCAGCTCTAGGAAGAGTCTTAAGTGGTTCCAAACTGTCTTCCATATAAGAATGATGGAGGCTGTTGTTCTGGGCTCATCAATGCTGCAGAATGTTTTTTTGCTACCCTTCCGCAGATCTGTGCCTTCGACACAATCCTATCTCGGAGCTCTACTGACAATTCCTTCAATCTCATGGCTTTGGTTTTTGTCTCGTGACATGCCACTGTCAGCTTTGGGCACCTTAATTACTGTAATGACAGGAGTGTGCCGTTCCAATCAGTCAAATGAATTGGAATTTACCAAGTTAGACTCCAATCCAAGTTGTAGAAAACAATCCAGGAGTGATCAATAGAAAAGATGCACCTGAGCTCAATTTCGAGTCTCATAGCAAAGGTCTGAATGTAAATAAGGATTTCAATTTTTTTATTTTTCCATAATTAGCAAATTATTCTAAAAGCCTGTTTTCACTTTGTCATTATGGGGTATTGTTGTGATTGATGAAAGAGAAACAAATATTAATCAGTTGTTAGAATAACGGCTGTATGACAAAATGAGGAAAATGTCAAGGGGTTCTGAAATTACATTCTGAAGGCACTTATACAATGTAATCAAAGTTTATAGTCTCCAAGTGGAAAAACTTAAAGCTAATGAGTCCTATTCCATTGCTATCCTTGATGTATGGCTTTGCATTTTTGTGTTCATACATGAGGACATTATGATGTTGGAACTGTTAGAGTCCACCAGAGGATTATGGCATGGTTACAATAGAGTGGCGATTTTAGCATGTACATCCTTGTGGGCCAAACAAACAAAAGTTTGGATGCATGCCAAGCGAAAGCCACTCAAGACAACAAACTACTTAAACAATTACATCATTGCAGCTATAACGGTGACAAACTGGTGCCAAGGACTGTTAGGGCTACATTAAGCGTACCTGGCACAGCAGAGTCCAACACAGTCCCAACACCTTCCAAAAAGTTATTCAGCCTCTATTTACTGCCTTTAAAAAAACATAGCTGATATGGCTAACTTGCTTAAACAAATGTGGTTTCTCTGACAATGAATGTACAAACTATGGCATAAGGGACGACAAGGCAATCCGATTTCGATTAAGACATTAATGAGCGAGCTAGACGGACGTAAGTCAATATAACAATTTGTTCAGAATTCAGAACAGTGGGCCCGTTCTTAAAGTGTTATTCCGCTACACCAAGTCCAAACTGTAGGATAAATAAAGGGGGCTAACGCAGGCATGAAAGTCTTACAATATTCAATGATCACATTTCTCTAAAAACAGGTTAGCTAGGTCTCATGTGCACCACAAGTCAGAGTAGTCGAAATTAAAGGGAAAATAGCCACTATTAGTGGGTGAGGCCATGGGCTACTAACAGCTTATCACACAAACATACACTTACGATTTACTTTCTAGCTACAGTATACATATCTCTGTATATTACATATTTAGCAACAGCTGTACATACATTTTTAGACCTCACCTTGTTGTGCTGGTGCCCACTTAACACAAAGTGGCATGCAGTCCTTCGTGGGCAAATTTTGTTCATCAAAGTCTTGAAATCTTTGGATTATGCGTGCTTTCAAGACAACTGGCTACATCAGACAAACAACAGGTCCAAATCATGAATGACGTCAGTGATCTTCAGGTCGTAGCTCGGGAAAGAGGCACGGTCCCGACTACAATTACGAGTTGGAGACCGTACCAAGAAATAATTTTTCCCGATTCCCAGTTGTCTTGACTCATGATTAGTCAGATATCCCACATTCCGAGTTTCAGCAGTTGTTTTGAGCGTGGCAGAAATCATGCTGGATTTGACAGCATGGCCAATGTTGAATGTTTTTAATTTTAAGCTTGAAAAAGAAACCCTGAAA